>NC_133336.1:63475916-63838416 GCF_042186555.1 Aquarana catesbeiana | reverse complement strand
GGATTTCATGTGCAGTTCTTTCTGTCGGAATTATTGTGTGCGCCTTCCCTGAAGTCTAATCACCTACATTTTGCAGCAACCTTGGAGCCCATTTACACCAGTGTGTTCTCGTTATGCTACCTTCAATGCACGCCTGATGGTGTGTGCTGTGTAGAGGAGGTGCGGTAAGTTGTTGCAACACATTGCTCTTTTTTTACTTTTATACTTTTTTTTTTTTTTTTTCATAATGTTACAAAACAGTCAACTCTATGCAGCGCGGTGTGATGTATTGTAGTGTGTCTCAACAAGCGTTGCTGCGTAAAAATGCAATCTGGCCTTTGCTGCATTGTTATGGGCTGACACAGTAGAACACATGTATCAAACACAAAGTCCGCAGGCTGAATCCAGCCCTCTGGGTCATTTCATGTGGCCCTAGCAACCAGGGGCTAGGGTTGAAGTGAGATGTGAAAAGCCTGTGAAAGAGAGCTGATTCCTGCACACTGTGCATACTAAACCCTGCACTCTGTGCATAGTGCACCCCTTGAACTCTGCGCTCTGTACGTACACAGATGCTGCAGGAAGGGCCTAAATGTCCAAAACCTGAAAAATAACTTAATATAGAAAAAGGTGCAAAAGAAGTTCACCTTTCATAACCTGTTACACCTGTATTCTGGGTGTAACATGCTTCCAAATTATTAGCCTCTGCACCTCCCAAGCCCACATTTTGACAGCAGGTGGGGGATCTTCTCCCCACACCCACACCACAATTTGAAAATAGCTCTGCCCACATGGCTGGATCATTCATTCAGTGTACTGTGAATAGGAGAACTACAACTACTGTTAACCATTGTGGCTGATGGCTTGTAGTTCCCAATAAACTTCAGGGGGGGCACTGATGAGCGCTCTATTAGTTCATTGAGTCTTCCTGCAATTTCTTAACCGCCTGCCCGTATGAGGGACAGGCACAGACGGCTATACTGACACTCTGCAGGAGCCTGGGATTGCACTCACGGTCTGCTGATTGCAGGTGCAAGGTTTTGCAGGCTCCTAAAAAAAAAAAAAAAAAATTATAAAAATTTTTTTTTTTTTTTTTTTTTTTTTACCTGCAAAAAAAATGTGCATTTTATTATTTTCTTTAAAAGGTGAACTTCACTTTTTTAAATACCGTATGTACAAAGCTTTATATGGGGATAGTATAAAATTGTAGTTGGTGCATATATTCCCGTGCACTTGGCACAATTACTGAAGTCATTCTTTTCAAGTCAGTTTGCTTTTAATCAACTCAGCAGCAGGGTGTGCACCTTCTTGTTAGTTCAATAGATGGGGGAGAGCAACAGGGTATACACCACCCCAACCTGTGACGCATCCTCCCCACTTTTTTCTAAAGATGTAAATATGTGAAACGGAAAAACATTGTCATGAATCCTTTGTTTGATGTCTACCCTGGCATTGACCTGGTTAATCACGCGCATAATGTGGTGTAATTCAATATTATTTCCCTAGCAGGGGCAGGGAGGTAGATACGCTGCTGGATGTGTCTTGCTGTAGCGGGAGGCAGCTGTGTGTGTCGCAGACATCGCTGAGAATCTCCCTTCTACGTTTAACAGGAATATATTTTTTCAGCCTGACCCTGTGACTGTTATTATTTAACCTTCCAGCAGGTATTGGGTCTCCATTATTCATATTGCTCATGTTTCGTGCGAAAAGGCACTCTGGTTTCGCCGTTTAATTCATTGAACTTGGGAGCTATGAATATTGCTGTTGTGAAAACATAATTAATATTCTCTCACTTCAGGGTGAAATGTAAAGCGATCTCTGTCTTTTCCTGAGGATTTTCCTGAGGACGGAAACACAGTTCAAAGTATAACTAGCACCATGATATTAAGATGCTGAAATATTGGTACATCTAAAATCTTATCAGTATTCTGCAGCTGCGATTTTCCTTCCTACGCATCCTTGCAACTGCGTTTTTTTTTTTTTTTTTTTTTTTTTTTTTTTTTTCCTTCCTACACATTACGCTGATATTTTTCTGAACAATTCTATACTAACAGAACCTCTAGCGCCCATTTACACCTCTCTGTAACCCACATTTTCATGTGCATTAAAGTGTATGTAAATCTTAAAACCTGGTACACACCACTAGTTTGTTTTTTTTTTTTGTTTTTTTTTTCATTCAACCTTCTGGGTTCAACCCAAAAAAACCCTGACAGCTCCGGTTAGAGCCACTGTACTAACGATCTGACGTTAGTACAGCGATCCGATGTTGGTACAGCAATCTCCCCCGCTGAGCAACTGTGTTCTGACAGGGGAACCCACCAGGACACTCCGGTCAGCGCTCTCAGCAAATTGGGTCAGACATTTTTTATTGAACCGGCAGATGTCACCCGACATTCGGCCCAAGTGTACTAGACTTAAAGCCTAGTACACACTATCAGGTTTTCTTCGTTCAACCCAGCGGCTCAGGTCGGAGCCGCTGCAATAACAATCCGATGTTAGTACAGCGATCTCCAACTGCTGAGCTATTGCCATTGGCTGATCGGGAGCTCGTTGGCTGCTGGTTTTCCAGCATGCTCGGCCGGCTTCTGTCGGACCAGCTGCCATACACACGGGCCGAATGCCGGGTGGTTTTTATTGAGCCAGCTGATGTCGCCCGACCTTTGGCCCATGTGTGCAGTACTAGACTTAAATCTGTTTCTCAATACGTTTTGGCATCATGTCTCGCTGTTTACAAGTTTCTTAAAGAATTTTTTTGTGAAAAAGGTTGCCCTCAAAGTTCCGGTTGTATCTGTAAGACCTAATGCCCTGTACACACGGTCGGATTTTCCGACGGAAAATGTGTGATAAGACCTTGTTGTCGGAAATTCCGACCGTGTGTGGGCTCCATCACATATTTTTCCATCGGAATTTCCGACACACAAAGTTTGAGAGCTTGCTATAAAGTTTTCTGACAACAAAATCCGTTGTCGGAAATTCCGATCGTGTGTACACAAATCCGACGCACAAAGTGCCACACATGCTCAGAATAAATTAAGAGACGAAAGCTATTGGCTACTGCCCCGTTTATAGTCCCGACGTACGTGTTTTACGTCACCGCGTTTAGAACGATCGGGTTTTCCGAAAACTTTGTGTGACCGTGTGTATGCAAGACAAGTTTGAGCCAACATCCGTCGGAAAAAATCCATGGATTTTTGTTGTCGGAATGTCCGATCAATGTCCGACCGTGTGTATGGGGCATATGTCTGCTACATACAGCGTGCAGCATTTAGGAGTGCATAACTTACAGAGTGCAGGGTTTAAGAGTGCTTAACTTTCAGAGTGCAGTGTTTAGAAGTGCGCTACGTACAGAGTGCAAGGTTTAGGGCTGTGCTACATGCATAGTTCAGGGGTGCGCTGGTTGCAGGGTTGAGGAGCATGCTACATACAGAATGCAGGGTCGGCTCTCTTTCACAGGCTATTCACATCTCAGACCCACCCCTCCTCATCAGCTCTGACCTCTGCACCACTCTCTCCCACCCCCCACCTCTGCACACATCTCCCTCCACCCCCCCATTAGCTTCCTCACATCTCACCTACCCGGCCCAGCTCTAGTGCAGAATCTGCCCATAAGGAAAGCAGTCCTTGTAAACATAGAAGGCTTCTGTGTTTTTAAATGACAGTGGTGAGCAGGAGCTGGAGGTGGCATGAACGGAGTTCTGCCACGTTTCCGCTGAAAAAGCCATGGGTGAGAGGGCAACATGAAAGGGCCTGGCGGGCCAGATTCGGCCCGCGAGCCTTGTGTTTTACACATATGCTCAAAAGGCTTTTTAAAGTGTCGCCTATGGATAGTTTTAGGTACCGTAGTTTGTCACCATTTCACAGGGATGCTCAATTTTAATTCTTGACATGTTTGGTATCAATTTGCTCGGTACTCTCTTATATTTTACAAAAAAAAATGGGCATTCTATTATGTTTGCATGCACTAAAATTCATTTAAGTGCATTTATTCTTGAAAATATGCGTTTGAAAAACAGCTGCAACATAAAAAAAATTGCAACAACCATCATTTTATTCTCCAGAGTCTCTGCTTTCAGAAAATGTATAATATTTGGGGCTTTTAAGTAATTTTCTAGCAAAAAAATTTAGATTTTATCAGGCATGTGAAAATTTTCAAAATGTGCCCCAAACTGCAAATGGTTAAGCTGGCCATACACTGTTGCCCTTTGTGCCCCTGTGATTAAAAAATAAAAGGATTAGGGTGGCAAATGTTTGGCTGTTAGGGGAATTCTGACAGCGGTAAGTGGCAGCTGTCAAAATACAAAAGTCCAACAGTGGGATTTGTCCACCTGTCCTGTATGGAGGAATCTGTTGGGCTTTTTTCATGCAGCCTGTAGGCTAATAGTGTATGATCAGCTTTACAGATCACAAAGGGCAAAATGCAAGTGGTAGTCAAAATCAGGCTTTTAATTATCTAGCCATCCATGGCCAGCCTAAGGGTAAGCCTTTAATATTGTAAAGCAGTATGTTTTCGGTTCAGATCTATCTCTAAGGATGGAAAAATGGAGGGTTCTTTTCCATACTGCAGAACATACAAAGAATCTTGTGGTTCCTCCCAAAAGTCCCTACAGCCATTTCCTCTTTTTAATATAAATGTGCCATAAAAAGGAGAAAAAAGTCACCCGTGTCTAAGTCTTGTGACATTGCTTTTCTTTTTATTTACTGCCCAGATTCTAGCATGCAAGCACTTTATGGTACATACAGTATATAATCATTTAGTACATCTGCTAGGAGCATTTTTTGTTTTCACTGTATAGTCATGCATATCATTTATGTTCTTTTGCAGCCATGTCTTCATATCTATTCATTATCAAGTCTGAGTTGCCGGCTGCTATTGCAGGGTTCTTATCGGGTGACCACCATGGGTAAGTAACAAACGCACCTTGAATTAGTTAAACAACAAATAAAAGCTGAATTTTAGGTATGCTTTTTATTGCACAGTTTCAGCTTGGACCAAAGGGTGTATGGATATCTCATAACTGAGGGAATCACTGGGGAAGCTGCAAATCACTGTAGTAGTTGCTGCTACTACAATGATCCCTAGGGTTGTGGGTGGGGCCCTTCTCCTTATTACCACAGGGGGTTGTTCTCTCAGCACTGCAGCCATTCACGGAATGTATTGTATTTTTTTTTTCAGTACATACAAGGCGTAAGACATTCTTTCTTTGATTGGATGTGGGGATGTGACATCACTGCCCCGCCTTTCTACCTCGTTCAATCAGAGAACGACTTGTATTCATTAAATAAAAAAATAAAATAAAAATTCAAGGAGTTCTGTGAATAGCGGCAATAGCTGACAAGTAACCCCCCCCTCCTGTGGTTACTGTGCAGAAGGGCAGTCGCTCGGTACAGATAACGAAAGAGCTCTGCTAGCACTATAGTGATTTGCAGCTTCTACAGCATTCAAGTATGAGATATGCATACTTACATTGGTCAAAGCTGGACCAATGTAGATATGCAATAAAAATCATACCAAGGCTTTAGCTTTAAAGCAGAACGCCAGCTTGCAATAATAAATATGAATAGCCTATTAAATTAAAAATAAAAGAATGCAGCTTTTGGTGCAATACCGACCATCAATCCTGCACTGAAGTACTGCTACTTTGCTTCTTCCTGACCACAGCAGGTTATCAAACCTTGCTAATTTGGGGCAGATACCTACTTCTTCCACCACCCACCACACTATGTGGTTCCAACCACTGATGGTGGGTGGGGAGAAGCAAAGCTAAGGCGCCGCCAGGAAGGTACGTATACTGCAACTTCATGTAGCAGATTCCTCGTGTCACTTTAGTTGGACAGTTTGATGTGAATGTAAAGCAAAAAGGAAACTAAAATCATTACATGAATTAATTGCATGCAGTTATTAAAATATATGTAAACCCTCACCTTGTAAAACAACCCATATAGTTCAAAATAGAAATGATAGGCAAAACATTTGTGTATATACTGTGTATGTATGTATGTATGTACCCAGTGAGGGGGAAAAAAGTAATTGATCCCCTGCTGATTTATTTCAACAGTGAGACAGAACAACAAAAATATCCAGAAAAACGGATTAAAGTTTTATAATTTGATTTGCATTTTAATGAGTAAAATAAATATTTGACCCCTTCGCAAAACATGACTTCGTACTTGGTGGCAAAACTCTTGTTGGCAATCATAGAGGTCAAACGTTTCTTGTAGTTGGCCACCAGGTTTGCACACATCTCGGCAGGGATTTTGCCCCACTCCTCTTGGCAGATCCTCTCCAAATCATTAAGGTTTCAAGGGTGACGTTTGGTAACTCGGACCTTCAGCTCCCTCCACAAATTTTCTATGGGATTAAGGTCTGGAGACTGGCTAGGCCACTCCAGGACCTTAATGTGCTTCTTCTTGAACCCCTCCTTTGTTGCCTTGGCCATGTGTTTTTAGGTCATTTGTCATGTTGGAATACCCATCCACAACCCATTTTCAATTCCCTGGGTGAGGGAAGGAGGTTCTCACCCAAGATTTGATGGTACATGGCCCTGTCCATAGTCCCTTTTAGATGCGGTGAAGTAGTCCTGTCTCCTTAGCAGAAAAACACCACCAAAGCATAATGTTTAGACCTCCATGTTTAATGGTGCGGATGGTGTTCTTGGGGTCATAGGCAGCATTCCTCCTTCAAACACGGCGAGTTGAGTTGATGCCGAAGAGCTCAATTTTGCTCTCATCTGACCACAACACTTTCACCCAGTTCTCCTCTGAATCATTCAGATGTTCATTAGCAAACTTCAGACGGCCCTGTACATGTGCTTTCTTGAGCAGGGGGACCTTGCAGGTGCTGCAGGATTTCAGTCCTTCACAGAATAGTGTGTTACCAATTGTTTTCTTCGTGACTATGGTCCCAGCTGCCCTGAGATCATTGACAAGATTCTCCCTTGTAGTTCTAGGCTGATTCCTTACCCTTCTCATGATCATTGAAACTCCACGAGGTGAGATCCTGCATGGAGCCCCAGATGGAGCCCCAGACCAAAGGAGATTGACAGTTATTTTGTTTCTTTCATTTGCGAATAATCGCACCAACTGTTGTCACTCTCTCACCAAGCCGCTTGGCGATGGTCTTGTTGCCAATTCCAGTCTTGTGTAGGTCTACAATCTTGTCCCTGACAGGGTAATAATCTGAGATTAGGAGCACTCCCTTTAAGAGGGTGCTCCTAATCTCAGCTCGTTACCTGTATAGAAGACACCTGGGAGCCAGAAATCTTGCGATTTTTGATAGGGATCAAATGCTTATTTTACTCTTTAAAATGCAAATCCATTTTAGAACTTTTTTTAAAATGCGTTTTTCTTGAAATTTTTGTTGTTATTCTGTCTCTCACTGTTAAAATAAACCTACCATTACAATTTTAGACTGATCATTTCTTTGTCAGTGGGCAAACGTACAAAATCGGCAGGGGATCAAGTGCAGAGTAACGGCCTATCGGCACCGCTCAGCGCCAAAGTACTTCCAAAGACGCGCAATGAAATGAAATGATGATTAACTGAACAGACCTATATTGCAGCCACTGTATATAGATTTAAAATGTTAAACACGTCAGCAGCTACTAAAAAAAAAGTTCAAAATAAATAAAAATAGCATTACAAGTCCAATTAACTCCTGTGTTCTTCCAATGCCATAGCAGCACTCATGTCTGTCCATCCGAATGTGACAAGCATTTATATGACTAAACATATAAGCAGTAGTGAGATAACTTTCAGATGGGTGAAGCTCTGGATACAGTGATCCTAATCGTTGTCAAACGTGCACCACACACCAAGGACACCACCATGCGAGTCACACTCCCCTTAGGGTACACACTCACCAGATATCCATAATTCATATGCCTTAAGGTAATCCTTTTTATCACTCTAAGGGCAAGTCATCCACAATATCTGTCGGGTTAAAAATGTAGGTGGATCCAATAACAAAGAATCATAAAAGAGACAAAATACCACATAATGTAATCCTGCTTAAAATGTTATTGTAGATAACCCCTTATACAAGATATACATACTAGCCATTAGTAATATAAGAGCACAGAATAAATCAAAGCGTAGTCACCAGTCTGCTGTGGAGGAACATGCCAATGTAATACAAAAAGCCGCGTTGTTCCTTCGTGGTAGTTTCCAGCTGACTGTGACACGCAGACGTCACTTCCGGGTGTCGTGGAGATCACGCACTGACCCGTTTCGCAACTTCCGACTTCAACTGAGAGCAGAAGCAACGAAATGCGTCAGTTCGTGATCTTCACGACGACTGGAAGCGACGTTTGCGTGTCACGGTCAGTTGCAAACTACCAGGAAGGAACGACGCGGCTGTTTGTTACACTGGCGTCTTCCTCCACAGAGGACTGGTGACTACGGTTTAATTTTATTCTGTGCTCCTCTATTACTAACAGCTAGCACGTACATCTTGTATAGGGGGTTGGCTACAATAACATTTTAAGCAGGATTACGCTATGTGGTATTTTGTCTCTTTTATGATCCTTTGTTATTGGAGCCACCTACATCTTTAACCCGACAGATATTGTGGATGAATTGCCCTTAAAGTGATAAAAAGGATTACCTTAAGGCGTATGAATTTCTGGATATCTGGTGAGTGTGTACCCTAAGGGGAGTGTGACTCACGTGGTTGTGTCCTTGGTGTGTGGTGAACGTTTGATTACGATTAGGATCACTGTATCCAGAGCTTCACCTATCTGAAAGTCGTCTCACTACTGCTTATATGTTTAATCCTATAAATGCTTGTCGCATTCGGATGGACTAACATAAGCGCTGCTATGGCATTGCAAGTACACAGGAGTTAATTGGACTTTTAAGGCTATTTTTATTTGTTTGTATAATGCTGATCATTGGATCAGCTCCCTGTTCAACCAGAAAACTGACCACGCTGTGCTCTCATGCTTGGTGTGGTCAATTTTTAATAGGAAAGTAGAGGGACTGGCGGGAACACCAGGGATTTTACACAAAGAAAGCAAAACAAAGAAAATGGGATAATTTTCATACAAGTACATGGTACAGCAGGCACATATCATCAGCAATATGAAATGTTGGGTTTACATATTGTTTAAGATTTATTCTCTTTAGTGGTCCAGGTGGGGGTATAATAGTTTATTTTAATTTGTTTGGACTGTTTACATGTTTTTAAACTGATGTTTTATATCATTAGTATGAAATCTTGGTTTAACAAATATTTAATGCAGGGTACAACCATGACGTTCAGTTTGTATAGCATGTTAGACTTTCTAACGAATAAAAGCCCAGCATTACCTGCATGCTTTATGGCAGCCTTTATATAACTGATTATACCAATTGGTCCTATGTCTTATAGAAGAGATTGGGCTCTCCCCCCCCCTTTCAAGCTATTCATATTTGTGTGTCATTTTTTGTGTCCTGCTATTCAGGTCTGTTTGCAATATACAGGAGGCCTTACATGGGTCGAATCCTGAACGAAACTTCTTTCGAAAACCAGAAAATTCATGCATTTTGTGATCCGATGGTTCCACCATTGATTTCGAAAATTCGACCAATCAAGCCTTCAATTTCACCCCATGTTGCTACAATTTTCGAGGCCCAGAATCTTCTTTTCTAGCACTCATGCGCATTTCTTTTTTGATCAGATTTCTCCTATCATTGATTATAAATTATTCCCGTTTTCAAAAAAATTTCCAACATGCCCGATCACTTAAATTCGATGGCTGCAAGAAAATCGGCCATTGCTGCGGCCCACTAATGGTGAGAAATTTAAACAAAAATGCTTTAGATCAGGTTTTTGAAAGAAAATTATTTCGGAATTCAACCCATGTATGGCCAGCCTAAATCCGCTTGCAGAAAGGTGTCTGTGCCTTGTGCTCAGCACCTGCTGGCTGCTAATGGTGAACACGAAACCTTTTTATGCGCAATGCAACCCAGTTACCAGAGAAACACGAAAGAAATATTAAATAGTAGTTTGGCTCTGAACCTCCCAAAAGCAAAACTTATGGAACTGTGTACATTCTTTTTAAGAAAAAATATCTATTTTTGCTTTTTTTAGGGCCTGGTATCTTGATGGCAGACTGGTATTAATAATCACATTGCTCTGCATTGTGCTCCCATTGGCACTGCTTCCCAAAATAGGTAAGACCAAAAAAAAAATAAAAAAAGGTTTTTAAAATCCCTCTTAATGGATTGGCAGGGGATGGCAAAGGAGAGGGGGCCCCATACAAAGCCGCAAGACCATTTTTCCATTTGGGATGCTTTAATTTGTTTCAGCCAGGGGGCCTGGCTTGTTAAGCCTTTTCTTGGGCTGCAGTAGTGTGTTGTCTGTTATACAAAAATAAAATCTTTACAGGGGAACATTAAAGGGCAGCCCTTACTTATGGCATTCCATTAGCGACAAAGCTCGCCCTAATTCAGCCCTACTAAACGACATGAATGATCTGTGACAGGCACTGGGCTGGCTGTTATTCTGAGCTGTAAGCTCCAGATTCCACGCACTGTATAATAAAACATACCAGAAATGTAAACCCTTAGCCCTGCATTAAGATCAAGTTCCATATAAATTGCTTTTTATTTTACTGTTATTTTACAGGCTTTCTTGGCTACACAAGTAGTTTGTCATTTTGCTTTATGGTCTACTTTGCCATTGTGGTAAGTTCTTAAAATAACTTTTTTTTTTTTTTGTTTTGCTTTTTTTTTTTTTTTTTTTTTCCAAGGGGTTTAAGTGGCCAAAATGACTTACTCTCTTTTCACTTCTTTAATGAGTCCGTCATGAACAGCACAATTTTTTTACATCTCCTAATGTATTTTTATCACCTCCACCCTTTGTCCTGTGTTTTAGGTCGTGGCAGTTACAAGAGAGAAATAATGTGCGCAAATGAATTTTCATAATCCACTTTTAGGAAGTCTTTATATTTTAATGTATCCATGGAGAACACATATCATTTTATACCTTGTATAAGTATGAAAGGAAAGAAGCTAACTTGGGCTCAGCCCAAATTTTTCAGCTATTAAAAGGAAACGTGCTGCACCCAGCTGAACGTTAGATTTCTATGAACTGCCTTATGGAGAGCTTTAAGTGAAGCCATATTTCATTTGAAAAATTCAAAATTCAAAAAGGGCATAAGATGCCAGCTATACTTCATTAACTGGAAAATAATCTATTGTGCTTCTCACTAATTGTAAGTGGAGTCTGACTTTCCTGATGTCGGGGTCATCCCCTAGTCCAGAGAGAGTGCCTTTACAGGTAACGGAGTAAGGCCGGCCATACACAAAGCAAATTTCTTTCCTGCAACCATGGATTGCAGGAAAGAAATTTGCTAGATTCCCCCATGAACACAAACAGACAGTGTTGATGCAAGAATACCTCCTGCCAAGCCATTGTCCGGGGGGTGGTAAGCCGTCCCCGCTGGGAGCAGACCGTGGTTATTGCTAGCAGTTATGGCAGCTGCTAGCGATAATCGCAGGTAATACACGGCATGCTGGTTGTACTTAAGTTGGTACATTCAGCCTCCCCATACAAGGTTTGAATCTCGGCCAGTTCCTGCTGAGATTTGAAACGTGCATGGCCTGCCTAAGGAGAGCACCAATTCTTTTGTTTCTGGGGTCCTGATTGGGTGTCCCATCTGTGATCGAAAATGAAAAGAATTGAAGGATTTATCAGAGTAAAATGCAGATATACATCAGGTCTTGGCTAACACATAAAGCATAGTTAATTCTTATTAATAAAAAATTATTTTGCAGCATTCCAAAGTAGGATGCAGAACATGCATGTATAGCGAGCAAAATACTCTCCCACACATATACAACCCCAATTCCAAAAAAGATGGGACTGCCAATCCATTCTTGGGATGCACATAGGTCTGCTACACAGCACAACCTTCAAATGTACTTAAATTAGTTGTAAAGTTAGTTTTTTTTATCTTAATCATCCTTTGCAGCTCTCCCTCATTGGCTGAGACGGTAGCGTGGCACCATTGGCTCCCGCTGCTGTCAATCAATGTCAGTGAAAATCAGTGAGCCAATGAGGTCAGAGGGGGCGGGGCCAATCCGCGGCTCCGTGTCTGAACTGAGACACAGAGCCTTGGTTCAGCTCAGGTGCCTCCATAGCAAGCTGTTTGCTGTGGGAGCACTCAACAGGAGGGAGGGGCCATGACCGCTGCCAAGGGACCCTAGAAGAGGAGGATCTGGGCTGCTTGGTGCAAAACCCTTACACAGAGCAAGTAAGTATAATATGTTTGTTATTTTTAAAGAAAAAAAATGAGACTTTAGTATTTACTAATCTAAATAATCTTAATTGGTGTTAATGTTTAAAAAAATCACAGATTTTTCCTAGTATAGTGACTATACAACCCCAATTAAAAAAAGTTGGGACGCTGTGTAAAATCTATATAGAAACAGAATGCAATGATTTTTGAATCTTATAAACCCATAATTTATACACAATAGAAAATAGAAAACAAATCAAATATTTAAACTGAGAAAATGTACCATTTCAAGAAAAAAAAAAAAATAAGATCCTTTTCGAAACTGAAGGTAGCAACACATCTCAAAAAAGTTGGGACAGGGCAACAAAAAGCTGGCAAAGTACACCCCCACTTCTAAACATACATGTTGGCACAGGGCTATGTTTATCATGGTGTAGCATCCCCTCTTCTTTTAACAACACTCTGTAAATGTCTGGGAACTGAGGAGAGCAGTTGCTGGAGTTTTGGGAGAGGAATGTTGTCCCATTCATAGCTGATATAGGATTCGAAGTGCTTAAGAGTCCTGGGTCATCTTTGTCATGTTTTAAATTTCAAAATGCGTCCATTATTTTCAATCGGTGAAAGGTCTGGACTGCAGGCAGGCCAGTTAGGTACCTGGACTCTTCTACTACAAAGCAATGCTGTTGTCATAGATGCAGTATGCAGTTTAGCATTGTCCTACTGAAATATGCAAGACCTTCTTCCCTGAAAAAAACGTCTGAATGGGAGCATATGCTGCTCTATAACCTGGATATGTCTTTTAATGTTAATAGTGCCTTTCCAGATGTGTAATCTGCCCATTTCATATGCAGTAATGTACCCCCATACTATCAGAGATTCAGGCTTTTGAACAAAGCATTGATAACAAGCCAGAAGGTCCCTCTCCTCATTAGTGCAGAGGATACCATGCCCATGGTTGCCAAAAAGAATGTCAAATTTCGAATTCTTCTGACTACAGAACAGTTCTCCACTTTTTGGATAGTGTTCAGATATGGCTTCTTCTTTCGAAGAATGTTTGGATGGCACAGCTGTGTTCACTGACAGTGATTTTTGGAATTATTCCTGAGCCCATGCAGTGATGTCCACCACAGAATCGTGCTTGTTTTTAATTCAGTGCCAAAGATCACAGGGCTCGAAGAACACAGACATCCAATATTGTATTTCGGCCTTGTCCCTTGTGCAGAGAGATTTCTCCAGATTCTTGGAATCCTTTGATAATGATATTATGTACTATAGATGATATATTTAAAGTGCAAGTTTACATTGAGGATCATTATTCTGAAATTGATCATTTTTAGATGCAGCTTTTCAGATTGGTGAACCTCTACCCATCTTTACTTCTGAGACACTCTGACTCTCTAAGATGCTCTTTTTATACCCAATCATGTTACTGACCTGTTGCCAATTAACCCAATTAGTTGCAAAAGGTCCTTCTCTTCCCTGTATGTACCACTTTCTTCTCCAGCTTTTTGTTGCTCTGTCCCAATTTTTTTGAGACTTGTTTCTGCCATCAATTTCAAAATTCCCTTTTTTTTTTTTCTTAAAATGGTACATTTTCTCAGTTTAAACATTTGATATGTTTTTCCAAGGCGTCTTTCAGGACAGCACCTGAGAGATCGTGACTCCTCCCATCAGAAACCAGGAAACGCCTCCTTCAAATCTTTAAAGAGAGGCACCTCCCTACCATCCATCAGTTTTTGTGTTTCCTCCCACCCGGAGGGAACATCCGTGGGGGGGGGGGCCATGGTCACTCAGGTGCGTGAGGTCCCCAGGCTGGGTGTTGCCTTCTCCCAGGTCACTAGATCCACGACCTGGCCTTTGAAGACATGGAGGTCCTAAGGGATCCAATGGATAAGCATATGGATCTTTTGCTCAAGAGATCTTGGCAATCGGTCATGAGCAATTTAAAGCCAGCTATGGCCACAACCTGCGTAGCCAGCAACCTGGAGTATTGGGTTAACTAACTAAAAGCTCATATAGTGAGCGGATTTACCCAAACAGGAGATTTTGGATTATTTTTCTACCTTGTCCTCTGCGGTAGCCTATATAGCGCATGCTTCAACCAAAGCAATTAGAATGTCGGTTAGATCAGCAGCCATAACAAATTAGACAAGAAGAGCATTATGGCTAAAGACTTGGCCAGGTGATACGGCATCAAAGAGCCAGCTCAATGGGATTCATTGCTCGGGGGACCTTCTCTTTGGCCCTGATCTAGATACCTTTCTAGACAGGACTGCCGATAGGAAGAAGTTCTTCCCGGTAAAGAAGAATAAGTAACCCCAAAGCGTTTTTTTTTTTTTTTTTTTTTTACCTCAAAGAGCTCAGAAGCAGGACAGCAAGTCCCAGGGGAAGAGGAAGAATTGGTCCGCACAAAAAGCTAAAGGCAAAGGCGGAATCCTTTTCCATCCTCCTATGCAAGCCGAAAAATCCCGGTGACTCGACCCTACGGGTAGGTAGAAGGCTGGAAAATTTCCTTCCGCAGTGGTCAGCCATAACATCAAATCAATTTTAAACTGACCACTCTTTCTCAGGGCTACCCAATAGAGTTTACGGAATTCCCCCCAAGAAGATTTCTTGTGACAAATGCCCCAAAGGACCTAGTAACATCCCTGGCAATGAAGTCCTCATTGAAAGAACTGATGCAGCAGGGTGTAGTGAATCAAGTGCCACCAGAAGAGCGGCAACAGGGTTTTTATTCTCACATTTTCTTGGTAAGGAAGCCAACAGGGAAATTCCGATTGATCCTCAATCTAAAACCTCTGAACAAATCTGTCATGTACCTAAGCTTCATGATGGACTCAATTTCTTTTTCTTTTTTCAGAATGTTAAATGGGGTCAATAGATTTAGGGGATGCATACCTGCATATCCCAATCTCGCTTCAGTCCCAAAAGTATCTTGGGTTGGCGGTAAAGATGGAAGGCGTGATTCATCATCTGCAATTCAGGGCCTTGCCATTCGGGCTGTCATCCTCACCTCAGATCTTTACCAAGGTGATGGCGGAAGCCCTAGCTCCGCTTCGTCTTCAGGGAATCGCAGTGATTCCCTATCTGGACGACCTATTATTCTTCGCCCCCCTCAAGGAAAGGTTGCAGGACAACTTGGCCAAACCACGCAACCATCTGGAATCTCTAGGATGGATTCTAAACCTCCAGAAATCCTCCCTAAACCCGTCACAGGTGGTTCACTTTCTGGGCTACCTAATCAGTTCAGTGAAACAGAAGATTTTTCTCCCTCAAGAGAAAAAGGACAAGGTTCAGTGCACGGTGTTGATGCTGCAGACCAACCAGTCGATAACGATAAGGCAAGATACGTTGGCATTAGGGGTACTGACCTCAACAATGCCAGCTATTCAGTGGGCAAGACTGCATTTCAGGTGTCTACAAACCTTTCTCCTGAGGTCATGAGATCACAGCTTAAGATCCCTGGACACACAGGTGAAGATTCCAACTCTGGTGAAGAGGTCACTTTGGTGGTGGAGGAGTCAGTAGATCCTATCAAGGGTTCTAGATTGGGCCTTTCCAGTCAAAAGAAGACTAAGCACAGACGCCAGCTCTTGGGCATGGGGGGGGGGGGGGGGGCGCCTAGAGGAAAACTTCGCTCAAGGAAGTTGGTCCAAAAAGGAGACGACAAGGTCCTCAAATTGGAAGAGAGCTGAAGGCAATCACCTTATCTCTACTAATATTTGCGCAGGATGTCCAGTTTTACCACGTTCAAGTGTTGACAGACAACGCCATGGCTGTGGCTTATTTAAACAGACAGGGGGACACAAGGAGCAGGTCCTTACAGGCACTGGCAACAGAAATCCTGCTGTGGGCAGAGAGGCATTTGCTATCCCTGTCAGCAATCCACCTAAAGGGGACCCTGAACAGAGTGGTGGATTTCCTGAGCAGGCCCCCCATTCAGGAGGCAAAGTGGTCTCTAAATCCGGAGGTCTTCGCAACATTTTCCAGTATGTGGGGACAGCCAGAGGTGGACCTGTTAGCATCAAAAGGGAATGCACAGGTACCTCAATTCTTTTCCTTAAACAATCTCGATGGATCACTGGGGACAGACGCTGTGGCACATACATGGAGATTTCACCTTTGCTGCGCTTTCCCCTCGTTCCAGTTCATCCCACTGGTATTAAGGAAGATCCAACAGGAGAAGGTACCAGTCATCCTAATTGCTCCATTTTGTCCGAAAAGGGCCTGGTTCTCAACCGTTCTGGGAATGGTGACCAAGACTTGCTGGCATCTACCTCTCAGGCAGGATCTGCAAAGTGGCCAGCCTGTCTCTCGCTGCCTGGTATCTGTAGAGCAGCTCCTAAAAAGCAAGGGGTTTTCAGGCTATTTAGTTACACTTTTCCTGCTTGATAGTAATGTTGTAACGCGAGCCATCTATACTAAGGTCTGGAAGGTCTATAATTCATAGTGCGATTCATCCGCCCAAGACCCAGGGAGCCCTGTTTCCATCTTGGAGTTTTTGCAAGATGGAGCAGATAAGAGACTAGCGATCACTACCTTGCTAGTGCATCAACCTGTGCTTTGTGTTCTAAGAAAAAACTGTGGCCTTGGAACCACTGGTAGTCAGATTTTTTTTTTTTTTAGAGCTCTTACAAAATCTAAACCAGTGCTGGTCAAAGGTTTCCCTAAATGGGATCTGTCCATAGTCCTGCAATCCCTAGCAAAGAGTCCATTTGAGCCTGTGGAAGAAGAATCTCTCAGATGTCTCGCTCTTAAAGCTGTGTTTCTTATCGCCATTACTTCAGCACGCAGACTCAGTGAGCTACACGCTCTGTCAGTTAAGGAACCTTACCTGTCAATGTTTCCGGATAGAGTTCTAGTTAGGACAGACCCAAAGCTCTTACCCAAGGTAGCTTCAATACATAATCATTCACAAGACATTGTGCTCCCAACCTTCTGTGCAAATCCATCGGGGAGGAGACTTTTTTTTTTTTTTCATATGTTGGACATCAAAAGGATTTTGTTGTTATCTAGAAATAGCAAAGGACTTTAGGCGAACAGACTCCATTATTTGTTCTTTTTTCAGACAACAAGAGAGGTTGCCAGGCTTCTAAAGGTTCTTTAGCCAGATGGCTGAAATTATCCATTCTGGAGGCATACTCGCATGCAGGTTTGTCTCCGCCAGCGGCAATTTGTGCACACTCAAACAGTGCGATTGTGGCCACTTGGGCAGAGAAAGCTGGTGCCACCCCTTAACAAATATGCAAGGCGGCAACGTGGTCAAGTTTCCACACCTTTGTGTGACATTATAGGCTGGACCTTACATCTGCCAGCGACCAGGCATTTGGCAGGAAGGTCCTGCAGGCTGTTGTCCTGCCCTAAGGGGGTAAGTGTCTGATATCCTCATGTGCTGTCCTGAAATATACCTTGGGAAAATTCAAGTTAGACTTACCGGTAACTTGTTTTCCAGAAGTCTTTCAGGACAGCAATGATCCGCCCTATTCGTTTTAAGTTTCATAGTTTCATAGTGTACTATGCTGTGACTAACGTATGTGTTCCAACTGGGGCTGGAGGTTTTCTTTTCTACAGCTGATGGATGGTAAGGAGGTGCCTCCCTTTAAAGATTTGGAGGAAGGAGGTGTTTCCTGGTTTCCGATGGGAGGAGTCACGATCTCTCAGGTGCTGTCCTGAAAGACTTCTGGAAAACCGGTAAGTCGAACTTGAATTTTTGGTTGGTTGTTGTGAATAAAATATGGATTTATGAGATTTGAAAATCCTTGCATTCTGTTTTTATGTAGATTTTACACAGCTTTACAACTTTTTTTTTTTTTTTTTTTTTTTTTTTTTTTTGTCACAAAATTATACTAGGAAAATATGTGATGTAAAAAAAAAAAAAAAAACAGCACGAATTAATAACCTTTTTTACAGAAGTACATGTCAAGGCTGTGCTGTGGAGCAGAGCTGTGTACATCCCACGACTGGATTGGCAAATAAAAATGCTTTGGTAGGTTAAACTGCTAAATGCATGGATAAAATATACATATATAAAAACAGATTTCTCGGAGTTCAGCATTAAAGACTTACATTTGTTAGAGATTCATTTTGTAACAGTTGAGAATTACAGTGCTTTTAAAAATGAATTTTTTTTTTTTTCTATCCCTCTTTAAATTAAAGAAGAATCAAATCGTGGTGGTGTGGCAAGCATACTTAGACATTATGACACGCTTCTCTTCTGGGTGTGCTCTCCTCCAATGATGTAAGGTCTGAGCCAGGAGCGTACCTACAAGGGTCGCAATTGTGACCTGGCCCCCTGTACTGTGTTTACTATGTTTCAGTTTGTGATTGAACTGGAAGCTCTGTTCAGAGCTATTCTGTACATTTTACTGTGCATTCGCCACAGACAGTGTAAAGATTTTAATAAATTGCTCCTCCCAGCCAATCAGGAAGCGGGTTTTGACACTGGTCACCCGATTGGCTGAAAGGACAGGGGATCCTATTGGATGCCTAGGAGAAGGAGGGGAGGAGCTGGAAGCCGCCACGGAGGAGAGGACACTCTGAGCCGAGCCACTGCCTACCACCCTCCGCCTGCCACGATTGGGTAAGTGCCGGACCGACTGGCAAACAGCCACCACTGCCTCTACCTATCTACAGGCAAATGGTAGTTTTCAAAGTTTACTTCTTCTTTATTGCTCAAATACAGGCACATAAGCTGAGCGTAGTATTAATAATTTGTATTCATTTCTATAGCACTAATGTACATAAAACCATAAACCACTATGCAAAATGTTTGAATCAACATCATTCTGAATTTGGAAGATTCTGTTTACTCACTAAAATCGTTCAATCCAGGTTTGCACAAATTGCATGATTGCCCTATTTGCAGTGTAGAAATAAAGTAAGAAAATGGATGCCTTTTTGATGAGGAAATGTTCATATTACAAAATTATCAGCAGGACATGTTCAGCTGGCCATTAAAAAGGTTAACCTTTAGTTGATGAATTGGGGTCACATAGCTCGTGCCCCTTCACCAGCTGCTGTGTTTATATCACTGGTGTGACCTTTCCTGTGACTGGTAGGAAGGAGTTGCACTTGTAATATGCATTCATCATACAGTGAGGTCTGTAAACCTTTTGTGATTACTATAATTTTGGTTCAGATAATGCAGGTAAAATTAACTTAAACTATCACCTAGTGCTTGCATTTAATTCAAATCTGAAATATGACATTTCTGTGATACTTTAGGAGGGGATTAGGGTATTTGCATGTGATGTCCATAGTAACAAAGACAGTTGCTCTCTTTACATCTGGACCAGAACTATCGTATTTGAAATCAAACCGGTCATTTTTAAACTCTGCTTATTGTACTTAAACAAAAATTACAAATGCATCAAAATCCAGCATGTATGTATAATATGAAGACCAGTAAGCCCTTGAATGGACTTTCAGGGTGCCCAAGGAGAAAACGTACAGTCATGGGTAAAATAAAAAAGGGGATTAACCCCACAAAATTTTATTCATGCAAAAAATGGTAGAAAGTACAGAAGTATAACTTCAATTCATCATTGAGATTCGTCTGCGTAACGGGACCCGCTTAGAGAATCCATATTTAACACACTTGGACCTTAGAGACAAAATAAGTTCTGTCCGGCTGGAGCTGAATCTTTGCCTAAGGACCAAGGCGGAAAAGAGTCTCAGATGGACCCAGGCATCCTTCTATACGTTGAGGGATAAACCGGGCACCATGCTGGCTCGTAAGTTGACACCTCGATTTCGCCGTACCACGCTCCCTAAGATCAGGCGAGCTAATGGTACTTTGACTCAAAACCCACAGACCGTAATAGATCTTTTTCATTCTTACTATAAGTCCTTGTATAGTAAATAGGAAGGTCCTTCACCCAAAACAATCGCCACATTTCTTGAGGATCTCTCGTCCAACCCTATCAGCCTCTCATCGTGAGCTTTTGGAGAAGGAAATTACAATGGAAGAGGTTTTGGCTGTTATTAAACAAGCTAACGCCTCAAAGACCCCGGATATCCCCGATTTAACAACGATCTAAAATTCCTAACCAAAATATATGCAAATCGGTTTAATACATTCCTGGCACAATATATACACATAGATCAGATGGGATTTGTCCCAGGGCGACAGGCTGCGGACCAGATCAGACGGGTGATAAACTTGGTCTCCTTTTTGTGTTCCAAATGGGATGGGGTGGGCGCCCGGCTCGGTATGTAGTTGTCACTGGACCTATATAAGGCCTTTGACTCTTATCTTGGCCCTTCCTGTTCCATATACTAAGGAAATGGAATTGCGGACTTAAATTTCTTACCCATTTGCGTTATATACTCTAACGCTTCGGCTAACATCATTGAACATGGTCATAAATCGAGTCTGTTACACATCCGGAGGGGGACCAGGCAGAGATGTCCTCTCTTGCCTCTCCACTTCATGATAGCAATTGAGACCCTGACAATAGCCATCAGGTCTAGTCCTAATATCCATGGTATTTCAAGTGGAGGCATAACTCATAAATGTGCCCTATTTGCCGATGATCTGTTATTCATTACGGATCCTATTACGACCTTGCCTAATCTGTTTGCCACATTGTCCAGATTTGGAACCATATTGGGTTTAAGGGTCAATCAAACAAAGTTTGAAGCGGGTTTAAGGGTCAATCAAACAAAGTTTGAAGCAATAAACGTGAACCTTACAGACCTGGACTTGGGTATGATTCGGACTTCCTTTTCCTTTTAAATGGAGCACTCGATCGCTCCCATATCTTGGTGTCAAACTGACCACTGACGTTGCAACGATGTACCGGGTAAATTATACTCCCCTTTTTAACTCTATTGAACGTGACCTAAAGAACTAGCTAGCCCACGCTCTTTCCTGGATGGGTAGAATAAAGGCTGTCAAGATGATGCTTCTTCCTCTAATTCTTTATTACATTCGGTCTTCCAATTCCAGTTCCATCTGTGTTTTTCCAGAAGCTGCAATCTTTAATCCATAAATTCATCTGGAATAGAGGTGGATGTCGGGTGGTCTGCTCCACTTTATACTTACCCAAAGGGTGAGGTGGACTGGGGGTACCTCACTTCTTGCGATACTATAGAGCTTCCCAATTAGTCCAGCTATATCAAATTACATATCAGCCTGACAGGGTTCAGTTGGCGGCTCGGGCTAGTCCGACCCTTCCCCTAGATCTATTAATGTGGCTCTCTTCAAAGGAGCGCCGGGCAGTTCTGAGCCCCTCTTTGTCAAACACCTTGCATCTTTGGGACGTTGCATGCAAGCTATACCCTTTGAAATCACACCACACCCCAGTGGCCCCCCCTTCTTAATGTAATGTTTTTTTTTTTTAAACTGTTTGTTTGCCTATTGCTGCACTTCTTAGATCATGCTTCCCTGTCTTCCCATACTGGATTCACACAGAGGCGTCGGGGGGGGGGGGGGGGGGGACGGGGACCGCATGCAATTTGAACCGGAATCTCACCACATTCCTGTTCAAATTGCATTCTATTCTTTGCAGTGCAATTTGAGCCAATCACACCGTAAAGGTATAGGTACTCTGTATCTCACTGAAAGTATCGGTACTCGCCGACAAACGGTATCGGTGCAACCCTAGTCGCTTTCTAGTTTTTACTGCTGTTTGTCCTACTGGGGTATTTCCGTTACTTTCGTAGGGATCATCAAGACAGAAATGAAAGGACATTTCCCCAGTGGAGACAGACAAGAATAAAAACCCAACAAGAAGCTAAACTTTCTCCGTTCCATAGGAAAGCAGCGCTGTTTTCCCTTCGCACAATTTCTATCTCGCGTTGTCTCATGAGCTTACAAAGCCGGCCGCAAGCCACAATGCTGATCCATATTGCACAGGCATGGTCCACTCTTGTTACTATAAAGAATACCACACTGATGCTCAAGTGCATGCATGTAGGCAATAAGTACCTGCAAAGAGGGCGTAGGAAATCAGCAGCAATAAAATGTTGCAAAGAATTAAAGAAAAGGAAACGTTTTGCATTTTACTAAAGGGGGGGGGGGGGGACGTGGTTATTGATTGCTACACAGTACTTTACATAACCATAAAGCATTTAGTTGGCGTTTACGCCTACTTTACTAAGGTATTAAACTCAAAAGAGATAATAATAACAGGGTGTGTGTAGACTAACAAGATCCAAGGTTCAGAAAGATAACATTTAACAGATAAAAGTCCAATGTTTTGATACTTAAGGATGACATCTATTTGTACAGACCCGAAGGTAAAGATTAAAGGTAGTGTGTGTCCCCAGAGGATGTGGCCAGTTTTTTTTTTTTTTTTTTCTTTTTAGTCCTCAGGGTATGACAGTGTTGACACTCTAATAAGAACTTCCACAAGATGAGTGGCAGAGGAGATAAGCTAATGTGTCATTTCAAGGTGATCTAGTGACACATGCTTGAGTAATGTACAGATACCAGAAGCACTGACATTGCTACCGGTTATGGGGTTATAGATGGCGTGCTTTCTGTGTTGCCAGCGATGGGTATTTAAATTAGCAATTTTTATTTTCTTTGGTTATAAAAACACCTGTCTTTTGACCTTTAGTTTTATTTTGCCGTTTATACATTTGACAGTATACTTATTGTGGTTGCGTTCTTAAAATGAGGATACCTATCCCTTTGATGGACAACACTTTGCAATGCCTTTATTCAACTGTATATATCTTGTAGTATCGGCATTGTAATGATCAGCCCAAGGAATGTGTTTGTGTTGTCCACAATAGGCAAGCAGATTTCGGATGCCATACTTCCAAAGCAATTTTGTAAATTTAAGAAAAGATCTGCAAATGACAAATTGTGTGAGACTTCCTTGAGACGGGTTATGATGATACTTATAGGTAGATGCTCTTTATTTTATGCTACTCTGACTTAAAGTGGTTCTAAAGACGGAAGTTTTTTTTTTTTTTTTTACCTTAAAGTGTTACTAAACGCAGGACCCTGCATTCACTATATCTGGTCTCCCACAGTACACAGAACATGGAAATACAATAGTTTAGTTTGAAATATATAAAACTGCTAAATACCTTTTCTCATCAGCAGTATATAGCAGTCTTGTAACTTCTATCGGTGTCTGGTTAAAACTTGTAGGAGGAGTTTTCTGAGTCTGTCAGGCTTCAGGACCCCTAACCCTCTGTCTGGACAGTGCTTATCACATACACTCTCCCAAGAAAAAAAAAAAAACTCTTGCAATACACACCAAAACTGACCATGCGCAGCTTGTCCCCAAGGCTCTGTACGATCAGGAGATATTTTGGTGGCAGTGGAGAAAAGGGGAGAAACAGTACTGTTGTGGGTTTAGTAACACTTTAAAGGGTAAGTTCACCTTCACAGAAAAATCTGTAAGGTGACCTTACATGGGACCCCCTCCTTGCCCCCGCTCTGCTGACCTGGACCACGGCAGTCTCCTGTCTTAAGCCCCGGTATATCTGCACCAGCAGTCTAGGGCTTAGAAATCCCCTGAGCTGAATGTCCAAAACGTTCCTCGTCAGGAGGGATGTTTTGGAGCATTCCAATTGGTCAGCGCCGTCACATGGGAGGCTCCGACCAATCAGCAGTCACATAGCCCGTCCTGTCAGCTATGGAGAAGATGCATGGATACTGAGGGGATTTCTAAGCCCCGGACTTCTGACGTGGATATATGGATATACCGGGAGATTGCCGCGGTCCAGGTCAGCGGGACCGGGGGGGGGGTTGGGCAAGGAGAGGGGGTCCTGAGTAAGTTACGTTACAGATTTTTCTGTAAAGGTGAACTTACACTTTAATGTATTCTCTTCATTAAGGTAAACTATCTGCAAGCAGCTCCCCCCTAAATACTTACCTGAGCTCGATCTTGATCCAGTGCTGTGCCCGAGAGCAAAGGCTCTCTCGAGTTTCTCTTTCTCTCTCTTTTTCGTTTTCGCTCTTTCTCAGTTTCTCTCTCCTCAATGGCTCACACACCGCAGAAGGAGCCATTGGCTTCTGCTGCTGTCAATCACAACCAATGGGGAGGGAGCGGGGCCGAGCCGCACTCTGTTTGTCTTATGGACACGCACAGCCAGCTCGGGAGCGAGCACACACACGAGTGTCCCCAAAGCTTGCTATGGGGGCACTCTGCAAGGGGGAGGAGCCAAGAGTGCCAGCGGGGAACCCGAGAAGAGGAGGATCAAGACTGCTCTGTGCAAAACCATTACACAGAGCAGGAAATATAACATGTTTGTTACTGAAAAAATAAAAACTGTGCCTTTTACAATGACTTTAACTGAGTGCTTATTTGTTTTCATTTACAGGTTGTGGTTAAAAAATGGTCTATTCCTTGCCCCCTTCCTCTGAACCACACTATGCTATACATGGAGGTATTAGCATTATTACGATTCATAATCTACAAATCTTGTTGAATGTTTAACGTCAATTCCTGTTTGGTCCCTTATGCAGACTATACTATGCATATTTTAAAATAAGTCCAAAAATTACAGCCCTGAGCTTTATATTTTTCTTTTTTTTGCAGTTGGGGAACAATGTTACATTTAAAGATCATTTTCAGCTTATTTTGTTTGACTTTTGTTTGTGTCTTGGGGTGTAATCCTGCACCAAGTCAGGGATATTACACATGTTGATTGGATTCAAGTGAGTTTAAAGTACTTTAAATTGGGTTGTGGGTGGGTAGCAGTAGAATACTGCCAAGATACAGTTAGAATGGGGGTTACATGCAGACCCATGCAGGGTGGAATTTGTGTGCCAGATTCAGTACTGGATTACTCACATGTCATAGAAAGCGGTTAATGTACTGGGTGAACGCCAGGCGGACTGATATTTCCTGCGCTCTGCCCTGAGCCGTTTCATTTTACTTAAACTTGCACTTCAGCTTGTGTCAGGGGTCAGAGTTCACCTGATACCTGGAAGTTGCTTCACTGTCAACCTTAGATACAGAGGAATATAATATAGGGTGCAGTAGTGGGCAAGCTGCAGCTGTCATACTTCAGGTGCTCTCTGACCCCAGTCAATTTTGTGTTTTTAATTTTAGCCATTTTTTTTTAAAACCCTTTTTATTATGTATATAGTCTAAAATGCAATATATTTTGTTTTAACAGGTATCAAACACTTCGGAATGCAAAGCTAAACTTTTTGAATTTTCAAAAGAGGTGGGTTTGAAAAAAAAATGAGGCCTATTGCTATGATGAGACCCTTTTTATTTATATAGGGTTCATTTTATTTATGCCTTTTCTTCTGCTGTTCCTGATTAGTTGTTTCATTTATATTGTTATAATTGTATAAATAACCTACTGGTGCATGAGTAGTAACAAAAAAATCCTCAGACAATATCCTAAAAGGCAAACAACGGTCTTGTGAGCAACCAGATTTCACTTGCTGATTCTAATAGTAGCTGACACTTGTCACATTCTCATCTTGCTGTGCTGTTACTCAAATACAAAATTAATGTGCCACGCTTACGATATAAAACTACAATACATTATGTGAAGAAAACATATAATCAAGTGCTAAAATAACATTATCACCAAGTGCAATGATAATAAAGTGAATTCTGATTAGATGATCCTTATGCTCTTGTCCGTCCTCCTTAGTACAAGCTTTTACATTTCCTCCATGATACGATAGTCACACCAAAGCCACATGTAGGGGAAAAAACCTGCTAATAGTACTTATATCTAAAATCGCATAACTTTATTCACACTCCATATGTTACTCACATTTCTAAGGTGCTTATAGCGCACCACACTCTTGCCGCATTTGTTTGTAAGGAGGAAGAACGGGAGCATAAGGACATCTTTGAGTCCTGGAAGGACTAAAACGCTGTTTGACCTACTTGAGCGGGGGGTCGCATATTAGCAGGTGAGAACACACCTGATGGGGGCGCACGAGTGATGAGGAATAACGGCACAATAAGGGGATACACGGTTGGAAGTTTGCACGAGGACGAGTGTGTTGCATGAAGACACTGCACTTTTGTTTAGACTTTTCACTTGGAGTGGAGAGAACACTATTCCCAAAGGGATTGTGGTTTTATAATTTTGTTTCTTATGCATTAATCTAATCAGATACTCACTTTATTATCATTCCACTTGGTGATTGTTATTTTAGCACTTGATTATATGTTTTATGGTTATTCACCTAATGTAATTTTTTTTATTGTAAGCTCATTTATTTTGTATTAAAAAAATCCTGAGACACTGTTCTCTCCCTGCTGGTTTCCACCATCACCTTGGCATGATGTAGAAGCAGAGGAGCTAAGCTGTCAATCATATTTCTTCCAGTGAAAGTCACACAGTAACTTTAAAAAAGATACTGTATAAATACTGTGGGGCGCAGAGTGCAGCAATCAAGTAGTTACCAGTATATAAGTGATGACAATAGTGGCAAAACATCCTCTAATGCCATGAAACGCATGCTTACCAGTCCTTTCATCATCTTGTTTGCTGCGATTCTTTGTTCCTACACTGCATTATTGAGGTGGGTGGCACTGCTAAAGCCAGATGTTAACTTACATGTAAGAACAATAAAAGCTGTCATTACAATATAAGCTCCAAGAAGAAATGCCCTAGGAAGTGCAGGGGGCATATGTCAGCCACCCAGGGGGTAGTGGCCTAAGGTGCAGTGGAGGACTTTGTTCCTTTTTGCCCAAAAGTCAAAATCGGAGGTCTATTGGAAACAGCTGGTAGAGCAGATTTGGACTAGAGCTCCATGGACAATTTTAATTGCTTACTGTTGAGAGAATAGACTACTTGTGGTAAGTCATCTCCTTAAGCCTTGTACACACAATGGGTATATCGGACAAATGATCGTCTGTTTTTTATTTTTTGCATGCTAGTCTCCTGTCAAAAATCAAGAGGTTTATTAAAGTTCTGAAAATTCTTGTACGACAGAGTACAACTTTGGAAGAGATGTATTGTTATGTATTCTTTCATTTTAAAGCATGCCCAGTCTTGGTCACTCGATTTGGATGAATACCATACTGATTAAATGAAAATCATATACATTTTTCGCACTTGTCCCTTCGGATAATTTTGCATGAACTGTCGAGATTGGCTCTTGAAAGCTGTGTACTAAAGAACAGATTATCGTACAATCGCTTTGTAAGCTGTGTTTTTCTTCTGATTTTCTCATAGTTTGTACTAGGCATTAGGCTATGGCTACACAGAAAATGTTTAGAAGCTCAATCATGCTACTAAAATAGCTAGTGGTTAATTGCTAGAAGCAGAAATTGAATCCTAATGGATCAAACCAATGATTCCTCATGGAGTAAGGTGCACAAGCAGTATGCAGTAGCATTCGGTAGTGATTAACACCTAATCATTGCAAGTGATTGGAGGATTGTGCAATCTTTTGAAATCGAGAGGTTTGGTTTTATACCAGGCCCACAGGCTTCGGATCAAATACGGCGAGCCATAGACTTGATTGTACTTCAAACCTCCTGGGATAAGAGGGGTGTGAGAGAGTATGCTGCTTTCCCCTGATATATGGAAAGCATTTGATGGTATCTCTTGGGACTATCTCTTTTTAGAATACTACACAGGTGTAATTTTGGCCCTCAATTCTTGTCATATTTACAGGCACTTTTATAACAACCCCTCGTCCCGGATACACCTACAAGGTTACCTCTGTGATTCAATCTCTATCCAGTCAGGCACTAGGCAGGGGTGCCCTCTATCCCCTATTATTTTTGTAATTGCAATTGAGACAATGAGGCAATCCGTGCCCATTCGGATATATTAGGTATTAACAGTGGGGATAGACAACAAAAATGTGCACTGTTTGCAGATGATCTGCTCCTTTTTCTGTCCTCCCCGCATACTTCCCTGCCATCATTCTGAATCCCCTCCGGCGCTTTGGAAACATTTCCAGCTTATCTCGATGTTGTACAAAGTGTTTTTTTACCTGTCTGGGAAATTACCTTATATGCAGGGTTGGGAGCGGGACTTGGGGGAGGAGATTGATTTGAGTGACTGGTGTAAGTGGTCTCCTCGTACATATAAGGGTATTACGAACACAGGGAGGATATAAGGTGCTTTCTAGATCGAAAATGTACCAGGGGTTTCTGTGAATTCTCTGTTTTAGGGGATGTGATCAACCTGGTACAATGTTCCACATATGGGGGACCTGTGCCAAGGTTTGCTGGTTTTGGATTAGAGTTCACGCCAATCTATTCTGTGACAATGGTGAATATAGTTAAAAACCCTAAAGTGGCTCTTAACAAGCCTGTCGTCGATGCTCCCAAACGTGCAGACTTTAGTCCACTTCATGTTTCTCTCAGCAAAAATCACTATATCGACCGCTTGGAAGAAACCAGTGGTAGATCTAGCTATTATGAAAAATAAACTGACACGGATCATGCTCAATGAAAAGCTGGTCAGTACCTTGCAGGATAAGACTGCTAAGTTTGACCATGTTTGGGATCCTTGGATTTAGTATCTCCAACTTCCAGCTGACTGAGATGTGGAGGTGGGCGTTAGGACAGTCCTTCTGCTCCTTTTTTGCGTTGTCTCTTTCTTCTTTCCGTCTTTCTCTTCCTTTGTTCCTTTCCTTTCTTTGTCTTTCTTTGTCTTTTTTTTCTTCCCTTTTAATCCCTCCCCCCCTTTTTCTTTCTTGGATTCTCACTTCTCTTCATTTAGTTGAGTTGCTTCCACTTGTGGTAGCACATTATGTATACTCGCGGCCCCTGCCGGTGGGTAGTGGCAAAGTATGGGTTCTAATGTTCCCCCTAGTGGGGGGGGGGGTTTTCTGAGTGGGATCGCAATTTGCTTTGAGAACCTTTTTTCTGTGTTAGATTTCTAATTTATATGGCATCCCTTTGTGTCGGAAATAACTGGTGTTTTATAATATTTGATTCCTCTTTTATACCTGGTCTTAATGTTTTGATATGCGCCACCTGCGTTGTGGACCCTGTTCTTGAAAAAATTTCAATAAAAATATTGAAACAAATTGAGAGGTTCACAAAAATTAGCAGTGTATTGCCATCACAACAGAAATATCATGTGATAAAAGCTTTGGTGTCTTTTTATGAGCCACGTTATTGGTGCCGCCAAACCTGAACGCAAAATGAAAGCATTCACCTTGTGTAGAACAAGGATATAGTAGAAGTGGAGTATCAGCAAGGCACACAGAAATGTGATCAGTGCATCTCTCTCTCATAGATCATCTTAAGTGGCCCTTGGCATAACAATGATGATGTACTGATATGGAGGCTGAGAGATCTTCTGAACTTCAAAAGCTGGCACCATCCAAGGGGATAATAGGCCCCCAGAGGGAATTGGGTTTCACTGAGCTTGACCGATGGTGGGATTTAAAATGTTGGGGACATTTAAAAATGTAATCCAAGGATGCTTGTTCTTGTCAAGCCTGATTTAACCACGTCCTTTTATAGCAGTGTTGGGTTACAAACACAACACAATGAAGTGGCTCTCTTAAGTTATTATTTAGGATAGAGCTACCTGTGCATAGTATCTGCAGAGATAGTGTCACAGCTGGATAAGATGAGTGTGAAATTGGTTGTTTGCCATTTTCTCCTTGTTTTTCTTATTTGCTGAAAAGTATCACATCACTGTGTATGTTTCTAAAGGGAGTTTTCTTGGTAAAGTGACCCTGTCTCCAGATACATATACTGTATATACAGTATTTATGCAACCAGAGGCAGCCTGAAAAAAATGGAACTTGAATATTTTACTTTTCTGGCAGGCAGCAAGGCAAACCTTTCAGGTGGGTCCGATAGCATGTGCTTCTCTGTGCACTGTGGTTCCTCCTGCCAGTCACTGCAAAATGCATTAGTGATGTAGCAGCCATTGGGAGGAACAGCAGAGCAGGGGGTGTCAGATCATAGTAATGCTCGCAGCTCTTCCGGAGAGCGAAGATTAAACTTTTACAAGGTGTGTTTTTTTTTTTTTGTTTGTTTTTTTGTTTTTTTGGGTTTCTTTCTTGGCGACAGAGCCACTTTAAGGGCCATACTTTAGAGCAGGGGTCTCCAAGTTATGGCCCTTCAGTTGTTCAGGAACTACAATTCCCATCATGCCTAGTCATGTGTCTGATTGTCAGAGATTTACAATGCCTCATGGGATGTGTAGTTCCGCAACAGCTGGAGGGTCATAGTTTGGAGATCCCTGCTTTAGAGTATCCAAAAAAAAAAGTGAGGTCCTTTAATCCTGCCTTTGTCTCCACTAGGGAGATCCATTCTTTGTTATCCTGGTGACCGTTTTCACCGAGACAGAGTGAAATCTAAACTTTTTATAGTTGTCACTGGAACAACAGTTGATGAAAAGGCTTCCACTGGGGGCAATGTTTTCCATTTTTTTTTCTTTGGTTGCTTTGTTTTTGATTCAACATCTCATAATGGGACTTTAAAATGGCCAACAGATTTGAAGTATTTACATATAAAAAGCTTAAAAGAATAAAGTCCTGCCTCAGAGCTGGCAGCACAAGATAATACTATTATGCATGTCAGAAAGCACTCTTGTGTGCCCCTCAAATCTTGTTTTCACATTTCCATTCAAGAAAGAAATATGGTTAGTTTAAAAAATTTTTTTTTTTAGGTCAGCAGCATACACATAATGAGTCTGGGAGTCCAGCGCTGTCTTCACCCAGGCCAATTCTTTGCCGGTCTTTGGCTTCCCGGCTTCGCCTTCCTGGCTGTGGCTTCCTGCTGTTTCAGGGTGGGCAAGCTTCTGCTACTTTCACCTAGCCAGGCGAGAATTGCAGAAGTGAGAGCAGGTACCTGTCAGAAAAAGGTACCCACTCCCAGAAGTGCAGTTTTCACTTTTAAGTAAAGTTTTGCTTTAAAGCTCATTTCCAGGTTTCGTGTCACTTTAAATAGTTTGTTTGAATCAAGCTTGTCCAAACAAATGCCTTCACTAACTGCTGCATTGACGCTAAGTACTGTATGTAGCTTCAGCTTCATATAGTTTACAGTGCCGCGTTCCGGCTGTGAGACCAAGATTTCCCATCTCAAACCTGGAACAAAAAACAGGTAGGCTCAGCAGCACTCAGCCATTCATAAGCAGCTTTGTATTCTGTGAATGAATACAAAATTTCCACTGATTGGCTGAGGTAGAGAGGCAGAAAACTTCATAATCTCCGACTTGGCCAATTAGAGGAAGCTTTGTATTTATGCACAGACAACATAGCTGCTTCTGAATGGCTGAGTGCCGCTCGGCCTAACTTTGTTTTGTTCTGGGTGTGAGATGTGAAATCTCTGTCTCAAAGCCTAACATCATTCGTTTGCAAGGGACTCCATTGAAGAATTTGTTAGGGAAAATGGTATTCTAAATAACAATCAACATAGATTTATGTTCTTTTCAGACCAACCTTTTAACATTCCATGAGGAAGTGAGCGGTGGTTTAGATAAAGGAAGGGCAGTATACATAATTTATCTCAATTTATCAAAAGCATTTGGCTTCAGGAATGGGAGCAGTGGGTAGTGGCTATTTAGCTTTTGAGTGGTCTAAAGTCCCTAGTGGTGTGCCCCAGGGTTCTATCTTGCGGGCAATGCTGTCTAACTGTATAAGTGACACTGAGGTTAATATTTCGAACTCTATTTTATATATTTACTGATAATAAAAAAATATGTAGAGCATGTAACAACATTACAGAAAGAACGGGACACAATAAGGGGTGGGCTGAGACTTTTTTAAATGATGATCACTTTTGAAAAATGCAGTTATACATTTGGGTGCTAAACATTTTTTCAGGCAAGATACACACTAAGTGGTGTTACAATGGGAGAATCATAGATGGGAAAAATACTTGAGGGTCCTGGACCACAAACTTGGTAATTGCATGCAATGTCAGGCTCTTACTAGCACAGCAAGCAAAATACTTTCATGCATTAAAAGGGTAATTATTCAAGGGATAATTTACTTGAACCTCTTTACTAAACGCTGGCTCAGCCTCACCTTGGGTATGCGGTTCAATTTTGGTCACCAATCAACAGGACGGATGTCCTAGAAGTAGAGACCAGCCAAAGGCAACAAAATGAATAAGTGCCATGGAAAACCTCAGCAATGAGGAAAGACTAAGAAAATTAAATGTAATTACCTTGGACAGGAGGCACTTAAGAGGATATATGATCACCATCTACTAGAGCTGCACAATTAATCGTCAAGAATAGTTATCGCGATCTTGACTAAAGTGTTTCACAATTGTTTCTATGCAAAGAATTCTCTCTGCTCTTCTGAAGCCACAGCCCTCAAAAGAAAAGAAGAGAAAAACTGGGCAGTCTGCCAAGAATCAAAACATTCTTTATCAGTTGAACTTAAGTATAAACATTGTAACAATTTGTCAATGGAATAGACTGTGCGTGTAAGTGAACAAAGTTTAAACACTAAACCTTTTTCTGACATTTGTTGGTTTCAAGTTAAAATCTTCTTTTTTTTTTTGTTAAATTACTTAGAACCCCCAAACATTATATATATTTTTAGTAGACACCCTAGAGAATAAAATGGTGCTTGTTGCAGTATTTTAGGTCACACTGTATTTGCGCAGTGGTCTTTCAAATGCAATTTTAAAAAAAAAAATTACTTTAATGAATTAATAAAAAAAAAAAAAAACTAACCAGTAAAGTTAGCCCTTTTTTTTTTCTATAATGTGATACATTTTACGTCGCGAGAATCGTGATCTTTTTATTTAAAGCAAAAAAATTGTGATTCTCATTTTGGCCAGAATCGTGCAGCTCTACCATCTACAAACTAATCAATGGTGACTGTAAAGCTGGTAAAAACTTCCCCAGGTAGTGGTATCAGGTGAAAAAAAAATTCTAGATTTCTTCCTCGTGCATAGCATACAGTGATATGTATCCTGACATGCAAACACATAGGTTGGAACTGTGGCCTTTTTTTTTTTTCCCCACCTTATCCACTATGTAGTAGGAGGAGGTTATAGTGGGAAGAGTATGTTTGCTGCAAGGGGAACAACATCAGTCATCAGATACTATTTATTGGGGTTTTTAGCAGTGTTGGCCAACTAATTATTGTCCTGCCCTAATGGAGACCAAGGTTTCTATTATGCTTTCAGTGTTCTTTAACCTTGATGTCATACATTTTACATGACCACATTTTGTTGGTTTTACTCAACTAGTCTTTCAATCCAGATAAAACCTTTTAAGTGAACATGTACTCATCTCACCTATAACAATTTCCCTGCTATTACCACGATTGGCCTGAAAAGCTTCTTATGTTCCCCTAACCTAGTGGTCATCAACCCTGTCCTCAGGACCCACTAACAGGTCAGGTTTGCAAGATAACTGAAATACATCACATGTGATATCATTTGCTGCTCAGTGATTGCAGTATTCTAATCTGCATCTCCCCAAGGTAATACATAAAACCTGGCCTGTTAGTGGGCCCTGAGGACAGGGTTGATGACCACTGCCCTAACCTATTTAGATTCACTTTTTTTTTTTTTTTTTTACAAGCTTCTGTTGAAGCCTAGCTTTCCATTGTCTAATGAGACTTCCACAGTGGCCAGTAAAGCTAGCCATAGACTATTCAAACCATGTATGGGCAGACTGAATGTACCCAAGTTGATCAATCAATCAGCATGGATACAATGGGTACAACCAGCCCGTCGGATTTTACATGCAGCCACTAGCTTTTCCTGCACCCCCCTGCCCCCTGACCCCCCCCCCCCCGGGGAACACAATGGCTCAGGGGGAGGGATTCCCCCATCAACACTGACTATGTTGACAGGGGAATCGAGCGATATTCTTTCTATAGTTGCAGGAAAGAAAATCACTCTATGGCCAGCTTAAGGACACTTTATTACACAAGGAAATCCAGGGGCACAGGGAGGCTAGTAAAGGCATCTTGTTAGGCCTGCTCTTAGGCAATGTAAAAGGTAGGTGTCTTGTTAGGCAATGTAAAATGGAGTACTGGTTGACTTTAAGATTATCATTATTATAACCATTTCAAATTGCAAAACCTAAGCCATAAACATCAATTCATTGTGTTGTATTTCAGGCTATGTAGATTCCTTATTCCAACCTCCTTGCATCAATGTGTCGCAAACCATTTTCACCCATTTCCATGTTTCTCCTATTTTAGAGTGCATTTGCATTGCCCACCATGGCCTTTTCATTTTTGTGTCATACATCTGTCCTGCCCATTTACTGTGAACTGAGAAGGTAGGTTGTATTCATGCTCTGAGAAGCTGTTTTCATGTCATGATATTTGTTTTTATGTTGCTAATAGTATTATTTTCTGCATAGGGCTATTTTTGAACCAATTTAGTTTTTCGAAGCCTATATATGGTTGACTTGAGTTTTAAATACTGGGATATCAATACTGTTAGTCATCTATTGTTGGACTGTTATTTTTCACACTATTGCTCCTGATCAGGAAAAAGTATGGATTTTGTTCTAGGAGTTTAGTGTTAAAGGTTTAGGGGTTAGAGGATTAGAAACAGGAAGAGCTGGCCAGTAGTGGTTTTTGCCTCCCACCGATATGGCAGCGCTTCCTGTTTCTAATACTATGTGGAACCAATGACAAAATGGGTCTGGGCAAAAGAGCAGCTACAGAATGCTAATCGCTATATCGTTCACAATGGACTAATTTCACAGATTGAAGGGTACAGTTGCCTCAGTCTAGTTCTGATTTAAAGAGGATCTGTCGAGGGAGAATATTGGAGGCTGCCACTGGTAATCTATGCTTTTGGCAGTATTATTCTCTGGCTCTTATACTGATACTTTGGCTTCAGTTATGTCTGAATCGCTGACCTGGAAGAGGTATAGAGGTACAGGATTTTTACACATTTTTTACTCTTTAACAGCATCCTTTTTCCGTGTCTGTGACTCTAAGTCAAACACAGACAGGCAATTGGGATTTTCAAAAAGTGTCCAGCAATGGTAGCCCCATACTTCTCCCATGACAGAGTCACTTTAAGTGTTAGGGGAGATGTAAAAGGCTATACTAATGAGTGGCCGCTCATTAAAATTAGAAGAAAGAGGTTTAACCTTAAACTACATAGAGGGTTCTTTACTGTAAGAGTGGCAAGGATGTGGAATTCCCTTCCACAGGCGGTGGTCTCAGTGGGGAGCATTGATAGCTTCAAGAAACTATTAGATAAGCACCTGAACAACCGCAACATACAGGGATATACAATGTAATACGGTGACATAAAATCACACACATAGGTTGGACTTGATGGACTTGTGTCTTTTTTTCCAGCTTCACCTACTATGTAACTATGTAATCTCTTGCTGCCAAGAGGATTTAAAGTGACCCTGTAACTAAAATAAAAAATACACTCCCTGAAAATTAATACTCCTTTTTCCACCACCTGCACCACTGGTTTTCACTGTATTGAAGAGAAATCACCACCTGAATAATCTTCAGGATCCGAGCATTCTGGATGGGTCAGGTTCTTGATTTCCCCGCTGTTCTCAATGGTTTGATTTGCTAGTTCCCCGAGACAATACTGTGTCCTGTAGTGTTGTAGGGGCTGGTGATCAACCATGCAGGAGGGTGAAGTGAGTGTCTTGTTAGCTGGGCCCTTTTTTATATTCATGACAGAGGAGCTTAAAACACAAGAATACTCTGTTTAGCCTTAATGGCCACTATAACCTCAAGAATGTGTAAGGGAGCCCCAAATTTTACAGTTGTCACCAGAACAGGCGTGAAGAGAACATCTCCTGATCAGGACACCTGTCAAAGGTGGGATTTCCTCCTATTTTGTTAAGATATACCTAGATTTTTCATTTTCAGAGAAACTGCAGGAATTTTTGTGGATATCTCACTGATGGGGGCAGAAACAACAAATATAAATCTGATATTGTAAACATTTCTAGCACAGTTTTCTAATTTCACTTTGTTTTTTCTTTACTTTTAACAGTCCATCCAAGAGTCGTATGCAGAATGTGGCAAACCTTGGAATATTCCTGAGCTTTGTGGTCTACTTCATGTCTGCACTTTTTGGCTACCTCACTTTTTATGGTATGCATTCAGAAAAAAGCAAGGCGTTGTGGTGCCACTTATTCTGAATGGTACCCCAGTACTTTAAGGCAGTACATGTGCATTGTAGCAGTATGTGGGATCTTTAAGGGGCCATTTACACTTCCGCCATAATACATGTATTATGCATTGCTATTCCATGTGAATGGCACTAAGGTAATGCATCTGCATCGTAGCGCTCTGCAATGCATTGTGATGAGCTGCATTAGAAAAGATGGATCATGTTTTTATAAGCACATTAAGATGTCTTGGAAGCCCACCTATTTTTATTGTTCGATTTTATGAAATTTGAGCTGGGCACATATATCTGCAGTGTTTTTTTATCTCTCTTCAAAGCACTATGTCCCGTAGCTTTCTCCTGTTCCATTCTACCTGGGGCATACAGCATTCACTCACAGCTAAGACAAAGGAGGAATAAAGGGACCCTACATATCACAAGATCGACTGAGGATCCATAAAAAAAAGCGATTTTGTTTTTTCTTTTTAATGTTGGGTGGATCCAGGTGGGATAGGAATGAGACCTAGGTGAAACCTACAGATATGAACAAATTATGGCTCATAGAAAAGGAACTACAACCCGCTTTTATAAACCACGGGAACCGTGGACCTCCTTTAGATCACATAACTGAAAAAAAATAAACAGTTCTTGGTAGAGAATACTTATATTATGTTTATACATCTTAATGGATTACATGTTTTTCAAGAATACAGTTTCTTAGTTTATACATATGATGTTACAGTTAAATACTTGTACATCCGTGCAACTCTCTAAAACATTCCTCATGGAATATTACCTTTGACTTTTTATTATGAGTTAAGATATGCAATTCATGGAAATACTTCTGTTGATATTTCTTTTACATTGTATTCCACTGTGGATTGTAAATTGAAAAATTGTTCAATAAAAATCTATCTTGGAAAAAGGAATGAGACCTAGGATATGAAAGTGGAATTGGGCTTTGTTTTGTGGTGGAAATCGGGTGTTTTTTTTTTGTGTTTTGTTTTTTTTTTTTTGCTTTTGTTTTTTTAGTCTGTGTTCTGCTTGGAAAATTGTCTATCTGTCCTTGGCATTCAATGGAAAATAAGAGTAAACCTCCCAAAGTGGAATGACTGCTCCAAAATGTTGCATTTCTCCTCACTTTTTGTCTCGGTGACAGAGATCACCAAGACAATCTTCCCAATGGGGACAAAGACAGAAATGAAAAACTAATAAGGGAAGCACACTAGTAATTGTATCAGCTGAGGGAAAGATATGGGAGCATTGATGCCGTAATCTCACCTTGCCTGATATTAAATGCCAGTTAGTGTTTTAGCTCACCAGCATATTTTCAAAACTAAAATATCAGTCCTGGGTGGATAGACCATTAAAATATAGCCTCTTACTGGCTTTCAACTGTACCTCAACTGTCAATTTTAAAAAATGACCCAATTTTTTTCTGTGGTATATTTACTCTATGTAACCCCATTGTCTTGTGTTTGTCATAGATAAAGTGGATTCTGAATTGCTGCAAAGTTACAGCAAATTCCTCCCTAGTGATGTTTTGATCATGACGGTCAGGCTGTCCATTCTACTTGCTGTCATGCTGACTGTTCCACTTATACATTTTCCTGTAAGTAAATGAATGAAAACAGCTATAGATGAGATTGGTGTACTGTATATGAAGATGGTCTCATATTTTCTTTCAGTTGTTGCAGTGACTTGGCTACAGTCAGCTGGCTGGTAATTCACCACCGTGAGTTGTACTTGTAGCCGGCTTGCTTAGGAGTTAGCTTGTGTAGCTTTAAGGTAAAACTGTGGCCAGGTAATGGACAAGCTTTGAAACAAACTCTTGCTGACCCTTGGTTACAGCCACTGCAGATTAGTTCATTCTTAAAATGTACAAAATAAGCTGTTGTTCAAGTCTGCTTGGTGGTCTGTCTCTCCCTACCTGTTCTGTTTATTGTAGCTTCTGCTGTAAAAAAATTGAGAATGAATTGCTCCACAGTGCATGCAGTTACAGAGGTCAGTGAGGGCTTTTTTTTAAAGCTTGTTTACTGCTTGAAAATATTTGGGTGTCCATTGCCTGACCACAGTTCTATTTTAAACTAAGGCATTCTCCACACTGGCACACCTTTATTTAGCTTTGCTAAAGACAGGAGAAATGATCTGGGATGTATTACCTGCTTTTCTGCTTCCTGTACGTTCTCCTGCATTTAGATATTCCTGCTTTAAAGTAGGTTTAGCTGCTCATTTAGGTGCATTAATCTGTGTTTAGAATTTGTATTAGAATTCTGTGTGTCTACGATCCAATTTTGTCTAAATGTAGCTAAACGGACTGTACCAATAGGCTGGTAAACAGCGTGAATGACACTATTGCAAAATAATTACATGCATTTATGTGCGTTTAGCAATAACCTCCTGGATGAATATACAGTGCCTTAAAGTATTCATACCCCTTGACATTTTCCACATTTTGTCATGTTACAACCAAAAACGTAAATGTATTTTATTGTGATTTTATGTGATAGACCAACATAAAGTGGCACATAATTGTGAAGTGGAAGGAAAATGATAAATGGTTTCTCAAACTTTTTTACAAATAAATATCTGAAAAGTATGGCGTGCATTTATATTCAGCCCCCTTTACTCTGATACCCCTAACTAAAATCTAGTGGAACCGATTGCCTTTTCAGATATTTATTTGTAAAAATTGAAAATCTTTTATCATTTTCCTTCCACTTCACAATTATGTGCAACTTTGTGTTGGTTTATCATATAAAATCTCAATAAAATACATTTATGTTTTTGGTTGTAACATGAAAGCATGTGGAACATTTCAAGGGGCACTGTAAATGCAGGTTTGTCAGTGCCAGTTTGAATGAGGCCTAAGATGCTGCCAACTCCTTATGCTGAGTTTGACTGTGCCTCCTGATCCCAGACCCAAGACCTGTCACCTGAACGTGGAGTTGACTTACATGGGTGGGAGAAGATGGTTGTTTTTAGAACAAGAGGACAATACCTGTGCAGAGAGAAACCCGGGGTGTATGTGTATGCCATGTATCCAACCTACTTTTTTCTTTTGTTTTAGGCCAGAAAAGCGGCCATGATGATGTTCTTTTCAAATTATCCCTTCTCATACATCCGTCATATATTGGTGACACTGTTGCTAAATATAATCATTGTGCTGCTTGCCATATATGTGCCAGATATACGAAACGTGTTTGGTGTAGTCGGTGAGTACTCACTTTAAACATAATTGCAAAGTTACCTTTGACTTGATTGCCTAAAATGAACATATATAAACTGTAATATCCCCTTCCCGCCGAGCGTACGTAGATGTGCGTACTCGGCTTTCCGGGGTTATACCGGGATGATGCCCGCAGCTGCAGGCATCATCCCGGTACCATGTTGTAGAGAGGGCGATCGGCTATCCATGTATAACAACCAATGCGGCTAAAAGCCGCTCGGCTGTTATACCGGAGGAGCGGGAGGGGACGCCCCCCCCTTTGCCGCCGCTCTTACCGGGCCTCCCACCGGGAGGCCCGATCGATGATCCGCCGCCTCCGGTGGCTGCTGACAGTCTGGAACGAAGCCGTGTATGGCTTCGTTCCAGCCTTCTGATTGTAAACGTGGAAGCGACGTCATGACATCACTTCCCGTTTACTCGGCTGCCAATGGCGCCGGTTTAAAAAAAAAATATACAGTGTTCAGAATCGCCGTTTTCGGCGATCTGAATACTGTGAAGTGCAAAGGAGGGATCAGGGGTCTTTTAGACCCCCGATCCCTCCATAAAGAGTACCTGTCACCACCTATTACTGTCACAAGGGATGTTTACATTCCTTGTGACAGCAATAAAAGTGATCAAAAATTTTTTTTTTTTTAAAAAAACACAATTTATAAAAATAAATAAAATAAATGAGAAAAATGTTTTTTTTTTTTAAAGCACCCCCGTCCCCGTGAGCTCGCGCAGCAAAGAAAACGCATACGGAAGTCGCGCCCGCATATGTAAACGGTGTTCAAATCACACGTGAGGTATCGTCGCGATTGTCAGAGCGATAGCAATAATTCTAGCACTAGACCTCCTCTGTAACTGTAACCTGGTAACCGTAAAAAGAATTTAAAGCGTCGCCTATGGAGATTTTTAGGTACCGTAGTTTGTCGCCATTCCACAAGTGCGTGCAATTATAAAGTGTGACATGTTTGGTATCTATTTACTTGGCGTAACATCATCTTTCACATTATACAAAAAAATTGGGCTAAGTTTACTGTGATTTTTTTTTTTTTTTTTTTAATTCATGAAAGTGTCCTTTTTCCCAAAAATTTGCGTTAAAAAACACCGCTGCACAAATACAGTGTGATAAAAAAATATTGCAACAATCGCCATTTTATTCTCTAGATTCTCTGCTAAAAAATATATATATAATGTTTGGGGGCTATAAGTAATTTTCTAGCAAAAAATACAGATTTTAACATGTAAACACCAAATGTCAAAAATAGGCTTAGTCATGAAAGGGATATATATAGTACAGAGATCAATTTAATATAAATATATAACTTTATGTGGGTGATAGCCCACTGTGCCTGTTTTAGCTTTCATTTCATTTTTACCACCCACCTGAGCAAGGACAAAAAACAGTAAACAGCATATCGTGCCAACTATGCATGTCTATGGGGCTGACCTGCAATTGCAGTGCAGTGTGCCATTTACAGGGTTATATCGGGCAGTGAGGAGGTGACATATTGCCTCCTCACTTACTGTCTAATACTTTTTTCAGTGTGGATCTTTTTTATGAGGGGCAGCATTGGCTGCCATACATGTGAACGAGCCCTGTGCAACCTCCATCTAGAATTAACTTGGCATTAATACAGACCAGCTTCACCTTGTTCCCAGCAGTACAACACTTGTAAGTATAAACTAGAATCCCCTTACTCCTAAGCCAAAGCTAAACTAACCCCATCATTCTGTATACAGAATCCTTACACTTAGGCAGGCCATACTCCGTTCACTTTGAACCGTGTATGGGGCAGGCTTAATGTACCAAGTTGATCGATCCATCAGCTTGGGTACAACCAGCAAGTTGGGTTTTACCTGCGATTATCGATACCCATAATCGCTGTCACTTCCCCTGACAGGAGAAGACAAGGGCCCGGCAGGAGGGATTCCTGTATCAACACTGTCTGTGTTGATGGGGGAATCAAGCAAATCTTTTCCTGCAACCCAAGGATGCAGGAAAGAAATTTGCTTAATTTAAGGCCTGTCTTATCGACACCACTGTCCTCAAAGATGTCAAACTGACAGCGGACAAAGCTAGCGATACACAATTTTGCTTGTTTAACAATTTCTGTGCAAGTACAGTAACTCCTAGCATTCACATTTCAGTTTACTGTAGTATTTCTGTTTGGTTGCTATGGACTATTGCCCTTTGTCACATTGGATAAACCAAAATGTGCTTTATAGGAAAGTTTCAGAATGTATTTTCATTGTCTGTTTAGGATCTACAACTTCAACGTGTTTGCTGTTTGTGTTCCCTGGATTGTTTTACTTGAAGCTTAGCTTTGAAGACTTCTTATCTCGCCAGAAACTTGGGGTATGTTAGTTTTTTTTATTGTTCATAGGCTTTTCACATTTGCTCTGTTTTCTCAAATTGTAGCTTACTATGGAAATATTCCAAACTGCATGTTTCTTTTACACCTCAAATAAAATATGATGAGCTCACCAGAAGATCATCCCTTTTGCACTGTGCTATGGATGTTATTTAACAGCATGAGCTAAGAACTGTAAACTGCTGGTAACAACTGTACTGCTGAGGAGTTGCATTTTACTGTAATTATCAGTTTTCAGTCACAGCACTTCAGCAATACTTTAAGCTTTAAAGGATAAGTTCGCCTTTGGGAACATGTTACATGTTCCCAATGCTGCAGCCGCTGTCTGATGCCTCCCTCCCCGTGACAGCAGTACAGGGAGATGTTTCCCATACTAGCTGTCACTTTTTAATATCAGCATGGCCTTGTGGGCGGAGCTCTGCATGTGAATGAACTACAAGCCCCGACATCCTTTGTATTTGTTGGCTTGTAGTTCTCAATTAAGTACCATGGTGCTGTGGAGCGCTGTGGTACTTCATTGATTCTTCCTGTCGGATTGTATCTGCCTGCCCAGATACACTGACAGATCTGCAGGAGACCTTCATGGAAACGGTGATCTGCTGATCGCTGGTGCAATGCTTTACAGGCTCCAAAAAAAAATGCACATTTCTTTATCGTACATCATGGGAAACAGCAGCCATAATGATTACTATGTGGGTTATACTCCACCTATAGGTGAATTGACACTGGCAGATCAATCAAACAGGAAGTTCTCCCTTCTATAACCTCTTCTACACAGGAAGTACCTCAGTTTGTCTGTAAGGTGGTGGTCACTGATGTGATACGTGCTCTTGGAGGTCTGGACAGTTCTATTTAGATTCGTGGACTTCAATCTGATCTATTAGAAAAAGCAGTCAGCCAAAATGGATGGTATCTGAGCCTCATTGGATAGGAGAGAAGATTCTTTAAGGTTTGCCTGCAATGCAGCCTTACGGTACTGGACCCTGCGTAATGGAACCCTGTGCATTGTTTGTTCTGACCGAGATGCTTTCCTGCAGGGTGCAATACAGGTCCTGGGGAGTGGACCCCAAATTAAGGGGGGCCCAGTTCCTGAAGGTCTTTTTATGACAAAGCCCGCCGTGATGGGTGAAGATTGGACTCCTGTTATGCTCAACTGCAGCAGGAATGCTAAGTCTGCATTTTTGCAGTTTCTCTTTTTTTTTTTAAGAGATCTGACTTTCTGGTCTTCTCTCAGTGGCCACTGGGGGCAATGTGCTGTTTAATCATGTTCTGTGTAGTGAAGATGGCATGTGGGCTGCAAGTTCAATAGGGCCTTTTGAGACATAACAGTAGCCTAATACTATAGGTACTTAGTATCATGGATACTAATGAAGTGTGAGTTTTTTTACTATGGGAGAAATTTGTGGCCAGACAAGTCATGATTATATACTGCATACTTACTGCTTAATCCGGGGGGCTGTACAACTTCGTCCTCATGCACACGAGACGCTGTTAAACGTGCGTTCAGAGGCAGTTGGACGCTTTTTTCAACTGCCCCTGAACTCATTCAATGTTATCCTATGTGTCCATGTACACAGTCTGGTTTTTAGGCTGTTGCGTTTAACCTCGTTTTTCCAGAAGCAAAAAAGTAGGTTCAGACGCAAAAGTTTTCCACGTTTCAGACGCTAAACGCCAGTACTGCTGCGTTAGTGTTTTTAAAGGAACCCTATTTTTTGGACCAGAAAACACAGAAATATGATGGTAAACTGCAGCAGAGAATGACCAATTTGGTGTGCAAACACAGTGGAACTAGCACTACAACATATCCAAAGTTGGGGTTCCTAGCACCAAGTGGCCCTAAAGTTGGGTCGCAAAATGTCATTCTCTGCTCTGCATGCTTCCATAAATGCTTATTGCTTAAAGGCATGTTTTCATTTAAACTGCATACATATGTGCTTATTTACATTAAACTGTATACATATGTGCTTATTTGCCTTGAACTGCATACATAAATGCATGAACGGCAAGGATCTTGTATACCTGCATGTTTGCAAACCTGGGTACCTGCATACCTAAGGGGTTTCATAGCGGTAAACCAACGTTGTTTTAGGCCTGCATTCTTTGAGGACTGTGTTTTAGGTGGACTAATATAGTTGCTCTGTTACACATATTGGGCAGCACAGTGGTGTAGTGGGTAGCACTCTCGCCTAGCAGTAAAAAGGGTCGCTGGTTCGAATCCCAACCACGACACTACCTGCCTGGAGTTTGCATGTTCTCCCTGTGCCTGCGTGGGTTTCCTCCAGGTACTCTGGTTTCCTCCCACACTCCAAAGACAGGCTGGTAGGTTAATTGGCTTCTGTCCAAAAATTGGCCCTAGTATATGAATGTGAGTTTGGATTGTGGGCTCCTTAAGGGTAGGGACCAATGTGAGTGTGTGATGTATGTGTGGAGCGCTGCATAAATTGACGGCGCTCTATGGGTAACTTAAATAAATAGGGATAATTGTAGACACACACCCACACTCAGGTTGAACTGGATGGACTGGTGTCTTTATTCAACCTTACTAACCATGTAAGACCATGTAAGACCATGTAATACCAGTTAAATGGTTAGAGAAAAGAGAGGCAAATGGGTGAGGCAGATGCACCGCTCTCAGGTTCAATGATCTGGCGGTGTCCACATCACCCGATGGACAGTGGTGTCAGGTGCATCTGAGCCACTGTGGTGTTTCATATTGCAGTGTTTCTTGATGCATTCATTTTTCATCAGATGGATTGCGGCCGCATCACCTTGATCATGCCTGATCCCTGTTGATCGAAGCCTAAGCAGGATCAAGCCTGGTTAGTAGATGGGAGACTGCCCAGGAATAGCAGACGCTGTAAGCTTTTTCCCACCTGTGTTAGGGAGGCATCTGAGGCTACTGTCTTTTGAGAGCATCTCAGGCCAGAAGATCTTAGGGCAGTCTCTGAGGTGGTTTGCTCCATCTTTAGCTGGTAGAGGCTTGGTAGGCTAGGTACGCCTCTTTGGGCCTTCTGTGTCTGCCACAGAGTCATCAGTCTTTTGCCTTGCATTTGACTCTTGGAACTGAAGGTATGGACTCATTATTTGGGGGGGCCTCAACCGGTAGCAGTCCCAAAAGCAAATGGGTCTAGCTTAGATCTTAAGCCACTGGACATCCTTCTGTTTCAGATAGGCTCTGTCCATTTAGTGTTGACCTTTTTTGCAAGAGGTAGATTTCGGGGTACATAGTCATCAATGAGGCATATCTTCATGTGCCACTTTTTTCCAGGCTCATCAAGGGTTTCTGCAATTGCAGTGTAAAGTCTTTATTTTTGTGCCTCTGTTCTTCGGACTGGCCACAGCTCTGAGGGTTCACAAAGCTCCCAGCCCCAGTGCTGGACTTGCTGAAAAAGCAGGGGGTGCCAATCTCTGTTTCCTGAACAAAGATTGAGGTATACTGTCAGTCCCAGTTTTTCCTTGGATACATTTCTACGTACAGTCCTACTCCAGGTTTTTTGTAGATGAACATTCTCTCTGTCTGGAACATGTGGAACCAAGCACTGGGTCGCCAGAGGACTCTGTTCCTGGGGTATTGCAGAGCTCAAATTAGTGGTTGATGGTTTGGAATCTGGAGAAGGTGAGTTCTTCCTTTCAGGAGTTTGGAAGATAACTACTAGTGTTAGTCTCTCCAGTTGGTTTGAAGGTGACTACAGTTCAGTGGACATGGTCTCAACAGGAGAGAATACTGCCCTGCAATATCTTGAAACTTTTAGCCAGTACACCTGGCTCTGGATTATTGAATTAATCAGGTGTAGATTCAATCCAACAATGCCTCTACAGTGGCATATATTAAACACCAGGGCAGCACCAGGAGTTATGCAGCTCGGGAAGGTGAACCACATTCTGTGTGGGGCAGAACAGGTGTTGTCTCTGTCACCAGTACATATTCCAGATATAGAGAAATGACAGGGGGATTTCCAGTCATCGGCAACTTATCCCGGGACCCGGTTTCCTGAGACATTTTTTGTCAATCTGTCAATGTTGGGGAACTCTGCAGGTGGATCTTCTGGATTCCACATTCTACAACAAGTTGGACAGGTTGTGTCCAGGACGAGAGTCCCACTGGCAATAGGGGTAGATGCACTGGTAACACCTTGGGGACCAGTTCTCCCCAATTGACACCTTCCCTCTGTTTTAACTACTGCAGTATCTTTGAATCCGGGAGGTGGTAACACCAATAATGGTGTTAGCCAAATAAGCCCAAGAGGGATTGGTACACTGACATAGCCTTGGACACTTCCAGTCCAGCTGGACCTAATGGTCTTGGGTCCTGTTATCACCACACTGTTGAGCGCCTGGAAGCCGGCTTCAGGGAGCTTCAATTACGGGACTTTAAAATTATTTTATGCCTGGGGTGAAGCCAGGTAGACACACCCTGGTGACAAGTCTCTGCATACAGCAGCTTTACTTGTTCCTCAAGTATGAGAATGATATGAGGACCCTGTGGGAGCTGAGCATATTAAAAGGCACGCACCATCTCCGAAGTACTTGACGGGATCTATCCACTACCGGGAGTGGTAATGTATTGTGGCTGCTTTCATTTCTGCACAATACCAGAATGATTACTAACTGTGCTCATTGCTGACCAATCATCTCTCCACCGGGATACATGTACAGTGATTCACATGTACTAATGGACTCTGTCGCTGTTCATATACGACTTGCTCCAGCTTGTTGTTCAGCGCTGTAAACAGATACTATACAGGACTATCCCTACATTTGAGTCCATACAGGATATACGGTGCCCCATCCTTTTCCTTCCCCGCCCTTTCTTCCCTTTGCTGGCTCAAGTCCCCTGGGTGATGGGTGTTAGCCTATTTGCCACATTCAGCAATTGCTGGACACTCCACTTCAGTGGATGGCTAGGCTGACAACAATTTCCTTTGCGTCCGGACGCAGTTGTTATTATTTGTTATATGTTGTCTTGTCCCCCCATTCTGTGGTTGCTTTGACTAACCCATCTAGGCTGGTCGGCAATTTGCACCAAGGGTAGTCCAGTATTGGTTATACTCTTCCTTTTTTTTTTTTTTTTTATCTACATGTTCTTTTTTTGTACTGATCTAACAATACATTTTTGATAATTGATTCACTATGTGTATTGCTTTTCAGTAAGCCCCATCTTTTCTTTGTCCCCTCCTGTTTGGGATACTTTTTATTGTAGTTTTTCAGGGGGTTGAAGGCCATCTGCCATCAGGTGGCTCCGGTTTTTAGAGCCACTACATGGTCTTTGGTTCATACATTCACAGGATTTTGACCAGATGGATACTGCTTTGGCCAAGGTATGTTACGGGCGGCAGAATACGTTTTCCTCAGGTGGCAGTTTCTGTGATTGTATCTCCCTCCTGTCAGGGGCATTGCTTTAAGACATCCCATATAGTAATTATTAGGGCTGCTCTGTGTCCTGTGATGTACAGCTTACCTGTAAAATCCTTCTTTTGGATTACATCACGGGACATAGAGGTCCCACCCCTCTTCTTCTGGGGTATATGTATATTGCTTTGCTACAAAAACTGAGGGGTTCCCGGTATGGGAGTGGTTATATGGGGAGGCAACTTCCTGTTTAGGGTGTGCCAGTGTCCATCACCTGAAGATGGCCTATAACCCACATAGTAATTACTATGGTACACTGTGTCCCGTGATGTACTCCAAGAAAAGGATTTTACAGGTAAGCTGTTTTAAAAATTCCTATTTTATTATTTTTTTCTAAAAGGTGAACTTATTTCTGACAGGAACACAAAGAATAAGTATGTATTACTGTTCATTAAAGTTATTAAAAAAAATAATACTTACCTGTTCTGCTTAATGATGCACAGAAATGTTGCTTCCGTCCTTTTTTGCTCCTGTAGAAGGATGGGTGCTAAGGAGGGACCCATGCATGCTCGGTCAGTTTGACTGATGGCAGCAGGAGCCTATGGCTAAGCTGCTTTTAGTTCCTCCTAATAATCCAGCAATTAGGTGGTATGTACTGGAGCTGGTGCAAGTGATATGGAGCCAGGTAAGTGTTTAGGGACAGGGGACAGTTGCTAGAAAGGGTATACCTTGATGTTCTGCACCTTTTTATGGCGTGAAGTCCAAGAGCGAAGTTTACATAGAAATTTTTATATTTAAAAAAGGATTGAATCTTTAAAACAGCCATTTTTTCCACTTAGAGATGGAAGAGTAGGACTTTTCCACGGCTTTTCATTTTTTAAGCCATGTAGAAAAAAAAAATGAAAGATGGAAGCTGGTTTGCACCAGTTAGTGATTGTAAAGTCAGAAATTACAATTACTGCCAGCCCCTCTGTTACATTGTGCAACATACTGCAACTTGTTATATGCGTTTTTAAAAATGATTCGGCTAAATATCTTATTTCAGAGCACACTGTGCGGTAACGTCCCATCGTTCTCTTTCCCCCGATCTGAGGACTACAGCGGAAGGGGCTGAGGTTCCCCCGCTGACATCAGCCGTGAGGTCACGTGACCGCACAGCGGCGCTGTGAAATACGGAACTTAGCTTGTTATAACCGAGCGGCTGGCAGTAATTGTAATCACTAACTTTGCTGCCACATGGCGGGAGGAGCAGGGCAGGCTTGGAGATCGGCTCACACACACTAGGAACGGGCAGGAAGGGAGAGGCTCACAGCAGAGAAGCGGTATGACGGAGCATGTAAACTCACCATGGTATCATGGATCAGCAGCCAGTGAGGACAGTGCTGGACCCTGGGACAGACAAGTGTCCTATAAAAAGTCAGCAGGTACAGTATTTGTAGCTGCTGACTTTTAATTCTTTGTTCCTAGGGTAAAGATCCTCCTTAGTTTACCCCCAAATTATTTTTTAAGCCTAGCCTGGTGAACAGAATCCGGGCTTGGTTTCTTACACTATATTGCCAAAAGTATTGGGACGCCTGCCTTTACACGCACATGAACTTTGATGACATCCCAGTCTTAGTCCGTAGGGTTCAATATTGAGTCGGCCCACCCTTTGCAGTTATAACACTGTCACCTATTCTGGGAAGGCTGTCCTTAAGGTTTAGGAGTGTGTCTATGGGAATGTTAGACCATTCTTCCAGAAGCGCGTTTGTGAGGTCAGGCACTGATGTTGGACGAGAAGACCTGGCTCACAGTCTCCGCTCTAATTCATCCCAAAGGTGTTCTATTGGGTTGAGGTGCAGGCCAGTCAAGTTCCTCCACCCCAAACTCACTCATCCATGTCTTTATGGACCTTGCTTTGTGCACTGGTGCGCAGTCATGTTTGAACAGGAAGGGGCCATCCCCAAACAGTTCCCACAAAGTTTGGAGCATGAAATTGTCCAAAAGGTCTTGGTATGCTGATACCTTAAAAGTTCCCTTCCCTTCCCTTCACTGGAACGAAGGGGCCAAGCCCAACACCTGAAAAACAACCCCACACCATAATTCCCCCCCACCACCACCACCAAATATTTGGACCAGTGCACAAAGCAAGGTCCATAAAGACATGGATGAATGAGTTTGGGTTGGAGGAATTTGACTGGCCTGCACAGTCCTGACCTCAACTTGATCGAACACCTTTGGGATGAATTAGAGTGGAGACTGCAAGCCAGGTCATCTTGTCCACATCAGGGCCTGACCTTACAAATACACTTCTGGAAGAATGGTCAACCATTCCCATAGACACCCTCCTAAACCTTGTGGACAGCCTTCCCAGAAGAGTTGAAGCTGTTATAGCTGCAAAGGGTGGGCCAATTCAATATTGAACCCTACAGACTAAGACGCCATTAAAGTTCATGTGCGTGTAAAGGCAGGCGTCGCAATACTTTTGCCAATATCGTGTATATGTCATGGGTAGTCCAATAGTGAGATCTTCCTACCATAATTCTCATCTCTGTTCTGTCTTCGTGGGGAGTTTTTGATGTTCCAGAACCTCTAGCTCTGTTCTTCATAATATAAAAATGTAATTAGAAACCTACAGCCAGATTGAGAAATCCTCATAATAGCCACAGTAGGCGTGCAGACCCAGAACTAAATTTCAGAGATAATACCAGCAGAGTCCCCATGTTATAGGTAATAAACTGTCAGTTTGCGTTACCTCTCAAACTTCTTCCAAACACTGAAATAGCAAGCTTTGGTTGGACTCGTTGTTTAAGGTCCTGCATGACCCATATTGTTGTTTAGAGTTTTCTGGGGAACAATTGCACTTAACCACCAGCAACCTGTTTTTCTTGAATCAACAATGTGAAAAAGCTTTCCAACCTGATGCTTGAATGACTGGCTGTTCTCAGAGTGAAAATTGATTCCTTCCACAAGTGCTAATTTGTGTTTGTTTTTTCTTGTGTTCCCAGGCCTGTGGCTTGCTTGTTCTTGGTATTTGTATTGGTGCCTGCAGTTTAACACTAATTACCGTGAACTGGGCTTACAATGAATGAGAGAATCACATCGGAGTTTACATTCAAACAGAATTTACAGCCAAGGATATCCAGTTTCAGGGGGAAATTGCTTGAGAAATAGTTTGTGTTAAGAGCACTCTACTCTCTTGCCCTTTGGGTCCTCTGGAAAAATAAAACTGGTCACTGGCTGAAATGGAAGGCCAAAAGCAAACATTCACCGTAGAGAGGAACTGCATAAATAAACTGGGTGCTAAATGTTATGTCACATGACCAGAGGTTACACTCGTCCACACAGATTAGTTGTCTACGTTGTAATCATTGACACATATAAATTTATACAGGCGCTGAGGCTAATATAACACCACTGAAATTGGTATGCTTCAGAAGTTGTTTAAAGGATACGCAAGCCTTAATCGTGAACAACTTCTCTTATTTTGTCCCCTTATCTGTTAAATGTTTTGTTATACTTGTTAAAAAAAAAAAAAAAACTGTTGATCTTACCAGCTGATAACGTTGCAGCTCAGAAAGTTATCAGTCACATTGTTCCAACCTATCTCTGAAAAACTACAGAACCTCACCCCTCTGTTACAGAGAAGAGGAGGTCTCTGCAGTCCTGTCCTAGGGTGACAACCATGGCTGTCTTCATATATACAAAGACGTGAATGAGTGTTGTCACCCCTGGATAGGAAGTGTCTTACTGGCAGAATCACCAGGTAAAAAAAAAATCTGAAAAATGGAAACTAATGCTTTCACCACATCTGGTAAGATGTAATATATTTTATTTTTGTTTTGGTTTTATATATATTTTAACTTTCAGCCCTGGTTCACTCTGCTGCGACGGCTGACACAAAGTCGCATGACAATTCAAAACACATTCATTTTAATAGGTACCATCTTGATTGCTGCGACTCAAGTCGCAGTGACAAAGAAAAATTAGTTCCTGCGCTACTTTTCTGCGTTTTCAGACATGAGTGCCATAAACTGCAATGTTAAAATCACAAAAGTCGCAAGGAAGTAATTTCTTTGTCTTATCTTTGGCTACAATTTCAGGGGGTTTTTGTAAGTTCAATAATATGTGTCCCATTTTGTATTAAAATTTGCCAAAGTCGCAAACATGAAAGTCACATTGAAGTTGCAATGCAAAGTTACATGACTTTGGGGTCGTAGCAGTGTGAACTGAGCCTTAGACAAAACGGGTATTTTATTAGCCAAGTACTTGCACTATCAACCTACTGTTTACAAGAGATTGCCAGGCAAAGTATCAGAAACAGTTCAAGTGTAACTAAAGGCAAAACTTTTTTTTGTAGTTTTGGATAGAGCGGAGAGGGACTAGAACACCTGTCAGGTATTTATTGCTCCTATTAGGGAGATTCACTCTCTCAATTTGACCTGTTTACCATGATCAGCGAAAGTAAAAAAAAAAAAATCCCAAATTATGGCTTGTCCCCAGAACAGGAATAGTGATGAATCTTCCAATGGGGACACTAGTTCTGGTGACCACCAGGGATTCCCTCACTTGAAGTGTTACTAAACCCAGGAACCTGCATTCACTATATCTGGTCTCCCACAGTACACAGAACATGGAAATGCAATAGTTTTAGTAACTATAAACTGATAAATACCTTTTCTTATCAGCAGTATTGTGACTTCTCAATGTCTGGTTAAAATTTGTAGGAGGAGTTTTCATTCTGTTCTGACTGTCCTATAAGTATGCAGGACCCCTGGCTCCCTGTCTAGACAGTGCTGATTGGCTCAGTGCTAATCACATGCACTCTCCCAAGCAAAAAAAAAAAAAAACCTCTAGCAATACACACCAAACTAAACATGTGCAGAGTGCCTCCAAGGCCCTGTTCTATCAGGAGATGGATTGGGGACAGTGGAAGAAGGGGAGGATCAGAGAAGACAGGATCAAAGAGCCTTTTTACACAATGCGGAGGATTAACCCCTTAGATTCCGCAGTGAGTATAAAAAGCATGCTTTGCTGCATATACAGACAGATTTTACTGCTGTGGGTTTAGTAACACTTGGCTATGGGACAGGAAGTGAAGGAAAATTCCCCCCCCCCCCAATATGGGAGATAGATGGCAAATGTAACCACTTCAGCTCCAGAAGATTTACCCCCCCCCCCCATAACCAGGCCATTTTTTGCATTACGGCACTGCGTTGTTTTAACTCACAGTTGTGCGGTCCTGCGACGCTGTACCCAAATACAATTTTATTTTCTCCCCCCCCCCCCCCACAAATAGAGCTTCCTTTTGGTGGTACTTGATCACCTCTGCCTGTTTTTATTTTCTTGTTTTGTGCTATAAAAAAACGACCGCCATATTTTGAAAAAAATATATACTTTTTACTTTCTGCTATAAAGCATACCCAGTAAAAAAAAAAAAAAAAAAATCAAATTTCTTCATCAATTTAGGCCAATATGTATTCTGCTACATATTTTTGGTAAAATAAAATCCAGTAAGCATATATTGATTGGCTTGCGCAAACATTATAGCGTCTACAAATTATGGGATGTATTTATGGAATTTAAATGTCTTTACTAGTAATGACGGCGATCAGCGACTTGAAGTGGGACTGCAATATTGCAGCGGACAAATCGGACACCTAACTGACACTTTTTTGGAAATTGGTGACACGAATACAGTGATCAGTACTAAAAATATGCAGTCACTGTACTAATGACACTGGCCGGGAAGGGATTTTAACATTGGGGCCGATCAAAGGGTAAACTGTGTGCCTAGCTAGTATTTTAGTGTACTGTGGGAGGTGCTTTTACTAGTGGAAGGCATGGATTGGTGTTCCTGATTTTGCAGAGTCACAGGATCCATGCCTTCTGTACTGACAGAACAGCAATCTGCCTTGTTTACATAAGCAGATCGCCATTCTGCCTGTGTCCCAAACGGTCAGCGGGTGCCGGCGGAGATCAAGTCCATGGGACGCGCTGATTGGCTCCTGCTGTGTAAAGTTACTGCGGGAGCGAGAGGCCGCTGGCACGCACTTGTGCTCTGGTACCCAGAAGTGCAGGATCATGTATATATAAAAAGTGCTATAGGGTGGACACTGGTTAAACTTAGTCTTATCCAAAATGAAAAAAAAGTTTTGCCTGTAGTTCTGCTTTAAGAATGACATTAGCACGTTGTTTTGGATGTTCTGTTTAAATATAAAAATTCTGCAATAGCTAAATTATCCTGGCTCTGACAAAGTGTTACGTGTGCAATGTGGACAAAACTGACTATTGTACACTATGTAATCAGATCTGTGGACACACCCATAGCCTTTCAGTTACACCTCAATACAGGTGGCAGGGACTGATTTGTTTTTTTTTTTTTTTTAGATTTGCATACAGGTACAGAAATTGCACAGCTTGCGTTAAAAAGTAATCTAAATTGCATAGAAATTCAACCTCTTTTACTTGCAATAGGAGAGATGTCAATGTGCTGGAAGATTGAAAAGAAGGAAGTAAAGAATGGCCAGCATTCCAATATGTGAAATGACTTGTTCCATGACGAGAGCCTGTCTTTTGATATTTCATTTTAAGTAGATTCTGCTATTCTTGTATCAGCATGCTGGCCATTCTTTGCTTTCTGAGTAGTTTGCAGTATCCCCAGGAGTTTGGCATGGAGATGAGTGTGCGGAGCAGATTTGTATATTCCTGTTGGCTGTCACAGCAAAGACACTACCATTTGCACAAAGCAAAACAGAGGAATTTAGATTCCATTACGGTTTAGAGCTTTGGAGACCTCTCAGTATCTCATCCCCCTTTTTTAATTCTTTCTCATGTGACTTTTAAAGGCATAGTCCTTTCGTTTCCAACACCGCAGCGCCATTCTGTGTTGACAGTAAAAATACGGTTCTTTAACCACTTCAGCTCCGGGAGGTTTTACACCCTTCAGGACCAGGACATTTTTTGCTATACGGCACAATGTTGATTTAACTGACATTTGCGCGGTCGTGCGACGATGTACCCAAATAAAATTTGATGTCCTTTTTTCCCACAAATAGAACTTTCTTTTGGTGGTATTTGATCACCTCTGTGGTTTTTATGTTTTGCGCTATAAACAAAAAAAACACACAAACGACAATTTTGGATAAAAAAAAGATTTTTTACTTTTCTGCTATAAAACATTCCCAATAAAAAAAAATCTTTTCTGCTATAAAACATTCCCAATAAAAAAAATTTTAAAAATCTGATTTCTTCATCAGTTTAGGACCACATGTATTCTGGTACATATTTTTGGTCAAAAAAATCCCAATAAGCATATATTGATTGGTTTACACAAAAGTTATCACGTCTACAAACTATGAGATAGATTTATGGCATTTTTATTTTTAGTATTTTTTTTTTTTTTTTTTAATAGTAATGGCAGGGATCAACGTTTTTTTTTTTGTTTTTTTTTTAATAGCAAGACTGCGACATTGCGGCGGACAAATTGGACACTAAGTGACACTTTTTGGGGACCAGTGACACCGATACAGTGGTCAGTGCTAACAAAATGCAGTCGCTGTATAAATGACACTGGCAGGGAAGGTGTTAACACCAGGGGCACACAAAGGGTTGCGTGTGCCCCTGGGCGGTGCTTACTAACTGTTGTGGGGGACGGATACACTGGAATAAAGAGAGCTTGGCTGAAACACAAGATCTCTTTTTTACTCACTGGCAGATCAGCGGTTTGCCTTGTTTACATAGGTACACCTCTGCTCCGTGTCTGCACTGAACGATCAGCGGATCGCAGGTGTCCAATCACAGCGGGAGCGGCGTGTGGCCCCTACACCGCGTGCACAAAATCACATACAGGTACATGATTTTGTGCAGCCGGGCCGCCCTGCTGCAGTATATGGGTGGTCTGAAAGCGGTTAAGGGTGTTTGCACATGGGTCCCAAAAAAAATGCCAAGTTTTTTCAGTTTTATTTATTTTATCTGAATGTAGCTTGCTTTCAATGGACCTGTACACACAGGCATGTAAATAGAGGAAAACGAGTGCTGTGTTTGGATCAGTAAAAAATTTAAATACAAAAATCTGTGTTACTGGCCAGTATGTTACATGTAAATTACACCTCTCCTCTATATTTATGTGTCAATCTGGATGTTAGAAGAATTTTTATGTGTAAACAGTGCACTATATACATCATACTCTTGTTCAGCGCACAGTAACTGTCTGCCAGGAAGATCCTGCGTTCATACAGGACATGGGCAAGGACCCTAAAATGAAAGCTGGCACTGTTAACAGAGCTGGCTGTCATTCTGATGTGCTTGGTTCAGTATGTTTTGAATCAGGAAGACGTTGGGATTGATTTACTAAAGGCAAATCTACTGTGCACTCGTTGTAGATCTGAGGGGGGAAGCTCTGCTTATTTCTATTATCCAATCACGTGCATGTCCCTCTCATATCTACAGCATGTGCACTTGTAGTGCACAGTGAATTTGTTTTTAGTAAATAAACCCCATACAGTACCATCAAATAATCCTTTTTTGTATATACCGAATTATAGTCATTTTCAGTATTCAGATAGGATGTTTACTTTTATTGAATCGTAAAGGATACTTTAAGGGAGGTGGGAATATCTGCTTAAAAGCATAGTCCATCTTTTCCAACAAAATGTATAAATGCGCCAGCAATAAAAAAAAAAAAATTTAAACACTGCATTTATTAAACTTTTGCATTCAGGCCTGCAGAGCAGTGTGTCAGGGGAAGTGCTGAATGACCTACAATTATGACATCACCACCACCCTGCTGCCGATGTACTCTGCTAGGTAGTTCTGCTGTGGTGGCAGATGGAACTTTTCATTTAGCAGTTCCTGTGAATGGATGACAAAATAATAAGGAAAAAAAAAACCCAATGAAGGAACACCCCATGATCTGAGCAATGATTAAATGGTGTTGTGTTTTTGGGCATGATAGATGCTACCATGCTTATAAAATTATATTTTGAGGCTGGTTTCCGGCAATGGTTTATAAACATTTATTATAATTACTTGTAGGAAGAGTAATGCCGCGTACACACGACCGGACTTTCCGGCAGAAAAGGTCCGACGGAATCATTCCGTCAGACATTCCGATCGTGTGTGGGCTTCATTGGATCTTTTCTTTCGAAAATTCTGACGGACCTAGAAATAGAACATGTTTCGAATCTTTCCGACGGACTCAATCCCTATCGAGAAAACCGTTCGTCTGTATGCTAGTCCGACAAACCAAAAACGACGCAAGGCCAGCTATTGGCTACTGGCTATTTTTTAGTCCCATCGTACGTCATCACATTCTAAACAATCGGACTTTGATGTGATCATGTGTAGGCAAGTCCGTTGCAGCAGAACTCCTTCGGAAAGTACGCTCGTGTGTACGCGGCATTAGACTTCATTCACACCAAGCTGGTCCATCATTGTGTTTATGCATTATGCCATGTGTTAAAGTGGAGCTCCACCCAAAAGGGGAAGCTCCGCTTGCTTGTTTGTCTCCTCCCCCCCCCCCCCCCCTGCTGCCACATTTGGCACCTTTTTTTTGGGGGGGGGGGGGAGAGAATCGGGTACCTGGTTTGACAGGTACCCGCTCCCACTTTCCTGTGACTGCACCACAGCAAAATCATCCAGAAGTTCAGCCCCCTCTTCCACCCCCCGCCGGGCCATTCACAAAGCGCAGCGCAATTCGCGCATGTGCAGTTGAGAATCGGCTGTGAAGCCACAAGGCTTCACTGACGGATTCCCTTACCAAAGATGGCAGTGGCAGCACCCAAGAGCCAATTAAAAAAATTGGCTTGGGTGATGACACCGCTGGATTCCTGGACAGGTAAGTGTCCTAATATTAAAAGTCAGCAGCTACAGTATTTGTAGCTGCTGACTTTTTTTTTTTTTTTTTCTGAAGAAGCCTGGAGCTCTGCTTTTTAATGTCCACTGAATTAGGCAGCCCATCAATTTTCCAGTGCACCTTTGGAACATGTTACACCTGTTTTTAGGGTAGAACATGTAACATATTCCAGCATCTGCAGCCAGTTCCCCCTCCCTGTGTGACAGCAAGCGGGGGATCTTCTCCCTTTTCCCACTGTCACAATGGGGCTCCTCCCACATGTCCGCATCATTCATTCACAGTTTCCTGTGAATGAATGCCTTCAAGTGGGGTCTATCATTGAAAACTACAAGCTGTTATGGTGCTTGTGATTGCTCTTGTAGTCCATTGAACTTCCTGCTCCAATCCGCTTATCACGTGTGCAATGCGCTTCAGGCTTCTTGGGGGGAGTAAAAAGAAATCCACTTTCTTTTTACCTGCAACAAAATGTGTGTTTTTATTATTTTTAAAAAGATGAACGTATCCTTTAAAATTTGCGTACATTTACAGCTACATTTGTCCACAGAACTACTTATTGTTTAGACATGTGATTTCATTAAAGGTAACCTCTGCTTATGTCTATGTTTAGTGAACAGTATTATGCCTTGTTTACTTGAAATAAAAAAAGCAAAAAAAAAAAATATCTTAAGTACATTTCACTAATATACTTATAGAACCGGTTATATAGCTGGCTGGCTATCGGGGGCCAATTGTTTAGAGAATCAACACAAAATAAAGCAACTAAATCTCTAGGTAAACTATATAAAGCGGTCTACTACAACTCAATGGTGATATCAACATACCTATACCAGGAGTGATGAGGTGTTACATTCTTGTGGATGTGTACAGATTTTCTTAACCACTAGATTTCATTTCCAATATGGTTCTAATAAACTAGATTTAGAAAACATGTATGTGTAGACATTTCAGGCCCCAAGCGTACGAGTGGCAAAAAAAAAAAAAAAAAAAAAATCAGTATCTCAGCTTACTTTATTTTGCTGTACAAATGCTCTACAATTCATTGTGCTTAATGGTGAATGTGAAATCTTGACCGTTCCTGTAGGGTTAAAGTGTAACTTTGGCAAAATTTAATAATGACGTATGTGATGCATCCATTTAAAAGCTACATGTCTAGCTAGGACGGGATTGTCACCCAATTACAAGAAATGAAAAATAACTGATCTGCCACAATCAACATTATGGAGAAGGGGCTCAGAGAAACAAAGACCACTGGGTTAGTGCTAGACTGCATCAGACATGTCATTTTTGATTTTGCTCATTGCTACACTTTTTAGGTTCACACAGGCATTCAAACACTTGTGAATTGCACATGGCAATTCAATGTGTTTTTGATGTCTTTGTCGGGTGGGGCCTAACTTTCTAACTTTTTTTTTTTGGGAAGGAAAATTCTTTAAAAGCAAAAGCTCATAAGTGCCTAAAACATGTTTGGCATGCCTTTTTTTTCGAGGCATTTTGCCGGCTTTAGCAACTGCCAATGCTTGCCAAATGTTGGTGGCAAAATGAAAAGCAATACAGGGCAACGCAGAACAGGCATTGGCTTTGCAAAGCATTCAGAAAGCTTCAATAACACAGCAAATGTTATACACACCAGTGTGAACGAGATCTAGGTGAGTTGCAGACATACAAAATGCCAGACTGTTCAGGCATTCCACAGACAGCTGTATACAAGCCCTATTGAATTCTAGCATGGCAACATTAAAATCAACAGTGGGCAGTCAAAAAACTGGAAAGGTAGGGCATTGGCATAGGAAATGTAGGTTCTAGACAGTTAATACCCATCTGTCACTGTACATTCAGGGAATGTACCGGTTCTACTATGTGGGCACCTATTAGTGTGAGGCCTAGGAGCTGGTGTGGCGGTGCACATTGAGGTGCTTTGCACTGTCCTTTTTTTTCTATCAACTTTATTGAGCTGTCACATAACCTTCAGGTGAGGTCCAGTCCGTTGCAGAAGAATGCACACCGTATGCATTTAGCATCGCACTGCCCAGCACCCAGAAGCACTGTTGCAGTGTGAACAGGACAAATAGAAAACAATTGTTGTCTAGTGCCCTTGCAGAGACCTGCATTTTTCTAGTGCAGACAAACACAGAGCTCCACAAGTGTGAACGAGCCCTTACATCAGAGACCCTCCTTTACACCGTTGCCCTCAGTCTCACTTCTTTTCATCAGTCTTCCTTTCATATTACCCCCCCCCCCCCCCTCACATCATAGTCCTGCCTCTATATTACAGACTCCTGTTCCCTTCATCACATTGCAGCACTCCCCCCCCCCCCCCCCGCTCTCTTTACTGTCCTACCTCACTCACACAAGATGGAAGGTGCAGTAGATCTGGACAAAGGGTGGGACTTTTCTTGTGGAAGTTGGGTGAATGATTGCTTGGACCACCCTGCAGCCTAACAACCAATCACCCGCTTAACTTGAAAAGTCCCACCCTCTATCCAGACCTGCAGCACCTCCCATCTTGTGCCCTTCCTAGCAGCGGGCAGGGGAGCTAGCGGCCAAGAGAAGATACACAAGTATCTATTTGGTGAGGCTGTGGTTACTCGGTTCAGAGCTGGACTGTGGTCTGCCATTTAGTGATGCCTGCTCTAGAGGAACCCTGGTTGAGAGAAGCTGACCTAGTGAGATTCCACTGTCTTTCCAAGACCAAGCCACTTCCAAGGGTTTGTGCATCGACCATATGATTGGATATGTTGCTGATCTATGCCTATCCCTGGAACTCATTAAAAAAAAAAGTTGCAGACAGCTTTTCCGGATGTGTCTTGCATGTGTTCCAAAAGTGGAGCATTGTGTGGCAAATTCATGTACCTGTCTAGAACTTGTACTTGAATTTGGCACCCCCCGCGCCACCTTTAAAACGCACACGAGACACTTTCATAAAATCTGTCTGCGCCAGAGTCTCTGTGTATGCCAAAAGTGTGTACTCAATTAGCTCAACTTTCATAAGATACAAACTGTCAGTATTTTATTTTAAGCTTGGCACAGGTATTGCTCCACAATGTAAAAGCGGCACATTTTAGAACCTCCTGAGTCTCTGTCAACACCAAAAGTGTAGCAGATGCTTCATGAATTTGGTACAACACATTATCAAGAGCGATTAAAGCCAGAAAAGTTGCGCTGAAGCTGTATTGAATTCCCACATATGTTTCCAAATCTGTATTTTATCTCTCTAATAAACGCATTCTGCAGTGAGATCACAAACTTTTTTAACAGATATTTGATGTATGTGGACCTAGGTGATGTATTTTAGTGTGTAATAGAAAATTGGACTTGTACTGACATATACATCTCGCAATAATTTCGAACACCTAAATTGCAGTATATGCCAGTTTTATTCATAGTTACATTTTTTAGTTAGGATATATTAACCATAAAAAGCATTGGTAAAAAAAATATTATTCTACTATGCTGCTAAAATATATAATATATAAAATTGTTTTAAAATTGTTATGTTTGTTAAAATTGTTAATAAATTTTTTTTTTCATAAAAGGTATGTGTCTGTGTGTGTTTAATAACTACTGGAGATGTATAAAGTATGATAAAGTGACAGAGGCTCAACTTCATGACTTCTGGTACACTATATAACCTAGCCATACCTATTTCAGCAGGATATTGTTCTACAAGGATGAGCTAATAAAATCAAAAAAAGTAGGCAATTAACCCTTTAGCCACTTGACCAATTTAAAATCTTTTTCTTCTATATATATATATATATATATATATATATATATATATATATATATATATACACACACATACATAAATAATAAAATGTGCATTTTGACCTTAAAATTTATGTTAGACTCCCAAACTATATATAATTTCTCAAAGCAGAGCATCTATAAAAATATATATATATATATAATGGTAGTTACATTTATTTATTTATTTTAATGCAATGTCTTGTAGAAGTGACTGGGTGGCTTTACAGCCTCTTGGGTTACTTGTTCAATAAAGCCCAGACTACATCACGTTACTGCCCCACCATAGTATTTACAGTGGAAGTAGTAAAAGCTTCAAAATTGAACTTGAGGTAGATATAAAAGACACACATTAAAGCAGATCTGGAATATACATCATTAATACATGATTAAATGTACAGTATTTTTTTTTTTAATGCAGCTAGTGTAAGGCACGGTGTGAATTTCTTTCCTGCAACCATGGGTTGCAGGAAAGGGCATAGGAGGTCCCAAATGGCCTACAGGTATGACAATAAAATTAATGAATGTTTTACAAAGCTGGGCAGTTTAATACCTCCTGGGGCCCCTTGATTGCTTAGGCTATTTTATGGAAAAGATCTTAGTCCACCTAACAAAAAAAAAAAAAAAAAATCAATGCACGTATTTTTGCAAAGAAAAAAAATGCATTCATTATTTATTTTTATTTTTTTTGTATAGGAGCCTGCAAAGCATTGCACTCATGATTAGTGGATCGGGGATGCAATGTAAAGCTCCTGCAAACCCTTGCTCCAGCTCCATACCTAGGTATGGGCTTTCGGTTGGAGAGCTGGAGGAAGTGTCGATGGATTATTCCATTTAGAACTTCAAGTCCATCTGCTGTGGTGGAAGACGGGATTTGTAGTTCATTCATGCACCAATTTCTGTAAATAAATGGTGTAGCTGAACCATGTTGCAAAAGGTGAAGTTGACTTTTAAGCTTCGGCCTGACCCTCACCCACTTCCTGAGCCATCTTAGTAGAAGATCATTGGGCAGCTTGAGTGTTGATTTTCTGTTCTGACTCTGCTATGTTCTTAGAGACGATACACACTGCTTTTGCAATACACAGATTTATATTTGAGGCAGAAACCAAAAATCAAGTATAGCAAATATACTTTTAAAGAATGTCACCAGTTTCTTTCAGTATTTCTTATAATCCTCACGATTCACATTTGTTTGCAGTCAAACTTGAATCTTGCCTTAGCCAGAGATTTTGATTTCATGGGGAGCCACATTTGTTTCATAAAACCACTACAGCATAAGGTTGTTTATTTGTCTCTGAATGAATGACTAACTGCGGTAAAGGGGGATGAATGACCTTGTGGTTAGGGCAGTGGTTGCTGAAGCATTTTTTCCAGGAGGAATGAAGAATCCTAAACATTAACATTTGACATGACTTTGGTTTATCTCACGTTTTCCACTGAGTCAGCCTAGTTTAATGGGCATTTCACCTTAAAAGAAAAAAAATGGGCCATTGAAGGTGAGTGTGCCATGTTGTCCAGTTGAACTGTATTCCTCTCACTTCCTATGCTCGGTGAGTATTCCAACAAAGTTTGTGAGATTGCAACCTAGTCCTTTACTGTAATAACTCTTACATGTATTATTATTGTCCTGATCAGGAGCCGACTTCCTTTGCAGCTGTGCAAGAAGAATCATCAGTTTAATTTACAGCACCTAAGATATCCCCACTTCTGCCTTACAAAAGCCAATATCTTAATCATACAGGGCATAAGAATTGATTCTTAGTCCATAGCTTATATGCCACTACCTTTAGGTGATTGGACACTGGCAAAAGCTTTGCGCCCCTCCAGGTCTATCTATATAACCCTGCCCACTCTGTGAGGCTTCAGTTTTGTGTCCTTTGATGATGGACCCCTTCTGATTCAAGAAGATTTTTTTTTTCTATTCACTCGTTTTCCTTTCCTTCTTCAACGCACACTTCAGTCAAGATCTGACTTCTTATGGCTCACTAGCATTTTCCAGATTAACTAACTACCCTTGCTGTATATCTTTAGAAATTGCCAGTTTCCTCAGGGCCTGCAGCAAAATTGTCACTATTTGTCCCATGTAAGCGCCAGTAATCCACCATTGCTATGCAAGGGTCTTTCCCTGGGGAGTACTCACAAAATGGATGCGGACTGAGAGGGTTCAGCATGTCTGGTATGAAGGAATGGGGAGTACTCACAAAATGGATGCGGACTGAGAGGGTTCAGCATGTCTGGTATGAAGGAATTGCAATAACCCAAACACTAACCAAGTTCCTATGGCTGAGAGTCTTGGGAATCTTAAAAGCATTATTTCACTAACCAGTAACTTTCAGTAATCAGGTGCAAGAAAAATGTTTTACTTGCATCTAGTAAGGTCATGTTGCAGTAAATCCAAAGAAGCTTAGACCTCGGTTGTGTATTAATACTTTTTTACTAAACATCCTTTCTGTTAAACCTTTCTCTCCCAAAACAACTCTACTTTGACCACATGCCTGTTCAAAGTCCTCCCCTCAACATCCTGGACATCATACCCTGTACGTCCTCTGTTGAGCGCATAAACCTATCCAACTGGTTAATTTGCATATCAATTGGGAGCCTAAAACACCACACGATTCTAAATCTACTCAATATTAGTGCAATAAAATCACTACGAATAGCCATGGCAACACACCAAATAAATAATATTAAGGCTGAATAAAGCAATACAATATAAGCTAGAGAAAGCACTCAAAGTGTGGATTTCCCCATAACCTGTGTCTCTACAATTGCTTGTGTGCTTAGCAATGCGGTCTTGCTGGATAAAAGTATATAATGTAATGTACATTACCGATACAGGTAATGATCCAACAAGACATGGATAGGCAGAAAGCGGTTTTAAAGGGTACAGGAAAACCCTGTCCACATCACTGGAGACCTGTCCAGGGTTCAAGCTTTGCCCGTAACATTGGTCATACCCACCAAAGGGGTCTTCAGGGTCTGGGTGCTATGGGAAAGGACCACGACTGTGAAGTTGTCTAGCACCCTGTAACTAACACACTCATTGCTCCATGTGCACCAAGGTGTGTACTGAAAGCAGGATTCAGTGCCTAAAGCAGATTAATAGCTGTTCCCTTGTTCTGGAACAAGGTCTTACAGTGGCACATCTCCATCCCTCTGATCCAGGCTCCCTCACAGACATCCTACATACGACCCATCTAACTAAAGCAGAATTCTCTGCCACTATGTCTGATCAATTCCAAAGGCTACTGCCATTATTTGAAGTGACAGGTGCCAACAGTCATAAGTGCTCTTCTGCTTCTCTTCCCCCTGGCTTTATTTATGGGTGACAACCTCAATTGCCTGGCACATTTCCATTTTCAGAAGGCATGGGGGACTTGGACATCTTAGTGAAGGTTGCTAAAGATATTTATCATTGACAAATTTTGTGCAGTTAATGCTGCAACTTCTTGCCACATCCTGGCTATGGTGGACCCATTGAGGCAGTACGTACAATGTACTAGTCTCTAGATAGACACACAGTTCCGCACAGCCTCCACATATTTTAATAGGCACAAAAAATAAGGAAATTACTAGAAAGCCTTTCCATATTCTTGATCAAGCAGATTAGGCTTTATATAATAATTGGCCTAACTCTAAAAGGTTATTAACTCCTTCTAACCTTTTTGTTGCCTATTTTGTGGTGAAATATAAAACTTTTATTTTTTTAAATCGCTTCTTTCTTATGCTCCTTTACATGCACACGAACTTTAATAGCATCCCAGTCTTCGCCCCTAGAGTTCAGTGTTGAGGTGGCCCACCCTTTGCAGCTATAACCGCTTCAACTCTTCTGGACTGTCCACAAGGTTTAGTAAAGTGTCTATGGCAATGTTTGACCATTCTTTCAGATGTGCATTTGTGAGGTCAGGCACTGATGTGAATGAGAAGGCCTGGCTCACAGTCTCCGCTCTAATCCCAAAGGTGTTCTATCGGGTTGAGGTCAAGACTCTGTGCAGGCCAGTCAAGTTCCTCCACCCCAAACTCACTCATCCATGTCTTTGGGGACCTTGCTTTGTGCACTGGTCCAAATCATTTGGTGGAGGTGGGGATTATGGTGTGGGGTTGTTTTTGAGGGGTTGGGCTTGGCCCCATAGTTCCAGTGAAGGCCCCTCTTAAGGTGTCAGCATACCAAAACATTGTTTTTGGACAATTTCATGCTCCCGACTTTGTGGGAACAGTTTGGGGATATCCCCTTCCTGTTCCAACATGACTGTGCACCAGTGCACAAAGCAAGGTCCATAAAGACATGGCACTGGTGGGCAGTCATGTTGGAATGGGAAGGGGCTATCCCCAAACTGTTCCCACAAAGTTGGGAGCATGAAATTGTCCAAAATGTTTTGCTATGCTGACACCTTAAGAGTTGCCTTCACTGGAACCAAGGGGCCAAGCTCAACCCCTGAAAAACAACCCCACACCATAATCCCCCCTCCACCAAATGATTTGGACCAGTGCACAAAGCAAGGTCCATAAAGATATGGATTAGCGAGTTTGGGGTGGAGGAACTTGACTGGCCTGCACTGGTCCTGGCCTCAACCTGATAGAACACCTTTGGGATGAATTAGAGCGGAGACTGAGCCAGGGTTTCTCGTCCAACATCAATGCCTGACCTCACAAATGCGCTTCTGGAAGAATGGTCAAATATTCGCATTGACCCTCTCCTAAACCTTAAGGACAGCCTTCCCAGAATAGGTGACAGTGTTATAGCTGCAAAGGGTGGGCCGAGTCAATATTGAACTCTACGGACTAAGACTGGGATGTCATCAAAGTTCATGTGCGTGTAAAGGCAGGTGTCCCAATACTTTTGGTAATATGTATATATAATTGGCTTCAGTATGTCTCATTGTTAAGACGTTGCTGAAAGGTGACATCTAATTGTTTATTCTGAATTGCTGCTCTTTCCACTGCTTAATAAAATAATTCAATGTGTATTTACCAGTTACTTTTCATCCTTATAAATATAAATGGGGAGCAGGCTCACCTGTGGAACACTATTGCTTTCCCCTTTCGGTAAACATATGATGAAGATCTAGTAATGTATAAAACATTTATATGTTTTGGCAGTTTTAAGTAGCTTTGACAACTTCTTGGCTTTCCATATGTACCAATTGAGCCGACATTCACTTCCCCCTCCCCCTCTACTCATAACATGGAATAATATATTCCAGACAAAGCTTTGTTTGGGGACTTCTCTCCAGACAAAAAATTAGCGGTTTGTACATTCTGAAAATATGAAGCAATCCGAGTTTCCAAAAGAGTCAGTGACAACATTCCCTCATCAAGAATTATTTTCTGAGTCTATTATGGGTTCATTTTTAATCCAATACAAATATTATTCTTTTCTATCTACTGGGTCCGGGTCAGATTTATGAATAATGGAAAAATCGGGAGGTACGTGATGAGGACTTTTCTACAGTGTAAAGATATATTTCTCAAAGAAGCAAAGCTATTTTTATGGCATCCATTAGGCTTAGATTGGGGCACTGATAGTGTTGGTGACCCGATGGGTCTTGCTTTGAGGCCGTAGATGGGTAGAAAGATAGAACATGCTTTCCAATTCACAAAGCTGTGCTTCTACATACCACATACCAAAAAGTGACAATGTTATTGCCTGTAATAATCAAAATGAACCAAGGTTTTCTGCATTAGTTTAACATGATTTAAAAAAAAAAAAAAAAAAAAACAAAGTTTATTTAGGCGGAAAATATACTTGGACAGTAGAGTTAAACTCTATCCAAACAGCTAATTACACATACGTGGATTGTTTTATCTCCCAAAGACATATAAGCAGGGCTTTTTTTCAGCGGGAACACAGGGGGTACGCAGTTCAGGCACCTCCAGCCGCTGTATGTGTAAAAGCAAGGGGTGCTGGGATCTGCTGGAGGGTCTATTGATGCTGGCTGCTAGGAGATGTATTGTCACTGGTGGGGATCTGTTTTTGTGTGAGGGTCTATTGTTGCAGGGGGGGTCTTATGTTGCTGGTAGGGATCTACTATTGTGGGAGAGGTCTATTGTTGCTGGCTGCTGGGAGATATGTTGCTGCTGGGGGGTCTAATGTTGGGGTGAATCTTTAGTTGCTGGGGGTGGTCTTTTGCTCTGGGTAGTCCATTGTTGCTGTGTGTATGTGTGTGTGGGGGGAGGGGTCCATTGTTGCTGGGGGGGGGGACCTATTGTTGTGAAGGATCTATTGTTGCTAGGGGAGTCATTTGTTGTGCTAGGGCTCTATTGTTGCTGGGGGTGGGATCAATTGTTGCTGGCTCTGGGGGATCTATTTTACTGCTTTTCTGGTTATTAGGCAAGAACAAATCCCATACAAATTATTTAGCACCACAAAATGAAACTTGGGGCACTACTGGGAGGTGGGTAGGGAGTGGAACCAAGAGATGGTATCAGAGGAGGGTAGGATGCGGAGACAAGGGGGGATGCAGAAGGGGGGGGGGGGAGGAGTTCCTGCACCTATTCTCTGTGAAAATGAAAGGCAAATTAACTAATACAGTGGTGTCACCTCCCTTCTTGCAGCCTTCTGATTGGACAACAATAGAGTTAGAATTCACTAAAACTGGTCATAGAGGAGTCTGCTGGTTGAACAAATTAAAGAAAATGCATGCAGCAGAGCTTAATTGGATAAAACTGCTGTCCCTCCCTCTACCAGAGTGCTGCCGTGTAGGAGATAATAGAGCTGACATTTTTGGATATTTATGTAAATTTATAACAACCTGTAAGCAGAACTAAACCTACTTATTTAATCTGATTCATGTAGGTAGCAACTTCCTGTCTGTTGCCGTAACAAAGTTGAGTCAGGCTGAGCACTGCTCAGGCATTCATAGGAAGCTTTGGATTATGAATGAATACAAAGCTTCCTCTAATTGGCTGATGTGGAGAGGCAGGGGTTTAATTTACGATCTCCACCTCATCCAATCAGAGGAAGCCTTGTATTCATTCATAATAATCAAAGTTTCCCAGGAATGGCTGAGCAGCACTCAGCCCGACACAATCTTGTTCAGGCAATGTGACAGGAAGTCCCTATCCCGCTGATGGAAAACAGAGCTGTATACTGTATGTAGCTGAAGAAAATAGTTGGAAAGGGTCAACGTGTCCCAAGGAGTCACATGAAACCTGGAGTTGGGTTTTATGCAAGCCAGTTTATCTGTTACTTCTGTCCCTCGAAACCCTGAAAATTAAAGTGGTTCTAAAGTCTAAATGGTTTTTACCTTAATGCATTCCTTGCAATAACCTATTGAGTCCCAGAGCCATTTTCTATCATTTTTTGTTTACATGTTTAAAAAAATAATTTTAGGCCTGAAGATTATTTAAACTCCCCAATCATGATATTTTTTGAAAGCAGACACCCTAGATTAAAATAGGGGTAGCTCCAATTTTTTATGTCACATGATATTAGCACAACAGTTTATGAAATGCAAAAAAAAGTTGGATCCCATGGGACTCGCTGATTCATGAGAACACCAAGCTCCTCCATCACCTCCGGCCAAAAGGTTTGAAGAGCGGGACAAGAACAGACCATATGTATAAAAGCGCCTACCTCTAACTTACACCAAGGACAGCATTTATAAGTTTTGGGGTAAAATAAGAGAGCTGCTGAAGAGTATAATATGCTCGTTGTAGATATTTCAATTGAATGAACCTATCTCTGGCCAAGATCATCATTGAATTGCTGCATGTCTTTCCCCCAGTCCTCATCATTAAGGCCAGGTATATCGCTCTGCCAAGTGCGACACAATAGAGTACCCTTAGTTGTCACTTTCCCGGGCTTGTTTACTGGCTTACCTGCCACTGTAGTAAACCATAATGTTTTTTTTTCTCGTTGACTCTTACTAATTTGCCTGACATATAATCTAGTTGCCTCCAGGATGGTAGACTTTAATAGTGTCCACTGATTATGACGCCTGCTGTTTTACTTACAACCATAAAATTGGAAGCAATTACCTACAGTACTTTTCTGTCACTAGATGTCCTCAGTCTTCCAGATTAAATGACATAAACCTACTTCCATCCCCTGAGCCCAGACCATAAGACAATCTGGAACCAGAGAATTAAGCTTGCCACACATAAATTGAAATTTGGCTGGTTCAGAAGAGACCGGCTGAATTTTGACTCATGTGTGTGTGGCAACTGTAGTTAAACACTGATCGACTGCTGTACAACTACCCTGTAGTTATATTTCTGCTCGATCAGCACCACAGGCAATAGGCTGCAGCGCTGATCTGTGTATTCTGATGGCAGGGAAGTCTCCCCATGGTCAGAAAACAATGACACAGTGGGGAGGATTCCCCCATCCACATCGAACATGTGGCTGGGAAAATTGGATCAGTTTTTTTTTTTGTTCAACCTGCTAGTTGAACAAAGAAATTGACTCCTGTATGGCCAGCTTTACTTGTGCTCATTACACGAACACCATTCAGTGCAGCAGTAGAGACCACAGCCATTGCTGAAGGAGAGGAGGAAAGACCCATATAGGGGTTATTTACTAAAGACAAATCCAATTTGCACTACAAGTGCACTTGGAAGTAAAGTCGCTGTAGATCTGAGGGGGACATGCAAGGAAAATAAAATACAGCATTTTAGCTTGCACATGATTGGATGATAAAATCAGCAGAGCTTCCCCTCATTTCAGAGCTTCCCCTCAGATCTACAGCGACTGCACTTCCAAGTGCACTTGTAGTGCAAAGTGGATTTGCCTTTAGTAAATCAACCCCATAATGTCAAAAGACTTGTGGAAAAAGGGTTTTTTTTTTTTTTTTTTTTTCAGGGGACTTTAGTGTTTAAGCATTAATTCATTTGAATGGCCAGAATAATCTATTTATCCTGGCCAATGAAATTGGTTTTTATTTTTTTTTTTTGCCAAAACACTGCTGCCAGGAGAAAGGCTTCTAGGAGAGTTTGGAAAATATTCAGTGTGTATGAGGCTTTAATCAGGTGAACAGATACTAGCAAGGGCTCCAAATATAGCAATTCCTCTGCATAAGCTTGTCTTTGCTCTTTCTAGCTGCAGAAAATTTACACAATAATATGAAGGACAGCAATGCTCCCCCTTAGCGCTAATTGTATTGAAAGTGCATTGGAGTTAATGGGGAAGGTGAATTAGATAGTGGTTTAGTGGTTTTAAGGGTGCAATAAGCTTTAACTGGCTCATGATGGTAACAGAAGCTCCTTTAATTTATCCTGGACCTGTCCTTGTGTCAAAATATAGCCCTTCATTAGTCTCATTATTCTACATTATACAGAAAAAAAAACAGACAAAAAAATAAATAAAAGCAATACTACACAAATATTGATTAAAGTGTTTCAAAACCCAGGATCCTGCATTCACTATATCTGGTCTCCCACAGTACACAGAACATGGAAATGCAATTATTTTTAGTAAACAAACTGCTAAATACTTTTCTCATCAGCAGTTAGAGCAGTCTTGTGACTTCCATCAGTGTCTGGTTAAAACTTGTAGGAGTTTCATTCTCTGATGAATGTCCTATAAGGATGTAGGACCCCTGGCCCTCTATCTGGACAGTGCTGATTGGCCCTGTGCTGATCATATGCACTTTTTCAAGGGAAAAAAAAACTCTAGCAATAAACACCAAACTGAGCATGTGCAGAATGACTCTACTAATTGTCTCATCTGGAGATGTTTTGGGGACAATGCAAGAAGGAGAGGATCTGTGCATACAGGATCAAACAGCTTTTTTTACACAATGCAGAGGATTAACCGATTAAGTTCCACAGTGAGTATAACAAGCATGCTTTACTGCATTGTACAGACTGATTTTACTGTTGTCGGTTTAGTAAAACTAAATAAGAACACAAATCAAAGACCACTAAATGAAATACACCCCCAAATGCCTACCCTCTAAATAAATTAATAGAACTTTGTATTACCAAGCAAGTCTGACCTAAGCAGCTCACTGAGAAAAATGTTGTTTCCAAGGCTGCAAAATTTCTCCAATTGCGAAATCAATTTTGCTAAACCTAATCTGCTTTATCCCCACTTGGGTGAAAGAGGCAAGGCTTTGGGCATCAAGGTATGTGTGTATACAGGCCAGTGGTGGCTGGTGCTCAAAATATTTGGGGAGGGGGCGCAAACAAACTGAAAAATTCTGAAAAAAAAAACATCAATTGCAGCCTCACTGTGCCCATCAAATGCAGCCACTGTGCCCATCAAACGCAGCCACTGTGCCTATCAAACGCAGCCACTGTGCCCATAAAACACAGCCACTATGCCATCAAACTCAGCCACTGTGCCCGTGAATTGCAGCCACTGTGCCTATCAAACGCAGTCAACTGTGCCCATCAATTGCAGCCACTGTGCCCCTCAAAAGTTGCCACTGTGCCCCACCCCCCTGCCCAGTCGTCGGTGGGGGGGGGACCTTGCAGTGGGTGGGTCAGACAGCGGCTCTTGTGTCCTTCATGCTTCTCCTCTCCTCTTCCTGATAGGCGTCCAATCGCAGCACCTATCCTTTCAGCCAATCAGGTGAAGGGTAACAGACCCACACACCTGATTGACGGAGAGACGGTTCAGTGTTAGGAAAGCGAATTCGCTTTTCTAACACACTTGGGTGGACTCAATGCTTTGCACCAAGTGTTCACCTTTTTTGAAGCCTGTTAGAGCCTATGGCTCTAATCAGGTGCTTCAAAAACACCCCCCCCCGACGATGTAATTCAGGCGCCCGGCGTCCGAAAAAGGGCCGGACGCCTGAATAGGAGGTGGCGGCAGTGACCATGGATAGATTCATGCAATGCATGAATCTATCCATTTGTCATAGAGGGAGGTGGCTGGAGAGAGGGGGCGGATGCACAGCCACTGATACAGGCTCAAATAAAACCTTATTTGGCATAAACACAATTCTGTACTGGCAACTGTGCAGAACAATTTTTATTTTATAATAAATGAATTCTGTATTCAAATATTTTTTTCCTTTTTCACTTTGATCTCTATTTTTTGACTCTCTGAAACACTTTGTTACATTGCAGGCTCCAGTCCCTATCCAACATCCTGAAACCCAACCTTGCATATCACCCGTAGGTGTTAGCACACATTTTCCAGCAAACATCTATAGGGAAAAATATTTATTTTTTGACACTTTTTTGCCTCAGCAGAACTACAAAAGTATGGTGAACTTTACAGTCCTGAAGGGAATTGGACAGAGATCTTGTGTTCTAAATCTTCCAAGTTATAGTCTAAAATAGAGCGCTTTAAAAAGTTAATTGCACGTTCACTCTTATACATTGATGCCTTTTGAGCCATCAAAAAGCAGACTGTAAATCATTTCCAATTTTATATATCTTTTCTGTTTTTATCGACGGAGGCTAAAGGATGTGGAGCGGGGGATGTAAAAAGCCAAGTTTAAAAAAAAAAAAAGCTCTTATGAACGCTTTCGGGGGAATTTTGAAAGGAACCATATAAATGTCCATGAAAGTTTGTCCCACCTGCAACTCAGAGTATGCTCTTAAATGGACTCTTGGGGGTTTTAAAAACCCCGGGAACTTTCTCTTTGTAGTTTGATCATTCCATTTTGGAATTACAAGAAGTGTTCTGTAAAATGTACATTTCATATGCAAGTCTGTCTGCTTGGAAAGAATCTTGTGATTTTTTTTTTTTTTTTTAAACAGTAGTCCAGATTCGGAGCTGAACAGTATTCCTTAGAGTCCAAACAAGGTCTAGGTTCATTAAATGGTCTTTGAAGATGGGTTTTATGATGCTTTCTATACGAGGCTGTATAAGGTATAACTCTTTTTCACAAGGGCAACCTTTCAGTAAGGTCAAACCCCTCCACTGGCAGAGTCCAGCGAAATGAATGTTCTATGTCTATGGTTCCTCAGGGAGAAGTGTAGTTGGAAGGTTACAACCCAAGTTTCTCCTGAATTCACAGGAAACACGTGGAATTATAGTCTTAGAGAAGGGTTGACAGCTTAATGCAGTGATTGTGGTTAGCTAGGGTTAAGAGAGAGGTTGATGAGTTTAGCTTCAGAGAAAAAACATCTCATCCCATTCTTCCACCCTAAAGAACATAGTAATCGCTTGCTGCGCAGACATAATTGTATGTAAGGTATGAGCCATATGTTTAAACCGAACTTGTCTTCTCTTGTTATTTTTGGTTTTCCTAAATCTCCAGCCAAAACATGGCAAACTACAGATCTGCCTGGATCTGCTGAATTTATGATTCAGAGAGCTGTATTTTCTTCTGCACTTTCAAAGGAAAAGGTCCAGGATTGCTTAAGATTCTGTTTTGAATGCTTACATTTTTTTAAATAAATTTCTTTTGTAGTGATTTGTAACCTTCATCTCCCCAGTTCACCATCATAAATCTGTCTAATGTTTCCTGCTGTTGAAAAATCTAAGTAGCTGGTGACATCACAAATGAATTTCTAAGTCAGAGAGACTAGAAGCTGGAATGGAACAGTTAAGAACTAAGGTTTGCCTTAAGGATAAAAGGAAATATGTTGCCTGCCATTGGGGAGTTCTTCTGTAAATGCTAACTGCCTGGCTTTCATGCTGATCCAGTGGCTTTAGATATTTCGGTGCTATGGGCCCAGAACAACTAGGCATGCTCTATTGGCTGCATACTTGTTCTGAGCCAGAGACTTGGGAAGTATTCCAAAAAAAAAAAAAAAATCACCTAGGTAACTACTGTTTTAAAATTGGCAAAGACTGCATACATATTGATTTTCAGAAAAAAAATATTTCTATACGATTATATTTGCTTTTATTTTTACATTTATAGGTTTGCAATGATTTTTCCATTTATATGAAATCTTTGTTTTACAAATAAACATTAAATGCAGAATGCAGCCATATCACAGGACTTACAGTGTATTGCATATTTTCTAATTAGGAAGCATAGCTAAAGCCGTTCAGTCTCTTTCTCCAACTGAAACTTCATCTGACCATACATAACCAGAGCAAACAGGACAGGAAAAGAGGTGAGGAGAAGTCACTCCTCTGAGTTATTCAATTTATTTAAGTTTTTGCTCGAGTTTTTGAGTTTTGATATTTTTCTTTTAAATAAAACAGCTAAGATTAGACAAATTAAAGTGATTGTAAACCTTACATTTTTGTATTTTTAAAATACCAAACATGTTATACTTACCTGCTCTGTGCAATGGTTTTGCACAGAGCAGCCCTGATCCTCCTCTTTTCAGGTCCACCCCAGCGCCCCTGGCTCCTCCGCTCTGCTGAGTGACCCCATAGCAAGCCTCTTGCTCTGGGGCACTCATGCAAGCTCACTGCTGATCCAGCTCTGTGTCCATTGACAGAGTGCGGCTTGGCTCCGCCCCCTCCTCACTGGCTGTGTTTGACAGCAGCAGGAGCCAATGAGGAGGGAGAGAACCGAGATAGCTGCTGCTCGCATACACATTGCTGCACCGAGATCGGGCTAAGGTAAGTATAAGGGGGTGCTTGGGGGGGGGAGTGCTTGGGGAGGGGGGGGAGCTGAGCTGTGAAGGTTTTCTACTTTAATGCAGAGAATGCAGTAAGGTAAAAAGAGCCCCAATTGTACTTTTTTTTTTTTAGTCCCAAATATATAAATAAAATATTCGAAATAACTACATTTGATTTAGACCAACAAAATGTTTCTTATATTGTTGAGATATTTGTGTTCAAGTTCCTAGGTCCTTTAGAAAACTCCCAATGCTCTGTGAACCAATGACAAAAGTGCACCCTAAATTGAATGTTTTGATATAAAATTTTAGTTTAAAAACTTTAAATCTAAAAAAACAAAATAATAATTATATTTTTCCTTCAACTTTACAGCATCTATCAAAAACTGAAATATCAGTAAACTTTTACTATGACTAGAAACTAGTCATTTCAGAAACTAGGGCAGTCAAAGATGATTCTTTTGACTTGGTAAGCTAGTAGGCAATCCTAATATGACAATCTGATCCACTTGCGGCATACCATACACCTCAAAACAAACCAAGAATTTCAACAAGAAATATTAACGTCTGTATGTGGTGCACCAGATGGTTGTATGTATTTAATAAAAGTCATCTGCGTCCAAGCAGTGATGTTAAAGGTCCCTTGCTAAAAGCTGCTAAAACTGCTACTGAACACCACAAGACTTCTACACACCTAGCAGCAACTTTGTCATAGAAGATCATGTGACCCTTACGCAGGCAGTGGGCCCAATATTTAAAAATATATTCATACACACACAAAACTATATTTCTATAATTATGTAGTTACAGTAATTGTACTATAAATGTATACATCTAAGAAAAAAAAAACATTTAAAGGGAAATATTGAGAATATATAAAAATTATAGATATAGATCTATATATATATATATATAGATCTAGATATATATATCTATATGTATATGTATATATGTATATATGTATATATATATATATATATATATATATATAGATATATATCTATATATATATATATAGATATGTATATCTATATATATATATGTATATCTATATATATATATATATATATATATATATATATAGATATGTATATCTATATATATATATATATAGATATATATATATATATATATATTCTATAGATATATATAGATCTATATATATATATATATATATATATATATATATATATATATATATATATATATATATATATATATATACACACAGACACACACACACAGTATCTCACAAAAGTGAGTCCATCCCTAACATTTTTGTAAATATTTTATTATACCTTTTCATGTGGCAACACTGAAGAAATGACACTTTGCTACAATGTAAAGTAGTGAGTGTACAGCTTGTATAACAGTGTAGATTTGCTGTCCCCTCAAAATAACTCAACACACAGCCATTAATGTCTAAACTGCTGGCAACAAAAGTGAGTACACCCCTGAGTGAAAATGTCCAAATTGGTCCTAAAGTGTCAATATTTTGTGTGGCCACCATTATTTTCCAGCACTGCCTTAATTCTCATGGGCATGGAGTTCACCAGAGCTTCACAGTTTTCCACTGGAGTCCTCTTCCACTCCTCCATGGCGACATCACGGAACTGGTGGATTTTAGAGACCTTGCGCTCCTCCACAGATGCTCAATAGGGTTTAGGTCTGGAGACATGCTTGGCCAGTGCATCACCTTTACCCTCAGCTTCCAAAAGCAAGGGAGTGGTCGTCTTGGAGGTGTGTTTGGGGTCGTTATGTTGGAATACTGCCCTGCGGCCCAGTCTCCGAAGGGAGGGGATCATGCTCTGCTTCAGTATGTCACAGTACATGTTGGCATTCATGGTTCCCTCAATGAACTGTAGCTCCCCAGTGCCGGCAGCACTCATGCAGCCCCAGACCATGACAGTCCCACCACCATGCTTGACTGTAGGCAAGACACACTTGTCTTTGTACTCCTCACCTGGTTGCCGCCACACACACTTGACACCATCTGAACCAAATACGTTTATATTGGTCTCATCAGACCACAGGACATTGTTCCACTAATACATGTACTTAGCCTGCTTGTCTTCAGCAAACTGTGTGCGGCGTATGGTCTGAGCACTGACAGGCTGACCCCCCACCCCTTTCAACCTCTGCAGCAATGCTGGCAGCACTCATACATCTACTTCCCAAAGACAACCTCTGGATATGATGCTGAGTACGTGCACTCAACGTCTTTGGTCGACCATGGCGAGGCCTGTTCTGAGTGGTCCTGGCCACCATGCTGCAGCTCAGTTTCAGGGTCTTGGCAATCTTCTTATAGATTAGGCCATCTTTATGTAGAGCAACAATTCTTTTTTTCACATCCTCAGAGAGTTCTTTGCCGTAAGGTGCTATGTTGAACTTCAAGTGACCAGTATGAGAGAGTGAGAGCGATAAGATCAAATTTAACACACCTGCTCCCCATTCACACCTGAGACCTTGTAACACTAACGAGTCACATGACACCAGGGAGGGAAAATGGCTAATTGGGACATTTACACTTAGGGGTGTACTCACTTTTGTTGACATTAATGGCTGTGTGTTGAGTTATTTTGAGGGGACAGCAAAGTTACACTGTTATAAAAGCTGTACACTCACTACTTTACATTGTAGCAAAGTGTCATTTTAGTGTTGTCACAAAAAAAGATATAATAAAATATTTACAAAAATGTGAGGAGTGTACTCACTTTTGTGAGATACTGTATATATATATATATATATATATATATACACAGTATATATATATATATATATATATATATATATATATATATATATATATATATATATACACATATACATATATATATATATATATATATATACACATATACATATATATATATATATACACATATACATATATATATATATACATATATATATATATATATATATATATATATACACATATACATATATATATATATATATATATATATACACATATACATATATATATATATACATATATATATATATATATATATATATATATATATATACACATATACATATAAATACACTCACACACAGATACACACACAGTAAAACCTCGGATTGCGAGTAACGCCGTTTACGAGCGTTTCGCAGTGCGAGCTGTTTTTTTTTTTTTTAGATCCTGACTCGATTTGTGAGCATTGTCTCGCAAGACTAGCAAAATTCAAGCCTCTGGAGTGTGCAGTACCACATTTGGCCAGAGGTGGGGGGGCGCCGGAGACGCTCGGAAACACTCGGAGATGCTCAGAGACCACTCAGACGGGACTCTGAGTCTCTGAGTTTTTCCTGTGCCCCCCCACCTCTGCCCACATGCGGTACTGCATACACTAGTGACACTGGAACTAATTATCTGAGTTTCCATTGATTCCTATGGGGAAACTCTCTTTGATATACGAGTGCTTTGGATTACAAGCATGCTTCTGGAATGAATTATGTAATCCACACTAGTGTGTGTGTGTGTGTGTATGTATATATATATATATATATATATATATATATATATATATATATATATATATATATATATACATACATACATACATACACACACACACACACACACACACACACATACATATAATATATACATACACACACACACACATATATACATACATATATACATACATATACACACACACAGCAGGTAAAATAAGTATCCATTTTTCTAGGTAAATATATTTCTAAAGGTGAAATTTTAACCACGTCGGTAACAACCCATGCATTCAATACATACAGGGAAACCCAAAAAAAAAATAAGTTCAGAAATTACGTTTTGTGTCAGTGCAAATTAATATCGGCTGGTTCAGTCTCAACTGATGACCTCCAAAAAGGTGTCTCATTACCAAGGTGTCACACAAAAAATCTCATGATGGGTAAAAGCAAAGCGCTGTGACAGGAGTGACAAGAATTATCAGAAGAACCCAGGAACACTTGTGGAGAGCTTCAGATATACCTGGAATTAGCATGTACAATTGTTTCAAACAAAACAATAAGTAATGCACTCAACCACCATGGCCTGTATGCATGCTCACCACACAAGTCTCAATTGCTGAAGAAAAAGCATGTTGAAGCTAATTTAAAGTTTGCTGCACAACTTTTAGACAAGCCTGTGAAATAATGGGAGAATATAGTCTAGTCAGATGAGACCAAAATTGAACTCTTTGGGTGCCATAATACACACCATGTTTGGAGGTTAAACAGCTCTGCACATCACCCCAAAAACACACCATACCAACCGTGAAGTTTGGAGGTGGGAACATCATGGTGTAGGGCTGTTTTTCACTGGCAAATGTCATGTCATTGAAGGAAGGATGAATGGAAAAATATACCAAGACATTCTTGATGTAAATCTGCTGCCATCTACCAGGATGATGAAGATGAAACAAGGACATTTCTGCAAGACAATGATCATAACACAAAGCCAAAGAAACTCTCAATTGGTTTCAAAGAAAAAAATAAAGCTGCTAGAATGGCCCAGCCAGTCACCTGACTTCAATCCAATAGAAAATATATGGAAAGAACTAAAGATCAGAGTTCATGGAAGAGACTGTGACGAAGAATGTGCCAAAATTACACCTGAGCAATGCATGTGACTAGTTTCTTCATACAGGAGGCGTCTTGAAGCTGTCATTACCAACAAAGCATTTTGTACGCAGTATTAAATACGTTTCAGTTAGCATGTTCAACACTTTTTCCCTGTGTTATTCCATTTTATTACACATAACTTCATTTCTGAACTTATTTCTTTTGGTTTCTTTGTATGTATGGATTGAATGGGTTGTTGAAAATTTCATGTCAATAGCACCTTTAGAAATATTCTTACCTAGAAAAATGGTGACGTGTTCAATACTTATACTCGCTGTATATAGATATGCCTACACACAGAGATATAACAAATTCTGAAAGGATTAAGGCCTCATGCCAACAGAGAATTTGCCCAGCATTTCTCTCCTGGCAGGAGAAAAGCAACATAAAAAACTAGCCTTAAGCTGCGTTTTGCAAATGCACATAGGTATATCAAGTGTTCGGGAATTCATTTATTCCATTGGCCAGAATATTACATTTGTTTTGGCCATTGAAATGAATGCTCAAGGTGCGTTGGGCTTTTTTTCTGCTGGTACACTCCTCTCCTGAACGGTCAATCGATGTTTTTTTTTCTGCCTCTGAACGTCTATGTGTGCATGGACACATAGACTAATTAGAGTCAAACGTCCTTAAAAGTGGCGTTTTTGACACCCATTGTGCAAGAGGTCTATAAGTAAAAACCACAAGGCCTGCAATAGGGCTGAATGGGAACCGCGGCTTTTGGGCTGGAGTAGATGAGCATTTTTTTTTTTCGTGAATTTGATGTGTGTTTAAAGTTCACATCAAGCGCAGGTCAACAGGTTCTCATCTACTTTAATGACATTGTGTGGCTGAGTTTGTATTATAGGCAAAGCAGATCAAACTCAGCCCTTTGCTGCAATTTTCAGTCCAGCAAATGCTTTTAAGGAGCACTGCACTACCCAAGCACTTACTGTGTTACCTTTTTTAAATGCAAGCAAGGCTGTGCAAAGCCAGGGTATATTGTGTGGGCACGTACGCCTACTATGCTGCATGGTTAATTGCATCAAAGGGTCTCTGAGGTGACGCATGATCTAAAGCACAAAAACTTTATTTAAAATGTACTCTTCAAAAGCCACAAAGGATATGCATCAATATTGTGTACACAATATGCCTTTGCAAGGCCAAATATTACCTTGTAAACTTAGTGGGGACATCATCACTGTAATGTACATAGGCTGTACAGAGAACAGAGCTGTGGGAAGGACTCTGGGCCCCACCCACTACAGGCTTCCTGCAGAAAACTACAGGAGGGGGCGGAGTAAAGAACAGTCACCCAGCACAAGGAGAGAGAGCAGCAGTGACCAGTCTTTATTACAGCTGTACAGAGGTGTTTCCTGCTGGATAACTGTACAAATGTAAAAAAAAAAATGCATATAGTTCACCAATATTCAGGTAAGAATGCAAATGGTTCTTGTATTTAAACAATATTTTTTAATGAACAATATTTAAAAATAAAAACTCCAATTTCAGAGCAATCTGCAGATCTATTTCAGATAGTTGCATTACAACCATGCATATCTGCACTGTACAGAATAACACATCCATTATGCTCTCCACATCTCTCTACAATTAGCTAAATAGGAGTAAATAGTAGCTTTTTTATTTTTTTATTGTGAACAAAATGTATATATTGGTTTTACAGTATATGTAACAATACAGAATAAGGGCCCATATACACAGTACACACTGTGTTGCATTGAAATACTGCATAAGTGGGTGGGTAAGTGGGAGATTGATTGAGTGGGGAGCAAGGATTAGAACTTTGAGATTTTTTTTCCTTCTCCTCCTCCCCCCGTTTTCTTTTTTCTGCAGGGAAGACTATCTGGCGTTTTTGTATTTGGATGTGGCGCCCCCACCTTTCACACCATCTCTTGTCTCCTCCATGGGGAAAAAACTCGATACATATTGCTATTTTGATGGGATACGAAGAGATACACCTTAATGCTTGTTCATGTATTTACGTTGTGTCATGTTTGAGATGTTAGTTCATTGGTATTTTTAAGTAATGTTTTATGTTTTGTCATTGTTTTTTCTTAAATTGAATAAAAAGAGTTTAAACACATTGTGACTTGCACCCCAACAACCCTCCAAAGTGAAAGTACGCTGCAACGCAGTGGAGTGCAGCACAACACAGGCATTGCAGTGCACAAGGTTGTGTTGTGAATGGGCTCTAAATCTATTTCAAGAACTAATTATTTCAAAAATATTTTGCTTGAAAGTGGTTGACACAGCAGCAAAAAAAAAAAAAAATCAGTTTTGTCCAGTTCAATAGGCATTTTCATTATGGCTAATCATTACATTTTGGTTGAAATTCTAATTTAATGATTGTATTACCCATTTGGGTCAATCAGTTCCTGAAAGATGTATTTTAATTTAAAAATATTGTCATATTGAACAATTGTTATGTGTGCGATCAGCATTAAAACATGAAATTCATTGAAATTGCATAGAAAACTGGGGCGTAATTACACATCATAGTACCCTATAGTTAACATCCAATGGAGACAATGGACAATGAATGGGAATTGACTGTTGTATTTACTACATGCATTTCTATCACTGGGAGGTGGTGGCTTCTCTGTGCAATTATTTGTGGCTTAAAAGCTGCTAGATTGACACTAGGAATTGTGTATTTTTCACTCCGTGTATAGAAGGAGGGATGGCCTACATCCCATCCTACTGATGTGGGGCATGTAGTCTTGTGGGATGCCCTATTGGCCTTCAGCGTACGTAACACAATATATGGGGGAGCATTTTGGAATGTAGACAAAGCGATGGGCAGCTGTGTGAACAAAGACCGTCACGTAGCTGCTGGCATGATTGCTCCCATACTATATTGGTTCTATTTAAAAGCTGGCTCTGGTCACCACTGTTGCTGAGGCCATCACTGCTGCTTGAAGTAGAACTTCCAGGTGGCATTTAGAAGATTGGTCCTCCAATGCACAGAGACCAGGCTTGGCTGACCAGTTTTCACAACCGGAAATGAGGAGACTAGGGGGTTGATTTAAGGCAAACAGGCTATTTACTTTGCAGGGGGAAATTAGTTTAGTGAATATGCAAAGAATACCAAATCATGTGCAAGGATAATGACAAACCATATTTTTGCTTGGCAATGATTGACTGATAGAAGTCAGCAGAGCTTCAACCCATTCACTAAGCAAGATAAAAAAGTCCCCTGCAAAGTGAAAAGTCTATTTGCCTTTTGTAAGTCTATCCCGAGGAGTTTTTGCACATGGATTTGTCGATAATTAAAACATACACAATGAAAACAAAAGGATTTTCAGAAATAGTGAGCATTTTTTTGTATTAAGGTTATTTTCATTTGTGCCCAGAAATAATCTATAATGACAAAGGATTCCTGTAAGTTAGCTAAAGAGCCAGCACATCAGCTGCTGTTTGCCACAAGGCACTGCTGTGTACAACAAACTTTTGACTTAACTCTAGGAGAGGAGCCACTGCAAATGTTTGTGTAAATATTAGCTTGAGCTATTGATGTCTGTAAAGATCAACAAATCAAGCCAAAACAAGAACTGAAGGTGAAAGCTCTATCTGCTGGTTTAAATGCTAAATCTTAACATGTAAATTTCTTAATTACCTGTATAACATTTTTTTTTAGTCTTAACCATAATAAATAATACAATATTGAACACAACTACTGTGCATGTACTCTAATTCAATTTATTATATTAATGTATATTATCGCCATATTATTGTACATTATTGTTTTAATGTGTATTATTGCCACAGTCTGATGTGAACAGGCGCTCAGTCCTGCCTTCAAAAACAATTAGTTGTTTTCCATAAACTGTTTGTTCTGTCACAATTCTGCAGATGGTCTCCTGTAAACATTAAACTCCACTAACTGGTTTTCCATATCCAAAGTAGAGACAAAGTAACAATTACTGTTCTAAAAGAAAACACAAAACACTGCCTTGGTAAATAAAGTTTCCACTTTAGTTAATGAATGTCACATTACTGTGGACTTGTCTTTCTGCTGCCCATTCTACTACTGGTAGTGAGCACCGAGTCAGTGCTAGAGATTGGCAGTTTGGCTGTATCTGTTTGTTGTTTTCAATTGCACTGCTTGTATGTAAAACTATTGTTTGATGATCCTCAAATGCCACAATTGCACAAGTGAAAAAAAATTAAATGGTTTTTACTTAATGAAAAATAGCCACTATTCTCAATGAACAAATTTAAAAGGGTCTGGACTTCTTGGGTAAACCATTATGTTCAAGCCGACTTTGCTCACACACTGTTAACTCTGACAAAAGAAGCTCTTCCATATCAATGGCAACAATTTTAGCTCACTATAGCCAGGATCCAGCGCCCAACACACCTCTGTAGGATACCTCTCTTTTCCATCATTTTGTTTTCTTTAATAAATTTATACCTTTACACAAAGAATGATGTCCCCCCAACATGCACAGTCTACCCCAGAGTTCAAATTTCAAAAGTGGACTTTGTCAGCTTTATACCTTGATTCAATTAGTTTCCAAGAGCCTACATTTATCCATCGCCTCCATCATTCCAACCATGGGCTATGTTCTTCAAAGGGTTCCATGCTACTTTAGGATACTCACACAAATAGACAGAAAGAGTCTATGGCCATGATATTGTTTAGGTAGAGAATGGGCATGGACTTGTGAGTGGCCCTCTAACTTAATTATTAGTCTTACTGTCTACACCCTGTACTTGTCACCTCTGTATTTTTATCTTTCAATAAAAACTTATCAAAACAGCATAACTATTGTTTTGTCCCAGTTTTAGCTGAAAAGAGAACGAATAGAAGCGAAAGTAAAACGTGGACTCAATTTTCTCCACACTATGGCTAAGATCCACCTCAATTCTCCCTCCAACCCCTACCCCACTCCAGACTTAATTGGATATTCCTATTTTCTATCACCTTGTTTCGTTTCTGCTCTCTTTACTAAATTTCTACCTTAAACACACACAGGTCCCCCAACATGCACACCCTACCTCAAAATGCTAATTGCAAAAGCGGACCCTGTCATCTCCATTTTCTGTTGATCCAAATAGCTTTAAAAAACCTACATTTACCCATTGCCTTTCTCATTCTAGCCATGAGCTATCCTGTTCAAAATGAAATCTCTATTTTGGAGATCCTCGGGGTACAGGCAACATCTCTCTTATTCTTATCCTCTTCAAAGGATTCCATGCTACTTTGGAATACTCACATTAAAGCGGGAGTCCGGCGACCAATCTTTTTTTTTTTTTTTTTTTTTTTTTTTTTTAGGTCATTGAGACACTTTGCTAATCCCAAAATAATACTCACAGTTTGGGTGTAATATTTCCGCCTCTGCCTGTTTTCGTACTGAAGAATAACTTAAAAAATGTGATGCTGGCTGTTTCCATCTTGCTTGTGGGTATGTGAAGCCCACAAGCATTGATTTCCGGGATGTGGTGAATGCTGTTCATTCACAGCTTGTTCACGCGCATGATCATTGTTTCCGGCACTGAATCTTGGGAAGCCTGACACTAAGCTCCCAGGAGACAGTGCGGCGCCGGGGAAAGGCAACATGCCTACTCCCATGGGAGGAGAGACAGGAAGTGCCACAATAAAGTACAATATAAAGGTAATTACAGCGATAAAAAAAATGTTTTCACTTGAACATCTATGCAATTAACTGAAGGGGGTAAGATTAAGTTAAAAATTTGAGTGGAACCCCGTTTTAAGAGTTGACAAGAGTTTATGTCCACAATGCTGATTACACAGAGTATGGACATGTACTCATGGGTGACCCTTTAAATTTATTATATGCATTATTGTCTTCACTCTGTATTTATCATCTCTTTATCATTACCTTTGAAAATTTTCAACAAAAATGTATAGAAACAGAAAACTATTGTATGGTACCAGTTTTAGCCACGAAGAGTTCTAATAGAGTTGGGAGTCAAATGTGGGCTGTGAACACAGCAATTTTAAAAAAATCCTTTCCTGAGATGAATCTGGAGGAAGCCTTTGGGGACTTCTCATTCTACAAATGCTAATTGTCTGACTGTCACGGTGACCCTCTTGCTTCAAAACTGACCCAAAATTGTAGGAAAGAAAATAAACCATTTCTATTTGCCTTGGGACCAAGTTCCTAAAGCTTAGCCAAGAGCTTGTCCTGATCTGATGAAAATGTATTAAATTCCGCAGATGTTTAATGGTGGATTAGAGAAAAGAGTGATTGACTGGAGCAGCTGAGGAGGAAGATTACAAACATGTTTTTCTAAGCGAGCCTGTTGTATGAGGGATGAGTTCATTAAAGCATCATACTAAAGATAGAGGTGCTGACAGGATGAATTAGTATTTTTGTTTTTGCAACAATGTTGGCCGATTGGATTCCTTTTGACTAGCTTATTTATCTTTTAGAAACAGTAAGTATCAATTAAAAATACAGTAAGCGTCATTAGTGTATTATAATTCTAGTTTAAAAAACGGATAAATAAATCCAAACTCCCATCAAAACTCTATCTTTCTTATTTCACACAGAGTAGAAAGAGTTTAAAATCTTTGTCATTTTTTTTACCACCTTCCATATTTTAGAAATTTTCCCTACCTGCCTGTCCACAAAACAGAAAGTAAATGTAAAACTCCCCAAAGACGATGCCTTAAAACCTGCTGGCAGCACCTACCCCTATCTACTAAATTAAAAACCCAAAGTGTATGCAGAGGCAAAGTATTTTTGGTAGTTTTGGATATCTTGACCCTCAGCAACAAAACACAGGAAATATAAACTGTTAGGTGTTTTAATACTTTGGGCTATACATACACACAAAGGTTTGGCTGGAGTTGACTTTACAGTCCAGGAATACACTTAAAAAAACTAGTGTATATAAAAACTGTGCAGCTAAAAGTAGCAACCAACCAGTTTCCAGTGCTCATTCATCTTGTATGGAGCAGTACAGGAATTGGTAGTGTGCTATGCAGCAGGAGCACCATGGGTCAACCAAATCTATAATGGTGTTCGGTCAATTACATTTTTATAAGTGTATTTGCAAACTGTTATTAGTAGAAAAAATATTAATATTTCTTTGTATAAAACAGGCATTACATGGTGCACACAACACCAAAGTCACAGAGCATTGTTTTTTTTTTTCTTTAACCACTTCAGCCCCAAAAGAATTGGCCCCTTAATGACCAGAGCACTTTTTACAATTTGGCACTGCGCTGCTTTAACTGGTAATTGCGCGGTCATGCAATGCTGTACACAAACAAAATTTGCGTTCTTTTTTTCCCCATAAATAGAGCTTTATTTTGATGGTATTTGATTGCCTCTGTGTTTTTTTTTTGCAATATAAAACGGAGAAAGACTTAAAAGTTTGAAAAAAATATATATATTTTCTACGTTTTGGTATAAAAAAATCCAATAAACTCAATTTTTGTCATACATTTAGGCCAAAATGTATTAAGCCACATGTCTTTGGTAAAAAAAATGTGAATAAGCGTATATTTATTGCTTTGCGCAAAAGTTATAGCGTCTACAAACTAGGGTACATTTTCTGGAATTTATGCAGCTTTTAGTTAATCTCATTTCTTGATATGCTAAAATGGCAGGGCAGTACAAACCCCCCCAAATGGCCACATTTTGGAAAGTAGACACCCAAGGAAATTTCTGTTGAGTCCATTGAATATTTTATTTTTTTGTCACAAGTGATTGAAAAATTACAAAAATAAAAAAACTTTACACAAAGTTGTCACTAAATGATATATTACTCACACATGCCATGTGTGAGACTTTTTGGGAGCCTAGCCGCGTACAGGACCCTGAAATCCAAGCACCGCCTTCAGGATTTCTAAGGGTGTAAATTTTTGATTTCCCTCCTCACTACCTATCACAGTTTTGAAGGCCATAAAATGTCAAGATAGCAAAAAAAAAAAAAACCCCAAATGACCCCATTTTGGAACATAGACACCCCAAGCTATTTGCTGAGAGGCATGTTGAGTCCATGGACAATTTTATATTTTGCCACAAGTTGGCGGGAAAATTACTAACTTTTTTTTTTTTTCTGCACAAATTTGTCACTAAATGATATATTGCTCAAACATGCCATGGGCATATGTGAAATGACACCCCAAAATACATTCTGCTGCTTCTCCTGAGTACGAGGATACCACGTGTGAGACTTTTTGGGAGCCTAGCCGTGTACAGGACCCCGAAAACCAATCACTGCCTTCAGGATTTCTAAGGGCGTAAAATGGTGATTTCACTTCCTCACTACCTATCACAGTTTTGGAGGCCATGAAATGACAAGATAGCACAAAACCCCCCAAATGACCCCATTTTGGAAAGAAGACACCCCAAGGTATGTGCTGAGAAGCAGGTTGAGTCCATGGAATATTTTATATTTTGCCACAAGTTTTGGGAAAATTAATTTTTTTTTTTTTTTACACAAAGTTGTCACTAAACGATACAGTATATTGTTCAAACATGCCATGGGCATATGTGGAATTACACCCCAAAATACATTTTGCTGCTTCTCCTGAGTACGGGGATACCACATGTGTGGGGCTTTTTGGCAGTCAACCATGTACAGGACCCCGAAAACCAAGCACTGCCTTCAGGCTTTCTAAAGGTGTAAGTTTTTGATTTCACTCCCCACTGCCTATTACAGTTTCAGAGGCCATGAAATGCCCAGATACCACAAAACCCCCCCAAATGACCCCATTTTAGCTATTTGCTGAGAGGCATATTGAGTATTTTGCAAATGTCGCTTTTTGTCACAAAGTTTGGAAAATTGAAAAAAGAAAAAAAAATATTTTTCTTTTCTTTCTTCATTTTCAAAAAAAAATGAGATCTGCAAAATACTCATCATGCCTCTTAGCAAACGCCTTGGGGTGTTTGTGCTTTCAAGACATTTCAGGGCCTCCGTAACTGTGATAGGCAGTGAGGAGTAAAATCACAATTTTACACCTTTAGAAAGCCTGAAGGCGGTGATTGGTTTTCGGGGTCCCGTACGCGGCTAGGCTCCCAAAAAGTCTCACACATGTGGTATCCCCGTACTCAGGAGAAGCAGCAGAATGTATTTTGGGGTGTAATTTCATCTAACCATGCCATGTTTGAACAATATATCATTTCAGTGGAGGCCCGTCCATAGGGGGCGCGCCCCCAAAGCCACTCATCAAAAAAAAAAAAGTTTAAAAAAAAAAAAGCCCCTTTAAGTGTGTGCGGGGGGGGGGGGTGTCAGCGGGGCGGGGTGCTGGACACAGAGGTGCTATGGGAAGCATTGCGTCATCGAAATCATGTGATTGCGGGTAAGCAAATCTATCGGCTGCCGTTTAGACTGCCCATGGAGCGCAAAGCTCTGCGCTCTCCGCACTCCCACTCCGGCATTATGTGTCCTGTGGTGGTTAGTGATTGGTGTGTCCATAGGACGTAGGGTGGTGCTTTTAATCGGACCCACCAATCACTTCTGGTTTTTTGAGTGACTCATCCTGGCTGGTCCGATGGAACACGAGACATGAGCAGAGGAGTCAGCCGGTGATCGGGGCATATCACTGAAGAAGCTGCTAGGAGGTAAGATTAAGCAGAGCACACTTGTGTTGTGTTCTCAGACCTGCCATGTGATCGCAGCAGCTGCCTGTGTAGTGGATCTGGGCAGGAGGAGGGAGGAGTGCAGAGGCAGTGAAGGGTTGAGAAGCTTTTAGCGCACTCCCAGGACAATACATCTGGATGGGGCTGCTAGTGTTAAATGTGTGGCAGGTAGGGGCAGGGGCAGCCAGGCACACAGTGGGTAATGTTATGCTAGTTGTTCGGGCTCTCCTCTCCTCTCGCCCAGCTGCATTTACTCCCAGACTGAGAGCAGAGATCAGAGCTTCTCCCTGGTAGGGGGGGTATCTGATCATACTGGATGGCATGGTGACATTGTGCTGGGAGGACAGGAGATGACAACACGAGGGGAAGACAAGCTTCCTTCACTGTACACCAATCTGTGCTGGATCAGAACACTGACAGGCAGATCTACTATCTCCTGATCATTAAATATCTTCTTCCTCGCTGCATCCATCCACCCACCCATCCATCCTCCCATCCATCCATCCACACATCCGTCCATCCATTCACCCATCCATCCATCCACCTACCCACCTACCTGTATATCTATCCATCCATCCATCTACTCACCTACCGGTATATCCATCCCTGCACACCCCTTCCTGCTGGTTGTGTATATCCTGGCCATCGCTCCTCTTTGCTATATGAAAGCAGTTTATTGCTTGGTATTGTCCTAAAGCTGACCGTACTCTGTCTCTGTCCAATCCCCTTTTTCAGCAGACCATACACAATACAGTCTGAGCAATCTCCTATAGATATGCCAACTACTATGTAGTGCAAGAGCCTTCCTCGGGGGGGGGGGTCTGGGGGGTGTGAGTAAGAGGGCCAGGCCTGTTTTGCGCCCCCCCCCCCCCTTAAATTTTGACCACTGGCCGCCACTGTATCATTTAGTGACAAATTTCTGTAAAAAAAAAAAAAATGAAATTGTAATATTCCCAAAACCTGTGGCAAAATATAAAATATTCCATGGACCCAACAGCAAATAGCTTGATGTGTTTACTTTCCAAAATGGGGTCATTTGGGGGGGGGGGGGGTGCTATCTTGACATTTCATGGCCTCCGTAACTGTGATAGGTAGTGAGGAAGTGAAATCACCATTTTACGCCCTTAGAAATCCTGAAGGCGGTGCTTGGTTTTCGGGGTCCTGTACACGGCTAGGTTCCCAAAAAGTCCCACACATGTGGTATCCCCGTACTCAGGAGAGGCAGCAGAATGCATTTTGGGGTGTAATTCCACATATGCCCATGGCATGTTTGAGCAATATATAATTTAGTGACAACTTTGTGCAAAAAAAAAAGTTTGTAATTTTCCCGAAACTTGTGGCAAAATATAAAATATTGGACTCAACGGCATGTATCAGCAAATAGCTTGGGGTGTCTACTTTCCAAAAAGGGGTCATTTGGAGGGTCTTGAACTGTCCTGGCATTTTATGCACAACATTAGAAACTTATGTCACACATCACCCACTCTTCTAACCACTTGAAGAAAAAAGCCTCTTTCTGACACTTTTTGTTTACATGAACATTTTAATTTTTTTTTGCTAGAAAATTACTTTGAACCCCCAAACATTCATTCTACAGATTAAAATGGTGGGTGTTGCAATTCTTTTTTTTACACAGTATTGCCCAAATGTTTGATGAAATATAAAAGATGATCTCATGCCGAGTACATGGATACCAAACACGACATGCTTTAAAATTGCACATGCACAAACGTGCAGCAGCGACAAACTACATACATTTTTAAAACCCTTTAAAAGCCTTTACAGGTTACCACTTTAGATTTACAAAGGAGGTCTACTGTGAAAATTACTGCCCTCGATCTCACGTTCACGTTGATACCTCACATGCATGGTGCAATTGCTGTTTATATATGACACCAGACCGACGCTTGCGTTCGCCTTCGCGCGTGAACACGGGGGGACAGGGGTACCTTTTTTTATTATTTATTTATTTTGCTTTTTTATTTTATTTTTAAACTGTTCCTTTCATTTTTTTTTTTTTTATCATTATTGTTATCTCAGGGAATGTAAATTCCCATATGATAGCAATAGGTAGCAACAGGTACTCTTTTTTGAAAAAAATTGGGGTCTATTAGACCCTAGAGCTCTCCTCTGCCCTCAAAGCATCTGACCTCACCAAGATCGGTGTGATAAAATGCTTTCCCAATTTCCCAATGGTGCTGTTTATATCTGGCAAAACCTAAATCATGAAATGCTCATAGCTTCCGATCTCTTAGGCCATAGAGATGATTGGAGCCATTCTGATCTCCGATCAGCTCTATGGTCAGCTGCCGTAACCACCTGCTGCATTATTGGGTTCCCTGTTGGGATAGAAGAGCCAGAGAAAACCATGGAAGATGGGGGGGGGGGACGTTCCCTCCCACTGCTTGTAAAAGCAGCCTAGAGGCTAATTAGCTGCTGGGATTGCTTTTACATAAAAGCCAAGCGCTGGTTAAAAAGAACGATACCAAGATGATACCTAAACCTGCAGGCATTATTCTCATATCTCTGTCTCTGGGGCTCTGTACTTGGTCGGCTGAGACTACCTCGTAGCGCCACCGAGGAGAGGGGTGAGAAGTCATTATCAGCATCCCGGATCTGCCGTGACCATCAGTACACTGCTAATACCAATTGTATGGAATATCCTGTTCATGCGTTTACTTTTTTATCTAAATGTGAGTTTAATGTAAGGGGTTTTTTGCATTTATCCAATAAATGGTTTAAGCTATATTACGCTATTGGAGGCTTTTTCTCTTTTACATGATAATATCACGCCACCTGATGAAAAGCCTTGCCCGTTAAGGAAGTCGTTTTGCCTTTGTTCCAACGTGCTCCAGCCCGTGTCACTACTTGGGGGGGTCTTACACAAAGCCTGTGTGCCGCGCATGAGAATGCAAGGCATATATATTTGGTGAGAGCGGCTTCACTAGTGGGAATCACAATCACTATCGGTGTGGTGAAGGCGTACATGCATAGCGGTTGAAGATTTATTGCACTTTTACCTCTTCAGTGGCACTGTGGCTTTCTCCATTTATTATTCACAGCCTGGACTTTATGAGTTTTCGAGTTTGAACTTTTGTATTTGTTTCACAGAATTTAATTATTCACCATTTGATTATATGGGACTCTAATTTATTTGTTCTATACAGTCACTTTAAATAGTCACCTTATGATAATAGTTTGATCTTATGTTGATATTGTGCTTATGTGGTTTATTCACATTTAATCACTATTATTCAGGATACATTTAAGTTTGTATATTAGAGCCACTATTTCATTTATTTATTTTGGAATACTGTGATATCAATTTATTCTTTTTAAGTTGGCAGCTACAATCATTTATTTTCACATAAGCGCAGTGGAGGGTCACCAAGTTTCTTTTGCGCAATGCTTTATTACTCTATATATTATTCTGGAATAACTACTCAAAGTCCAACAACATACCAGTACGTTGCTGGTCCTTGTTGGGCATAAATTGTAATGTTCTTCTTTTCATGCAGTCTGTGGGCTTCTTGAAAAAAAGAGATTTATCGGTGGGTGTGCCCACCATTAGAATACTGCCCTTCATCCACCCACTAATGATGGGCATACATGCACCATTTTTTTAAAAACTGTGGTGGTGAAATCACCTTCTACAGCCCTGGAGTCGCTGATTTACGTATCGTGAGAACAAACGTTGTTGCTGTCAAGATAAATAAATTAGTGCTGCAGCTGAATGGCATACTTGAAAAGCAAACAATGGTAACGATAAAACATACAAAAAAAAACTCGATTTTTTAATGCAATCTGTGCCTAAAAAATATACCCCAAAGCATGGGGGCAATCCGCCCCTAATGTTAGGAGCAAATCGCTCCTCCACCCCTGCCCCCATGCTTCAGCATATATGCTCTTTTTTTTTTTAACTGTGGTGGTGAAATCACCTCCTACAGCGCTGGTGTCACGGCTTTACATATCGTGGGAGCAAACGCTGTTGCTGTCAGAATAAATAAAACCGTGCTGCAGCTGAATGGCATACATGCTAAGCAAATAATGGTTAACAATAAAACAAAGTAACATTACAGTATAACAGTAAGACATACCATACTTGCAAATCAAATACAGTCAAACATAGTAAAAATAAAACATTACAGTTCTAAAATACAGTAACAATAGAGAGAGAACAATAGATATAGAACATTAGAGAGCGAACATAAGAGAGAGAACAATAGAGAGAGAAGAAAAATAAAACAACAATTTTTGGCTTTTTTTTGTACTTTTATGTACACTGTAAACATTCTAGATTAGGGTCTCTCAAAATGTGATGGCCATCTCATCTTTCGAGACCCTGTGTAAGTGTGCCCTAGGACTATGTAAAACTGTACCCTATGCTAATACTCCAGTCTAATACTACAGTCACCGATGCAGAGACCAGGTTGGTCAGGACAGGCGGGACAATAAAAGCGGGTGTCATGCCTAAATCTGCATTTTCTGCAGACACAGCATCTTCTTTGGGGTGTTCTGTGGGCAGGGGTACCAGGGAGGACATACGGAAAATGCCTCTAATGCAGCTGGCTCACTACATTTACGTTGGGAAGGTGGGGCATAGCACCATCTGGAAACAGGGCTGTGATGATCTCTTCCTGGAATTTAAGGAAGGATACAGTTCGTCCTGAAGCTTTGTATAGCACATAAGCATTCAGCAAAGCCAATTGGAATAAATATTCAGACAATTTTTGTACCAGCGTCTGGCCTTACAGGCAATAAGTACGGCACCAACAACTGGTCATTGAGGTCCACCCCTCCCATGTTAAGGTTGTATTGGTGGACACAGAGGGGTTTCTCCAAAACACCAGTCGCCGTAGGAATTTGGACAGTCATATCTGCGTGAATACAGCGTTTAGAAAAGAGATCTGTATACTATATTAGTGACACTGGTGACAGGGGGTGAAAGGGTTAACTGGGGGGTGATCAAGGGGTTAAACCTTTATTGGGGGGTTTAGACCTATCTGGGGCTACTAAGTACCCCAACACCGATTATTGTCACAAATCACACCAGTACAGTGATCAAAGAAAAATATGAACGCTGCACTGGGTGACACAGTGACAGGGAGTGAAGGGGTTAACAAGGGGGGGCGATCGGGAGGTGATCGGGGGGTGACAAGTGTACCTATGTGTACTGGTGTTAGTGCAACTTACCGTGAGAAGTCCTCTCTCCTCTCTCTGGAATGGAAAAGAGTTCCACAAGGGGAGATGGCATCACTTCCCCCGCCTGTGTTTACACTTACAGGCAAGGGGAAGAATTTCATTCGCCATAACCGATCACCAGGTCCTAGCCAGAAATCATTGGACTGGGCCTGGAGACTGATCGGTTCTGAAGTGAATCCGATCCTTGCAGCCACCTAAGGGGCGCGCCCCCTAGGTAGCCGCGCACCCAACATATACCTACGACGTTTCGCCCAGCCGAGCCAACCTGCCGCAGAATAACTGCGGCGGCTGGTCCGGAACTGGTTAAAGAATAAGGACAGCAAAATATGCTTTCAGACTACCTCTCTCCAAATGAATGTCTGTAAAGTGCTGTAGAGAGAGTGTTACGAGTTTTGGTGCTTTGTCGAAGTTAGGATTCAAGAGTAAAGATTGGCTTTTTAGGACTGGGAAATTGAACCTAAAGCTCAACCCGATAGTTGGAAATGATAACTAGGACTTGCAGAATCCAGGTAGTTGTAGAAAGATGGCCAGCAGACAGGCAGAACTTACAAATTTTAAAGAGATTTTTCATAAAGGCTTATAACAGATTGTCAAAAATAACTATTGTTTGTATTGTGCAGCACAGTGGCTTTAAAGCTCAGTACACACTATAAGAAAATTGGACGAACAATCGTCCGGTTTTCCTTGATGCTTCACAGGAGGTTGAAACAGAAGATGGTACTAATTGCATGAAAATTCTCATACAACAAAGGCTTTTCTTGTTGTTGTCTATTGTTTCTGATTATGCGCAGTCTTACGTATTTGATTTTTCGCATACAAAAAAAAATACACATTAAAACGAAAATCTTTAGTTTTGTTCTTGTACAAGAAACAATTTGGAGTTTGTCCCTTCGCAAAGTCTGAATTGGATGTCCAAAGTTGTGTACACACCATTTGAACATCGAACGATCCTGCCTCGTACAGAATTTTTCTTCTGATTTACGCATAGTGTGCATCCAGCTTAAGTGGTTTGCAATTTCGCCTGGCAGCATTAGGGCCCCCAGTTTGAATCCCACCCACGGCACTATCTGCCTGTAGTTTTCATGTGCTCAATGTGTCTGCATGGGTTTCCTCCCACACTCCAAAGACATGCTGGTACATTAATTGGCTCAGGCCTAGACCCCTGATATTTCACCAAAGCCCCTCAACGAGGCTCGTAAAAATCTAATATTGTAAAAAATATTAAAAATAAAAAACTAACACCAGCCACAGCTCTTCTGACTGACACCAACCTCTGCCCTTTTGACACTGTCCATGTTTTAATACATTTTTAAATGTTTGTATAGATTTATTTATAAGAATCTGTTTGTGCGTATATTATATACACTATAATGTCAAAATTATAGGGACACCTGCCTTTACAAGCACATGTACTTTAATGGCATCCTAGTCTAATGTCCTGTACACACAGTCGGACTTTCCGATGGAATATGTACGATCGGAGCTTGTTGTCGGAAATTCCGACCCGGTGTGGGCTCCATCGGACTTTTTCGGAATTGAGACTGGGATGCCGTTAAAGTTATTTTCTAATGATTTTTATTGATGAAAGTTTTAAGCAAACAATGGGGTACAAAAATAGTACAGTTATATATTACTTGAAAACTGAAACTGAGCTGCAGCACGGTGGCCAAGACCATACAGCAGTTTAACAGGATAGGTTTCACTCAGAACAGGCCTCGCCATGGTCGACCAAAGTAGTTGAGTGCATGTGCTCAGCGTCATATCCAGAGGTTGTCTTTGGGAAACAGACATAAGTGCTGCCAGCATTGCAGCAGAGGTTGAAGGGGTGGGGGGGGGGTCAGCCTGTTAGAGCGCAGACCTTACGCCGCACACTGCATCAAATTGGTCCGCATGGCTGTTGTCCCAGAAGGAAGCCTCTTCTAAAGATGATGCACAAGGAAGCCCGCAAACAGTTTGCTGAAGACAAGCAGACTAAGGACATGTAAATTTACACTGTTATACAAGCTGTACACTCACTACTTTACATTGTAGCACAGTGTAATTGCTTCAGTGTTGTCACATGAAAAGATATAATAAAATATTTACAAAAATGTGAGTGGTGTACTCACTTTTATGAGATAAGGTATATATATATCAGGGATGTGCGGTGAGGTCAGTGACTGGTAAAGCACTGGCTAGTATCAGAGCCAGATACACACAGGTTACATACGCTGCGATCGTTAGAGCGAGAGTAATAATTTTAGCACTAGACCTCCTCTAACTCTAAACATGTAACCTGTAAAACATTTTAAAGCGTCACCTGTGGAGATTTATCCGTCCTGAAGTTTGGCGCCATTCCACAAGTGTGCGCAATTTTAAAGTGTGACGTGTTAGGTATCTAGTGTAAAATCATCTTTCACATTATACAAATAAAAAAAAAAAAAAAAAAAAATCAAGCTAACGTCAGTTTTTTTTTTTTTTTTATTCATGAAAAAGTTATTTTCCAAAAAAAAAAAAACACGTTTAAAAAAATTGCTGCGCACATACCTTGTGACATAAAAAGTTGCAACGACTTTTAACCCCCGCTAGTGGCCGAATAAAGGGTTAAATGCGCCAACGCCGAGGAGCTTTGCAGGTGCTTCGGTAGCGGTGCCATTTATTTCAATGGGCAGGAGCGGTGGAGGAGCGCTGTATACACTGCTCCTTCACTGCCCCAAAGATGCCGCTTGCAGAACATTTTTTAATGTCCTGCCAGTGCATCGCCTCAGTGTGAAAGCGCTCGGGCTCTCACACTGGGACTACAGGGGAGGTGTTTTTCAGGCGCTATTTTTTAGCCCAAAAGCGTCTGAAAAATGTTGTGAAAGGAGTCTAAGCAGGTAATAAACAAATAATTATTACATATGTTTTTAAGGTAATTTACTATATTTTCAAAATCTGTACTCAAGCAGGTGGCTTAACGGACAGATTATTGAAGTTTGAAGATATAACTTCCAACCAGTAAATTCACAGTAAATAGATAAATAAAAAATTATTATGTTATAACATATAGCATATAAATATATGATTTAGTTTGAATATAACCAGGGCTTTTTTTCAGGGGGAACTTGGTGGAACTCAGTTCCACCACTGGCTCAGACCCTTGTGGGGGGCCTGCTCACCACAATCACTTGTAAACACAGAAGTCTGGTTTCTGTGTTTACAAGTGACATCTCTGCACTCTGTATGTAATGCAATCCTGGTAAATGCCCCTTTAAGACCCTCCTACTGTTCGTGAAATTTGACTGACCACACCCACTATTTGATGTGATTTGGAGGGTGTGTGTGGGTTGAGGGGTTTTGGGGGTCGGGGATGAGTTCCAGCACCTATTGTTTGAGAAAAAAGCCCTGAATATAAAACAGTACCTTTTCAACAGAATCAGTTTCTCCCTCTTAACTGTGTGAGAAAAACATGGGATTATGGGTAAATCTTATACACATAAACACACGTTTTTCCTTGTAGATAAGAGGGCTGGGCTGGAAGGGAGCAATTGTCTTTTAGGCAATCCCTGAAAACTCATCTCTTCAGGAAAGCCTATCACATCTCCAACTAATCTCCTACCACTTCCACCAGCTCATTCCCCACAGTTACAACCTTTTGTACCACCTGCCCCACCCTATTAGATTGTAAGCTCTTCTGAGCAGGGCCCTCTTAATCCTATTGTATTATAACTGTATTGTCTCCCTTTTATATTGTAAAGCGCTGCGTAAACTGTTGGCGCTATATAAATCCTGAATAATAATAATAATAATAATATGACCCTTCTATGACACTGCAGTGAGAGGCGTCCCTCTACTGCAGAATTTTTATTGGACACCTGGGCCAAATGGTACGTTACCATTGGTCCAAGACTCCAAGCTGTCCATTGAGCTCAGTGCCTCTGACAAGAAGTGAGAGGCACTGTGAGCTCATCCTCTCAATCTGCTGCAAACAAAGTGTGTCAGCTTGTATTTAAAGTGGCCGCTCTGTATTTAGCTTCTGACAGGCTGCACATGGAGCCTACACTCCACCCGAGCTACAACCCTTGATTTTTTTTTTTTCATGTTCATGGCAGGTGAGGCCCTGCCTCACCTGACTGCACATCTCTGATATATATATATCTATAGATATATCTATAGATATATATATATCTATATATATCTATAGATATATATATCGATATATATATAGATATATATATCGATATATATATATCGATATATATATCGATATATATATATAATATATTTTTTTGGCCTAAAAGCAAAAGGCGATGTGTGGCATAAATCTAACACTGCACATAAACAAATGTTTGAACACAACAAACATACAGCCAGAGCTATAATAGAATGGTTTAGAACTTTAGATCATGTGTTAGAATGGCCCAGTCAAAGCCCAGACCTAAATTCAATTGAGAATCTGTGGCAAGACTTGAAAATTGCTGTTCACAGACGCTCTCCATCCAATCAGACAGAGCTTAAGCTATTTTGCAAATAAGAATGGGTAAAATGTCACTGTCTAGATGTGCAAAGCTGGTGGAGACATCCCCAAAAAGACTTGCAGCTGTAATTGCAGTGAAAGGTGGTTCTTCAAAGTATTGACTCAGGGGGGCTGAATACAAATGCACTCCATACTTTTCAGATATTTATTTGTAAAAATAAATTGAAAACCATTTATCATTTTTCTTCCACTTCACAATTATGAGCCACTTTGTGTTGGTCTATCACAAAAAATCACACTAAAATACATTTACGTTTTTGGTTATAGCATGACAAAATGTGAAAAATTTCAAGGGGGTGTGAATACTTTCAAGGCACTGTAGAACAGCAAGTAGCCAAAATGTCAAATGCTTTGCATTTTCTTCTGGCAGTTTGCATTTTATGCCTGCAATAACATCTCCCGCTGGGATAAGCATTCATGCTTAAGGTGGGCTTACTGGTTGGAAGAAAAAAAAGATATATTATGGGCACGTAATGGCAGCAGGAGACCTTTGTACTATATAATTTAAATGGTGTACTAATTGCTACCTTCCACATATAAAAGTGTGCATGTACTGGGAAAAGGAAAGTTCACATATTTGAACATTTAAAGATTTTTTTTTTTTTGATACAATCAACTTTACATATAAACTTCAAAGTGACCTGACTGCATTGTAACACTTCTAAAATAAATGTAAGGTCTTTTCACACTGGTAACACTGTGTTAAGGAAGAATCCAGGTATGGATGGATATTTTATACATAGTTACATTGGTCCAGCTTGGACCAATATATCCCATACCTGGATGATGCCTCTGAAAGCTGAAAATCACTGTAGACACTGTTACTCCAGTGACCTCCACTTGCTTCTGGGTCCCATGCTCTGCTGCATTCTGAACACAGGAGGTTGGCCACCTGGCATGGGGTCCATTTAGAGAATGCTTTGCAGTTTTTGAATGAATGCAAAGCGTTCTGTAATTAATTGAGGTGGAGAGCATGACATCACCAAAAAACAGCGGGGCCGTGGTGTCTTCATCGGCTACACTTCACTTCCTAGTTAATTAATTTGCCCATCCAATTCCTGAAAGGAAAAAAACATAATGACGTCACTGTAGTAGGCTCCACCGTATGCGTTTTGTCACAATAGGACATCGTCTGGGGATTGGACAGGTCACTGGCCAATCCCCAGACGACGTCCTATCGTGACAAAATGCGCAGGGTGGAGCCTACAATGGTGACGTCATTAAGTTTTTTCCTTTGAGGAAGTGGATGGGCAAATTAATTAACTAGGAAGTGAAGTGTAGCCGATTAAGTCACTGTGGCCCTGCTGTTTTTTACTTATTTCTATGGATTGATTTCTACTCTGTAAGTGCGATTCTCTTTATTAAATTCACGTTTATCAAACGTACTGCACCATGGAAGGTTTACTTTTTCTGTTCCAGAGTATTACTAGAGATTAAGCGGCTGTCCCAGAGATTGCATAGGTCTTGGGGAGACCGATTTCCCTACACTGGGCGGGACTGCTGTTTAGCAGCCATCGCCATCTGGTAAGCAGGCCATCTTTTGATTCACCTGGTTGTTGAACTGCACGTTATACCTTCCCTGCAATTTTCATCTTTCTACACAGATTGGTGTTTTTTTCTTTACCAGTTTATGGACCAAAATATTAATGGGACTTTGTCTTAGTTTTCACTTTTTCATTTGTTACAAATTATTTCTTCACAGGATATTATGGTCACAATTTTTATTTTTTTGTCACATAAGGACTGAAATACTATTGGGACTCTGCTTTAGTTTTCATTTTTCACTTGTAAAAAGTCTTTTTCACAAAAAGAGTTTTTTTCACTATATGTTTTTTCACTTTGTCATTTGTTATATAATCTTGCATAAAGTGCTGCATCTATTTTGGCTAATTTTGTTATTTTAGGTTTGGTACTAGACTTTAAGGTGCTGCCAGCTTTTTTCGATTAAAAAAAAAAAAAAAATTTTTTTCTCTTTATCACAAATTACTTTTTCTAGTGCACCTTTAGCCTTCTGGCTTTTTCTTTCACATAAAACAAATGCTATTGATTAAGTTGTAGTTCAGTGTGTAAAATAAGTACTTGATCCCCAAGCAAAACAGGACTTAGTACTTGGTGAAGAAACCCTTGTTAGCAAGCACAGGGGCAAGACGTTTCTTGTAGTTGGTGACGAGGTTTGCACACATCTCAGGAGGGATTTTAGTCAACTATTTTTTACAGATCTTCTCTAAATTCTTAAGGATTCTTGGCTGTCTCTTGGCAACTCGAAGCTTCGGCTCCCTCCATAAATTTTCTATAGGATTAAGGTCTGGGGACTGACTAGGCCACTCCATTACCTTAATGTGCTTCTTCTTGAGCCACTCCTTTGTTGCCTTGGCGGTATGTTTTGGGTCATTGTCATGCTGGAAGACCCATCCATGACATCCATCCATCTTCAGTGTTCTGGCTGAGGGAAGAAGGTTCTCATCCAAGATTTTACAATACATAGCCCAGTCCTTGGGCCCCCTCAGTGTGGCAAAATCAACCTGTACCTTTAGCAGAGAAACAGCCCCAAAACATCATGTTTCCATCTCCATGCTTGACTGTAGGGATGATGTTCTTAGGGTCATAGTCAGCATTTTTCTTTCTCTAAACACGAACACGTCTAGTTATTGCCAAAGGGTTTAATTTTTGCCTCATCTGACCACAGCAGATGATATCATTTAGATGTTCATTGGCATGACTGTACATGTGCCTTCTTGAGGAGGGGGAGTCGCCATGTTTGGAGGAAGAAAAATGCTGACTATGGCCATAAGAACACCAACCCCACAGTCAAGGTGGAAACATTATGCTTTAGGGCTGTTTCTCTGCTAAAGGCACAGACCGACTTTGCTGCATTGAAGGCCAATGGATGGGGTCGTGTATTGTAAAATCTTGGATGAGAACCTTCTTCCCTCAGCCAGAACACTGAAGATGGGTCATGGATGGGTCTTTCAGCATGACAATGACCCAAAACATACCACCAAGGCAACAAAGGCATTGGCTCAAGAAGAAGCACAATAAGGTCATGGAGTGGCCTAGTCAGTCTCCAGACCTTAATCCTATAGAAAATTTATGGAGGGAGCTGAAACTTCGAGTTGCCAAGTGACTGCCAAGAAACCTCAAGGATTTAGAGAAGATCTGTAAAGAAGAGTGGACCAAAATCCTTCCTTAGATGTATGCAAACCTGGTCACTAACTACAAGAAACATCTTACCTCTGTGCTTGCCAACAAGGGTTTCTCCACCAAGTACTAAGTCATGTTTTGCTTGGGGATCAAATACTTTTTTTTTTACTCACTGAACTGCAACTCAATTTATAACATTTGTATTCTGTGTTTTTTTTTCTGGATTTTTGGTTGATATTCTGTCTCTATCATTTAAAATACACCTAAGATAAAAATTGGAGACCCTTCATTTATTTGCAAGTGGGCAAACTTACAAAATCTGCGGGGGATCAAATATGTATTTTCCCCACTGAAGTATAAAGTATGAAGTATGAAGTGAAGTCAGCACTCTGAATTTGTATACTTTTTTCTGGGTTAGGAGGCTAGAAAGTATTGAATCTAAAGAATGATCGCGGCAGTCAGGCAATAGAAGCAAATGTATTTTTCCTTGGGACAGGTCCCTAATGGTTTTATGGTTTACAGTCAGTTGTATTTACGGTTTTGTGTTTATACATTCTGATGTTCAATATCTTAAAAAAATATAAAAAAATACAAACAAACCTACTCTTTATTTTTTACAAACATTGGAACCCAGCAGAAGAAGTTTCCTAAAGCTGGCCATATCTGGATCGAAATTTGGCTGGTTCAGTAGCAACCGGACAAATGCCAATCCATCCATGAAAAGTCAATCTAATCGACCAATTTCTCATGTCCTGCTAGAAAATTTCCATTCGATCAGCACTTGCAGCCAATTAGCTGCAGTGCTGATCAGTTTATTCTGACAATGTTGTATTGTACGATGTATTCAGAATACATCGACACAGTGGATAGGATTCCCACATTCACATCAAATGTATGGATGGGGAAATTGGGTCAGTTTCTTTTGTTCAACCAGTTGGCTGAAGCAAAAAACTGACTCATGTATGGCCAGCTTTGGAGACACTCTGTCCCTCACTAAATGTCTGTGCGGTGCCATACAGAATGCCGTTCTGACTCACTCACTTGTATGTGTAAATTACAGATTAAAGATAAAAAAAAAAAAAAAATTCAAGTATGTATTCTTAACTTGGAAAAGTACCTTCTATTGCTCTCAGCTTCCTCCGACTTCCTGTCAGAGTGTGGCTACTGGCTACATTCATTCTTAATTGTTCCACTGCATATAGAAATGTATCCACCCTCTTTTCATCGCACCCAAGAAGATTATGGACTATGGAGGATATTATACTTTCAGTACGGATTCTAATTAATGAAGAAAGGAAAAGAACTATAATTCACTTTAAGACAGGGTCAGGATGATTTCTGTGTTCAAAATCATTAATCGTTTTTGTTTGTCACACAGACGTCTTGGGTTTATATTGCTCCTTCACCCTTCTAAAGAATCTAACAAGGGTTCATAAATCTTTTTATTTTTTTTTTAAGTGTTAACAAATCAGTGTTTTAAAATTCTCACACAACAAACAAAAGTACCAGACGTCTAGCGCAGCTTTGACAGTGGAAAGGGTATAGGTTACGTTGTGTGATGCTTTTACTAATGGATGTGCAAAGCTTACCAAAATGGGACATTACTGCAAGATTGCTGACCAGATCTCCCTTCTCTTAATCAAGACCATCGTTTGCTTGAGTCAAAGTATTCTTGAGTCACTGTTCACATGCAAGGTTTGGGATTAGATATTTGATGTGTCTCTGACAATAAATTTATCAGGATATATTAATGTAGACATGGAAATATCTTGAGGAAAGTAGAAAGATAGTGCTGGACCCGTAGGTTTATTTTACTGGCATTATTATCTTAAAGGTATTACTGTTAGTGTAAATGATCTGGTTCCTGGGCAGGTGGCTTCTACACCCCAGAGGATCTCCACAGTCTCCTTGGCTTGTACTGTAATATAAGAAGGGTTGAAATGTAAGCACTACACCACTGCTAATAGGGCCAAAACTTTATTCCATTAAAGGTCAGGGGTACAATTCAAGAAATAGCCAACGTGTTTCAGGGGTCTAAGTGCCCCCTTAATCAGGGCTTATATCCCTGACCTTTATTGGGATACATTTGTAGCTGGACCTCTTAGCAGTGGCGTGGTGCTTAAATTCAACCCTTCTTATTCTGTGAAAAAAAGTAAAATGATAAGCCTAACAAGGGGCCAAGAACAAGTAAAGGACAGCTGCAAGGACCTTCCAGATCCCTTTTAAACCATTTGTTACTTATTGCACCCTTCAAAACCACATTGATTTCACCTTCCCCATGGACTCCAGTGCATTCCACCAAAATAGTGAAATTTTGCTGAATTTCTTAATATTTACCCACATTTTTTGAAAATAAAAACTCAATTTCACTCATCCCTAATTTTATAGGCAACTAGGGTTACTAGGACTGAAGATAGTTTCATACAAACATCAGATTATTTACACCTAACAATTAGAGCAATACTTGCAACAATTGGGCCCCTTGTGAACTCCTAGAGCAGTGATGGCGAACACATGGCACGCGTGCCGCTGCCGGCACGTCGAGCCGTCTCTGTGGGCACGCCGTGACAGTTCAGAATTACACTGTTAAATCGTCTACAACTCTACACCGCGCCCGAGAACTACATCTCCCATAGTTCTCTGGGGCTAGCGGTGATGTGTCCGAGTGGGCGTGACGCACGCGCGCCAAACGAGAGCACTGAAGCCACGCCCCCCGTTCTTTTTATCTGACGTCTCTTCATCTGACGTTCCCTGCCGACGCACCTCTTCATCGGACACACCGGAGTGCCCGGGAACTGACCCCACACTGCAGCCCAGTGAGTTATTATCCACTTTCCGACCCGCCATAGCCGAAAGACGGCTACAGCGTGGTCGGCTTATTCTGGGAGGGCGTCCATGGATGTCCTCCCAGAATCTTGCACCTGCGCGCCCTACAGTGTGAGGGGAGAGGGGGAGGGAGAGAGATCGTTTGCAGAGTATGGTTACTGAGCAGCGATGTGGGCACTACAGATCCAGCCCACAGCGCTGCTCAGTACCCATACTCTGCCCATACTCTGCAGTACTTTGCCCATACTTTGCAGTACTCTGCCCATACTCTGCCCATACTCTGCAATACTTTGCCCATACTCTGCAGTACTCTGCCCATACTCTACATACTCTGCCCATACGCAGGCATGTACTGGCCATTGGGACTACAGGGAGTTTCCCGGTGGGCCGATGGCTCAGTGGGCCGATTTCAGTGACAGTGGACCGCTGCCTCCCTCCAGTCCTCTGTCCCCCCCCGCAGTGCTCACCTTCTCTCCCTGGCTAGTTATGCAGCGCACCTGAATCCAGACATGATGCTCAGGAGTCAACACTTAGAAGCTCATCATACGATCTGGAAGGAGGGCGGCCTCACTTTCCTGCCTAATCTTGTTCCATTGGGGGGGGGGCGCCAAACTGATTCTTTGCCCCAGGTGAAATAATGTCTAGCTTCCCCACTGATACTGCCTATAAGAGAAATAATGTAAAACGGCTAATAGCTAGTGGGGGGGGGGGGGCTTGGGTGGCAAGCCGGCATGGGAGAGACCTGTCAAAGTGGGCCAGTCTGGGTGAAGTCCAGGGCCAAATTTTTGTCCCAGTCCAGCCCTGCCCATACGTTGCAATACTCTGCCCATACTCTGCCCATACTCTGCAGTACTTTGAACCTGTGTCCTGGCCTATGGACAACAATGACAAATAATGTTTTTTATTCCAGGCCTTTGTATCTACAGCGGACCCAGCAGAGCGGTGTCAGCGGTTTCACAGGACATTGGACAAAATCGTGAGTTGCTCTTCTACAAATCTTTGTTTATTATGTACCTTTTTTTGTGAAATGTCCATACTCTGCAGTACTCTGCCCATACTCTGCCTAAACTAAAACCTCGGTATTCAGGTTTAATTGCAGTGTTGGCACTTTGAAAAAAATAAGTCGGTTTGTGTTGCAGTTTGGGCACTCGGGCTCAAAAAGGTTCGCCATCACTGTCCTAGAGCATGATAATAAAAGATTTTGAACTCTTGTGAAGCACCTTTTATCAACACAGAGAAATGCCAAAAAGTTTCAGTACTAGTGAGCACCATTTCTTACTTTTTCATTTCAATGGTTTTTATTGGTTTTGCATTGAGAATAGTATACAAACAATGTTTTGAACATTCAGAGTGACGAGTAGGTAAAAGGATTGCACATTTCTTACTTTTTCATTGTGAAGAAGAAAGGAGGGAATTACTGTGCCTTTGACTTTGTCACATTTCTTCAGAATTTACATGATTCATTGCCATAAAGAATAGAGGGATGCCTGCCTGGCCATCATTTTCAGGGAAATATCTGCCAGTCTGTGGCCACCAGGCAGCTACTAAATGGCAACCAAACAAGGTGTTCACTAAAAGGGAGTGTATTTATCATGTATTCCTGCATTGTATTAAGCTATCTTTAAAGCTGTCCTTTTGCAAAGTTTTTTTAATGGTCCATACTGGTTGATGCAGTCAGAGGATAGTTTGCTGGAAGATGTAATAAAATGAACATATAATACTTCCTTCCAAAGGAAAAAACAGCTATGGTTGCGATTTCCTACTGAAATATTTTTTTGGTTGAGGAACACAACAATTCATATAGATGTGTAGGTGGCATGGGTGGTGACATTACCCTTCTCTACTGTAGTCAAGCCGTACAAGTGGAGTCACTGACCGGTCCCAAACTGTTGATTTGACAATTTGACAAGAACACACCCTGCTAATTCTGTACTCACTCAACACAATTTAGACTTAGAGAGAGTCTAAAGGCAATGCTGTAAATTAATCAGACTGCATTTCATTACACCACACTGTCAGTCTAAATATTAAAAGCTTTTTAAAGGAGGAAATTAGTAGTGCACTTTGTATGCAATACCTTCTGGCTGTATCAAAGGTCAGATCACTATGAGTAAGAGTGGCAAAGTAATGAACAGGATGGACATGCCACAAAATTCTGTCAAATTGTTTGGTGGCCCCCCTGAGTCATCAAGGGTGACAGGCAACTGGGAGGCAGGACAGATGCAATAGCCAAACAGCAGTAAAGTCAGCAGGCTGATAAACTTAACAGCCCAGATTCTAGACTAGTAGAAAGAGCACAGACCAAAAGCAAAAGGTAAAAAGCTGACTGATCAGAACAAGCACATATAAGTTGAGTAGAAAGTCCAAACTATTTTCAGGAATAATCCAGGGCATGAACAGACAGAAGTCAGAGAAATCTGTTTTTGGGGTATGAGAAGACAAATTATCCTGTTGATCAAGTATAGGCTTAAAGTGATTGTTAAGCCACTCTAACCTGTATACACTATTAGCACTGCCTCCTGTTGTAGTGTCCCCCTCTGTGTGTGATTTATAAAAATAAATTCTGCAAATACCTAATTTCACTGCCGAGATTTCGATCACATGACTGGCCAGCTTTCTCCTTTCCTCCTCTGAGAAATGCAGCAGGCGGGGCTGAGATTCCCCTGCTGATGTCAGTCTGGAGGAAAGGAGGAGGGGAGGAGGAGGAGAGAGCTGGCTGGTCATGTGATCGCTATCTCGGCTCTTAAATGAGGTATTTAACCACTTCCCGCCCGGCCCATAGCAGATGACGTCCGGGCGGTGGTTCAGTTATCCTGACTGGGCGTCATATGACGTCCAGCAGGATAACATGCCACCGCGCGGCCGCGCAACGCGGCGAAAGGTGGAGCGGTGTGCCAGCCTGACACACCGCTACACCGATCTTGGTAAAGAGCCTCCGGCGGAGGCTCCTTACCACGTGATCAGCCGTGTCCAATCACAGCTGATCAGGATGTCAATAGGAAGAGCCGTTGATCGGCTTTTCCTCACTCGCGTTTGACAGACGCGAGTAGAGGAGAGCCAATCGGCGGCTCTCCGGACGGGGGGTCTGTGCTGATTGTTTAACAGCGCAGCACCCCCTCAGATCACCAGACTGGACCACCAGGGATCGCCACTAGGACCACCAGGGAAGGGGCAACATGTGGATGGCCAGGTATGTACCCCATGGCCATCCACATGTGCCCAATGTGCCCAATCTGTGTCAATCAGTGCCCACAAATGGGCACTGATTGGCACCAACATGTTTCGGTCTGCCCAGCAATGCCACCAATCAGTTTATTCAGTGCCACCAATCAGTGTCATCAGTGCCCATCGGTGCCACCTGTCAATGCCCATAAGTACCCATCAGTGCCACCCATAAGTACCAATCAAAGCCACCTACGAGTGCCCATCAGTGCTGCCTATGAGTGCCCATCGGTGCCAGCTATGAGTGCCCATCAGTGCCGCATACCAGTGCCACCTATCAGTGCCCATCAGTGCCACCTATCAGTGCCCATCATCAGTGCCACCTCATCGGTGCCGCCGTATCCGTGTCAGTCAGTGCAGCCATATCAGTGCCCGTCATTGAAGAAGAAAATGTACTTAATTACAAAAAATGTTAACAGAAACAAAGAAAAACTTGTTTTTTTTCAAAATTTTCGGTCTTTATTTGTTGCCCAAAAAATAAAAACCGCAGAGGTGATCAAATACCACCAAAAGAAAGCTCTATTTGTGGGAACAAAATGATAAAAAAATTTGTTTGGGTACAGTGTTGTATGATCGCGCAATTGTCATTCAAATTGCAACAGCGCTGAAAGCTGAAAATTGGCCTGGGCGGGAAGGTGTCTAAGTGCCTGGTATTGAAGTGGTTAAAGCATTTATATTTATAAATCATTCACAGAGGGGAGGCAGTGCTGATGGTTTATACAGGTTAGCGTTATGAGAGCAGCAGGAGGGGCAGTTCACACACAGAGAGGGGAGGGGAGGGGAGGGGGGGGGACAGGAGCAGAGAGGAGACAGATAGCAGGCTGCAGATGACAGAGGCACCTGAACTGACCACTGTGTCAGGGCTCAGCAGCCATGATACACCGTGGTCAGTTTACAGAGTGGTGGGGAGAAATTGGCAGGATCAGCCAGGTTTTTTAGGTGTTACAGGGGGCCAAATGACACAGGACAAGCACTGTACAATATAACATGCTTTAAAGGAGCAGGATCCTTTTTTTGGGGGGGTTAACAAACACTTTAATGCCCAGCAGTCTAATAAAAACTCCTGATTAGAGCAGGTGGGCATTGTAGAGACTGCAGACTGAGCTGTAGTGCTCAGTAAAGACCAGCAAATGGCATAGTCTCAGTGTTACCGGACATACTGTATGTGATATAAATAAATATATATATATATATATATATATATATATATATATATATATATATCAGGGCTGGGCTCAGCCCTTCCTTCCTCTGAGCTGGCCGCTCAGCTGTCGGCTAATTGCCAGCTCCCATCTCTCCACAGTGATTCACCTGTTGATGATATCCTGCTCGTCAGTCCTGTCTACTTTAGCCATCCAGCCCAGATGATCTCTGCCTTCGCCTTGGTCAACATCACAAAGACTATCTCCTGCGTTCCTGTTAAAGACTTGCTTGGCTGACATTCCTTCTGGCTCCAGATCCTGCTTGCTGTTCCACTACGCTGATCTCTGGCTTCCTGACTATCCGTTCTGGTTACTGAACTTTGGCTATGTTTTGACTACGTTTGTTCTATTTACTTTTATTATTAAATAAGTGTGATTTAACTATACTGTCTTTTATTTAAAAACTGTCTTTTATTTAAGGATAGCAATCACATAAAGCCATTTATTATCACATTGTTTTTGGGATTCTTTTTAAATCATAATGATATCAGAAATCACCCAAATGCCCCCAATAAAAAGTATACATACCCTGGAATGTTTGGCCTTGGTACAGACACAGAAGGTGGCACACACAGGTTAAAATGGCAATTAAAGGTCAATTTCCCACATTTGTGGCTTTTTAAATCACAATTAGTGTCTGTGTATAAATAGTCAATGAGTTTGTTAGCTCTCACATGGATGCACTAAGCAGGCTAGACACTGAGCCATGAGGAGGTAGAAAAGAACAGTCAAAAGGCCTGCGTAACAAGGTAATGAAACTTTACAAAGATAGAAAAGATATAAAAAGATATCCAAAGCCTTGAATATGCCAGCCAGTACTGTTCAATCACTTAATAAGAAGTGGAAATTTTGTGGATCTCTTGATATGAAGCCAAGGTCAGGTAGATCAAGAAAGATTTCAGACACAACTGCCACAGGAACTGTTCAGGATACAAAGAAAAACCTACAGGTAACCTCAGGAGAAATACAGACTGCTCTGGATAAAGATGGTGTGGTTGTCTTTAGGAAGCACAATACGCTGATACTTGAACAAAAAAGAGCTGCTGGCGGCAGAGGAGAGGAGGGAAGCCGGAAGCTCTGCAGGGGAAAGGGGCACATAAGGGGGCCTGGCCAACAGAAAGGAAGGGGTGCATATGCTAGAAGCAATCCCCCTGCAGTGCAGCTGGAGGGGAAAAGAAGAGGAGAAGCTGGCAGCATTGTAGGGGGAGGCAGAAGAATATCGGTGTCTGCTATAAGACAGCAGAGCCAGCCCTCCTGCTCAACAGGTGCCTTTGCCCCCCCTTTTGAACTGAAGGGGCCCAGGCCCAGTACAGGAGGACTGGCTGTACTGTCTTATCAGCAGCCCTGTCCACCATGCTTCACTGTTGCCTGCAGACATTCATTATTGTACCACTCTCCAGCCCTGCGTGAACAAACTGCCTTTTGCTACAGCCAAATATTTCAAATTTTGACTCATTAGTTCAGAGCACCTGCTGTCATGTTTTCATGCATAGTTGAGTTGCTTAGCCTTGTTTCCACAAAATATGTTTTTTTGGATGCAATTCTTCAATGAAGACCACTTCTGGCACGACTTCCCCAGACAGTAGATGGACGTACCTGTGTCCCATTGGTTTCCACCAGTTCTGTGCTGATGGCACTGCTGGACATCTTCCAACGTTGAAAGGAATTAAGCATAATGTGTCCCATCTGCTGCACTAAGTTTCCTGGGCCAACCACTGCATCTGCAGTTGTCAACATTGCCTGTTTCTTTGTGCTTTTCAAAAGAGCTTGAACAGAACATCTTGAAACCCCCATCTGCTTTGAAATCTTTGCCTGGGAGAGACCTTGCTGATGCAGTACAACTACCTTGTGTGTTGTTGCTGTGCTCAGTCTTGCCACCTCACCTTGGTAGCAAAGTTTGGCTGTTCCTCATCCAGTTTTAAGCTTCCTACACAGCTGTTTCTGTTTCAGTTAATGATGGTGTTTCAACCTATATATGAAATTGATGATCATTCGCACCTGGTTGGTATAATTGGTTAATCATATACCTGACTCGAATCCTACAAAATCCCTGACTTTGGGCAAGTGTAAAAAGTGTACAAGTGTAATGCCGCATACACACGATCGGTTTTCTCGTCGGAAAAAATATGATGGATTTTCCGACGGGATTCCGCTCAAGTTTGCCTTGCGTCAAGAATGCGGTGACCTACAACACTACGACGAGCCGAGAAAATAAAGTTCAATGCTTCTGAGCATGCGTCAAATTCTTTCCGAGCATGCGTATGAATTTTGCGCGTCGGAATTGCCACAGACGATCGCATTTTTCGGATAGGAACTTTTTCCGACCGAAAAATTAAGAACATGCTCTCAATTTTTTGCTGGCTGGAATTCAGCCAGCAAAAGTCCGATGGAGCATATACACGGTCACATTTTCTGATGAAAAAAATCTCATTGGTTTTTGCAGGCCAAAATTCAACTTGTGTGTACGCGGCATAAGAATTGATTGATTTGATGTCGATTTTTCATCTGTCCGCTCACTTTGCATTTTGTAACTTGATAAAAATAAACAATTAAAATATATATTTTTAAAAGCATTCTTCCTTTACAGCACTTTTTCACATCTGCCTAAAACTTTTAAAAAGTTGTTACAAGCTAAACTTTATTATAGAACATTTTTTTATTATAGAACATATTTTTTCTTCCAGTGTTTTCTAAAATATCAATTGATACAGATAAATATGGGGATTAAAATGGGGCAGTACTTTATATTCACCAACAATGTCTCAGTCAGAGCAGTTTAGCCTTGATCCTAGAAAATGAAAGGTGCTATTCTGTAGCATTAGCTGGGAATGTATCCCTCTGCAGACAGCACAGCTTTGTCTACTGCTCAGAATATTATTGCAGGCATCATTAGAATTTTATATGGTGTCTGAATCCCCTCAGGCAATTCACACCTGCTAATGGTTTTGCTTGTTGTCAATGGCTTATTTACATTTTGCCTAAATTGTATATCAGGTTTTTCCTTTTCAGACAGAATACACCTGCTGCTGAGCTGGCTTACTATGTGGAATACAAAGAAAACAGTTATTTTTTAATGTACTTAATTCATGGGCCCCATTTATAACAGAGAGCAGATACTGATTTATGCAAGACATCACAGCCATTACTCTGCATTGCATCTGTTATTTTGTTTTAATTAATAAAATGGAGAGCAAGGTATAGATCCTGTGTGTCCTCATGAGTGGGATTGGAGAATAATTCTGTCATATAACCTATCAAATTCATATGATAAGATTTCGTCCAAACGGCATAGGACTTGGTTTTGGAGTCCAAATGCATGCACAGAGAAAAGCACATCACCACTCTTTATAATTATGGCAGAATATTTTTTGTTTGTTTGCCTTTACCACAGATTTTTAATTACGCCAAAAAGATAAACGAATCACACTCCAGTGCATATATTTTTCCAGGCTGGCCATAGCTGTATTGGTTTTCTTCAGCCAGCAGTCTGATAAAAGAAAAAACGAAACGCATTCCCCCATTCCCGCTGTTCTTTTGTATTCTGGAAGTGGGGACTCCTCTGCTGTCTGAAAACAAAGGCACAGTGGTGTAGTGGGTAGCACTCTTGTCTAGCAGTATAAAGGGTTGCTCGTTTGAATCCCAACCATGACACTACCTGCCTGGAGTTTGCATGTTCTCCCTGTGCCTGTGTGGGTTTCCTCTGGTTTCCTCCCACACTCCAAAGACATGCTGGTAGGTTAATTGGCTTCTGTCTAAATTGGCCTTAGTATATGAATGTGAGTTAGGGATATTAGATTGTAAGCTCCTTGAGGGTAGGGACTGATGTGAATAATATGTAAAGCGCTGTGTAAATTGATAGCGCTAAATAAGTACCTTAAATAATAATAATAATGAAGCTGCTGATTGAATGAAAAATTTCCAAGTACACTTGCTAATAAAGAATAGGCCTATACGGCGATGCACCCGAAGGTGGAAAAACATTATTACAGAGTTCAGCATTACTGGATTATGTGTATATCACAGAGAACACTAAACCAATGACATCAGTCCCTGCCCATGTAGGAGCTTATATTCTGATGTCCCAAAACATTACACACAGTAGGGCTAAATTGGGCAGTAATCTGTTAAAGCCTAACTCCTGGTTTTAGTGCTAGTTCACACCAGATGCAGTGTTTTCCATGTATTCCAATGGCTCTAGTTCACACCAGTGCAGTCAGTTTCCAGTGCAGAAAAAAAAAAGTAGAGCACTTTTTCTGGTGGGCCCAAAAGGAGGTAGCAGCCATGGCACTCTTCCCCTATTTTTAGCTGGTGGCGGAAGCAGCTGTCTAGGAGAGTGATACAATGATAAAGCTGCCTGGCTTCTGGCTTCTTCAGTAATTATTGAGGGCAGAGGATGGGGTTCTGTCTGAAGGCCAGGAGCCAGCTTGCCCGGGAGTCGGGTTGTATCTGCTCCAGCTCCCGTCCTGTCAACACCGTCCTACCAGCCCCCCTCTCACTCCACCGCCTGTCCAATTGGACACGCCACCTTCTATTTGTGTCTGCCCAACCCCATCTACACTCCAACCTCCTGCATGCCTGCAGGATATGCACATGCTGTAAAAGATTCTGTGGGCAGCAGATTTGAAACAATGCCTGCAACTGTCACAGCCTTAGCTGCACTAAGGGAGGCCAACAGGATCTCTCTCCTCTCTCCTTCCCTTTCCCCCTCTCTCTCTCCCGCCCCTCTCCCTCCCTTTCCCCCTCTCTCTTCCCCTCTCTCCTTCCCCTGCCAGCCTCCTCTTCTCTCCCCCCTCTCCCTCTCATTCCCCCTCCCTCTCTCCCCCCTCTCCCTCCCTTCCCCCCCCCTCTCTCTTCCCCTCTCTCCCTACCTCTCCAGCCTCCTCTTCTCTCCCCCCTCTCCCTCTCTTTCCCCCTCCCTCTCCGACCTCCTCTTCTCTCTCCACTTCCTCGCTTCCCCCTCCCTTTCCCCCTCTCTCTCTCTCCTCTCCCTCCCTTTCCCCCCTTCTCTCCCCCTCTCTCCCTCCCTTTCCCCCCTTCTCCCCCCCCCTCTCTCCCTCCCTTTCCCCCCTTCTCCCCCCCCTCTCTCCCTCCCTTAGGTATTAATGTTTACATATTGTTTAAATGTTGATTGCCTAGGTTTATGATGTCATACCTCATGATGTGTCCACTATTGTCTTCTCAAACTCACCCACTTTTCACCATGGCACGCTACATGCAACACATTTCCTTTTCCTCTAGGTCTAATGCCCAATTTATGATCTGGCACACAGTCCCACTGAGTTCATAAAACAACCCCTGCTACAAGCACTATATAAAACTACCTGTAGCAGTGCCGGGACAAGGTCATCCGGTGCCCAGGGCAAAGATGGAAAACTGCGCCCCCCCCCCCCCTCCTCTGTGAAAGCTACAACGCCTACAGACGATGGGATCTATACTGGGAATTTGTTATATACTAGTATTGGCGGCGATCAGTGACTTAGGCGCGGTTCACACTGAGGAAACTTGTCACTCCCCATTCAGTGCAATGAAACCGTTCTAATTGGAGGGACAGGACACAGCACATCAGGGTACAGGGCACAGCACATCAGGGCACAGGGAGCGGCACATCAGGACACAGCACATCAGGGTACAGGACATCAGGGCACATCAGAGCACAGCACATCAGGGTACAGGACATCAGGGCACATCAGGGCACAGGGAGCGGCACATCAGGACACAGCACATCAGGGTACAGGACATCAGGGTACAGAGCCGAGCACATCAGGGCACAAGGCACATCAGGGTACAGAGCCCAGCACATCAGGGCACATCAGGGTACAGGGTACAGCACATCAAGGTACAGAGCCCAGCACATCAGGGCACAGCACATCAAGGTACAGAGCCCAGCACATCAGGGTACAGGGCACATCAGGGTACAGGGCACAGCACATCAGGGCACAGGTCACAGTACACCGGGGCGCACAACATTAAGGCACAGCACACCGGGGCACAGCACATCAGGGCACAAGGCACATCGGGGCACGGGGCACAGCACATCGGGGCACAAGGCACATCAGAGCACTGGGCACATCAGGGCACATAGTACATTATGGGCATGGGGCACATCAGGGCACATAGCACATCAGGGCACATCAGGGCATGGGACACATCAGGGCACATAGCACATCAGGTCACATAGCACATCAGGGCACAGAGCACATCAGGGCACAGAGCACATCAGGGCACAGAGCACATCAGGGCACGGGGCACATCAGGGCACGGGGCACATCAGGGCACAGAGCACATCAGGGCACGGGGCACATCAGGGCATGGGGCACATGGCACATCAGGGCATGGGGCACATCAGGGCATGGGGCACATCAGGGCATGGAGCACATCAGGGCATGGAGCACATCAGGGCACAGAGCACATCAGGGCACGGGGCACATCAGGGCACGGGGCACATCAGGGCATGGGGCACATGGCACATCAGGGCACGGGGCACATCAGGGCACGGAGCACATCAGGGCATGGGGCACATCAGGGCACGGAGCACATCAGGGCATGGAGCACATCAGGGCACGGAGCACATCAGGGCACGGGGCACATCAGGGCACGGGGCACATCAGGGCACGGGGCACATCGGGGCACGGGGCACATCGGGGCACATCAGGGCACAGAGAACATCAGGGCATGGAGCACATCAGGGCACGGGGCATATAGCACATCAGGGCAAGGAGCACATCAGGGCACGGAGCACATCAGGGCACGGAGCACATCAGGGCACGGAGCACATCAGGGCACGGAGCACATCAGGGCACGGAGCACATCAGTGCATGGGGCACATCAGGGCACGGAGAACATTAGGGCACGGAGAACATATAGCACATCAGGGCATGGAGCACATCAGGGCACGGGGCACATCAGGGCACATCAGGGCACGGGGCACATCAGGGCACATGGCACATCAGGGCACATGGCACATCAGGGCACATGGCACATCAGGGCACGGGGCACATCAGGGCACGGGGCACATCAGGGCACAGGGCACATCAGGGAATGGAGCACATCAGGGAACGGAGCACATCAGGGAACGGAGCACATCAGGGAACGGAGCACATCAGGGCACGGAGCACATCAGGGCACAGGGCACATCAGGGCACATAGCACATCAGGGCACGGGGCATATAGCACATCAGGGCACATAGCACATCAGGGCACGGGGCACATCAGGGCGCATAGCATATTGGGGCGCATGGCACATCGGGGCACATGGCACATCAGGGCACGGGGCACATCAGGGCACGGGGCACATCAGGGCACGGGGCACATCAGGGCACGGGGCACATCAGGGCACGGGGCACATCAGGGCACATAGCACATCAGGGCACATGGCACATCAGGGCATGGGGCATATAGCACATCAGGGCGCGGAGCACATCAGGGCGCGGGGCACATCAGGGCGCGGGGCACATCAGGGTACAGAGCACATCAGGGCACGGGGCACATCAGGGCACATAGCACATCAGGGCACATGGCACATCAGGGCACGAGGCACATCAGGGCACAGAGCACATCAGGGCACGAGGCACATCAGGGCACATAGCACATCAGGGCACGGGGCACATCAGGGCACAGGGCACATCAGGGCACAGAGCACATCAGGGCACAGAGCACATCAGGGCACAGAGCACATCAGGGCACGGGGCACATCAGGGCACATAGCACATCAGGGCACGGGGCATATAGCACATCAGGGCACATAGCACATCAGGGCACATGGCACATCAGGGCACGGGGCACATCAGGGCACGGGGCACATCAGGGCACGGGGCACATCAGGGCACGGGGCACATCATGGCACGGAGCACATCAGGGCACGGAGCACATCAGGGCACGGAGCACATCAGGGCACATCAGGGCATGGGGCATATAGCACATCAGGGCACGGAGCACATCAGGGCACGGAGGGCACATGGCACATTATGGGGCACATCAGGGCACATCATGGGGCACATCAGGGCACATAGCACATTATGGGGCACATTGTTTACTAGCCAGCATGCAAAGTAGTGCAGGAAGCCTCTGTGATAGGTTCTCTCTCATGTCAAGCAGCGCTGCTCCCCGGCGGCCCCTCCTCTCTTCTCGTCCATCCCAGATGATGTCACAAGCAAATGGGGATGGACGAGAAGAGAGGAGGGGCCGCTGGGGAGCAGCATGAGAGAGAACTTATCACAGACGCTTCCTGCGCTTCTCTGCATGCATCTCGATCTACCCGTTAGGCGCCAGCTGTCGACGATTGACGGGTAGATCGCCGGGGACCTCCACTGCAGGACAGAAACTCCGCCTGATAGGGAAGTGAGAGGCCGGGCAGGGCAGGGCGGGGCTGGTCTCAGGCTTGTGGCGGGTGCTGGAGCGCACTCAGCACATGTTGTCAATCTATTTAGCGCGGCCGGTTCACTGGCGATTCTATTGCGCCCCTCTTCCTCCAGTAAATGGCCCCGCCCAGGGCATCTGCCCCTTCCGCCCCCCCCCCCCCCTTGTACCGGCCCTGACCTGTAGCCCCAGCTACATACAGTATACAGCAATGTGCCTGTCCTGCTCCCTGAAAAAAATCAAGTTGGGCTGGTGGGTTCCTGTCCCATTACTAGAACACAGAGCTGTATACTCTATGTAGCTCAGGCTATATACAGTTTATTGAGGGAGCGCTGACAGCTTCCTGGGAAATTAGTCAAGGAAATAGTGTTTAGACCAGCTTGATCCAAACAAACATTGTACCCCTACCCATTCACCAAAAAAAGTGTCAAAAAAGTAAAAATGAAAGGAGACAGTTTTGGATAACTCCTTTATTAAAAAAAAAAAAAAAAGTGTCCCGCGATATCCATCCATCTTCAATCACGGCGCCGATGGTCCTGAAAAAAAAAAAGCAAAAAGACGGCAGTCGCAGGGACGCCTCCCATGGAAGCATTTTTTTCTGTTTTTTTTTTTTTTTTCGGAACCTTTGGCGCCGTGATTGAAGATGGATGGACATCTTAAAGGAATTGTCCAAAACGTTATCCTGTCATTTTTACTTTGACACTTTTTTTGGTGAATGGGTTGGGGTCCGATAAGCCCCCCGCCCGCAGACATCAACATGGGGACAAGGTGCTTTGGGGTATACGGTTGGTACGGCCTGTGGCCTGGTACGGTACCGGAAGGGGGACACTCTCTCATCCCACCTTTCCTGCGGCCTGCCAGGTTACATGCTCCAATAAGGGTCTGGTATGGATTTTGGGGGGGACCCCCACGCCATTTTTTAAATTTTGGTGTGGGGTTCCCCTTAATATCCATGCCAGACCCGATGCGCCTGGTAATGGACTGGGGTATATTGATTCAATGATTTTTTTTTAGGTATATTGCTGGGATCTGGCAATACATTACAGCCGCAATTTTAAATGACATTTTTTCCTTTAGAAATGTAATTTTGCTGCGGGACTGTTATGAACATGGGAAAGATGCACTACTTTACAGGCAGACTAAGGGGACCCCCTCCCCCCCCAGGCAAGATATTTAAAAGGAATATTTCCTTTTTATTTATTCACTTTAAGCATTGATAAAATCACTGCTCCTGAAAAAACGTCTGTTTTTAAAACTTCTTTGCATTGATACATGGGGCAGTAGCCGGGTCCCCATACATTTTTTATGGCAATAACTTGCATATAAGCCTTTAAAATGAGCACTTTTGATTTTTCATGTTCATGTCCCATAGACTTTAACGGTGTGCGCACAAATTTTTTGCCTGTTCACATGTTCTGCTGCGAACCGAAACGGGGGTGTTCGGCTCATACCTACTGACAGACTGCTGCTCTGATTACTTTCCCCTGTATTCTAGAGGATTCTAGAATTATAGTGGAAGAAAGGACAGAGTAGGCCTAAATTTTTTTGGCTCTCTAGCCAATCCCTGGGGGTAGTGTGCCCAAAAAGGTGAAGAGCCTATAGGCTTGGGCATAAGGCAGAACAGCAGAGTTCCTGGGTCTGGTCCTTCTGGAGGAGACCCCTGTGCAGGGTCTCTACCCCTGGGTCAGATGTCTGGAAGGATCTGTTAGGAAGACGAGATCCCAGCTAGGCTTAGTGGGTGGGTGGGGGGGGGTGGGTCTATTCGCAAGCTGAAATTCCAAGGTGTAAGTGGGATCTGGAGAAGTTCACTGGTGGGAGCAAAAAGGGAGTCGGTGGGGAGGAGCCCAGCCGTCCTATGGTGGTGCGAGTCTTCATCTCCCTCACTGGGAAGAGCCTGGTGGATATCGGCAGAAGGCAACTAATGATTCTGTGGCTAAGTAAGTAAGCAACCCAATTGCTGAGGATTTAGTGACTGTGTGTAGCTTTTAAAAGCAGGAATGAGTACAGGTCACCGTCAGCATAGAGATCCCGTGGGACATTCATTCAATGTGTGCAGTGCAGTCAGCAGTCTGAAGTGCAGCCAGAAATTGAAGAGTCTACAAGTTATCCAGTTCTACCGTTCTTGGGGTATCTCATGCTCCCTATCCTAGTTCATCGTTCCCAATAAAAACCCAAAAAGAAACCCCTAGACTGTTCTTTGGAACCAGTGGAAGAATGCAGGAAATACTGTGTGCCTGGCTGTGTGTGCTCTGAAAGGGAAATGAGACCAAAATTTCCAGCAGCTCTTTAGAGGGTACACTACATTCAGTTCATCCCTAACTTGTAGTCAGCAAAGCTCATGTTCTCTGCTGATGGGAAAGTTCTGATTCAGCTTGCACGACCTTAATTTTAAACAGCTTCTCTTAATCTGCAGAAATGTTTGGCATCCATCCATGAGTGTTAGTAGTACAAGTTTTTATATTAATCAGTTTGCAAAAACGGTCCAGATTATGTTTAAAAAAACATCCATGCAAATTGCAATGCACGCTATAATTTCAGTAGGCCGTCGCGTTTTATCTGGTCATGTCTCGGTAACCCTATTGAATTTACACACACCGAAACGTTGCATGCTTTTATTCATGAGAAACAGTGTAATTAGCAGGAATTCAGCCATTCCCGCAGTCTACATCTTTAGGTCGTTCATCTCACGGTGTGAGGTAGGAGATAAATTGATTCGTCTGGCGTGATCTGGCACATATGTAGTTGGTATACGACACATGTACTACGTGTACTGCTGGATGCAGCAACAAAGAGTCTGAAATTTCAGACCACATTCAGCAATGACTGCAGGAAAATTACGGTTGTGTATTACCTTCACACTTGTTTCTGAATCCTCAACATAAGGGGGAATCTTGTACAACACAAGCCGTAGAAGTGTGCTCTTCCTTCTATCACAGTTCATTAAGGTGGATTTCTTAGGCATTTCTGGGCACAATGTCAAAGCCTGAGTGATCGCTGAGATGGCGATTTTACAGGGTCCTTACCAGGACAGGACACACATCTTTATCTCAGCAGAGCTGGAACACTATTTTACCACATTTGGTACGAAAAGACAACAAGGGCCCTACATTTAAATAGAATAAGAATTCTTACCCACTCATTTTCCTTGTGCATATAAAGCTATACACCAGGTGATGACTAATGCAAAAGATGAATGTGATCAGTGCAGTGGCTTAGTGGTTAGCAATTCTGACTTACAGCACTAGGGTCCTTGGGTCAAATCCTGACCAAGAGACTATCTGCATGAAGTTTGCATGTACGCATGTAGGTTTACTACCAAGACATGCAGGTAGGTTAGTTCAAGCAAAACTTAAAGCATTATTAAACCCAGGATCCTGCTTTCACTATATCGGATCTCCCACAGAACATGGAAATGCAATTATTTTAGTAAATATTAACTGTTAAATACCTTTTCTCATCGGTCAAATATAGCAGTCTTGTGACTTCTATTAGTGTATGGTTAAAGCTTGTAAGAGGAGTTTTCATTCTCCTCTGATTGTCCTATGAGGCTTCATGACTCCTGACCCTTTGATTGGCCCTGTGCTGATCACATGCACCCCCCCCCCCCCCCAAAAAAAACAAAAAACTCTAGCAAGACACACCAAACTGAGCATGTGCAAAGTGCCTCTTAGGGCTCTGTGCTATCAGGAGATGGATTGGGGACTGTGGAAGAAGGGGAGGAACAGAGAAGACAGGACCAAACAGCCCTTTTACACAATGCAGAGGATTAACTAAAAGGTTCCACAGCGAGCATAGCAAGCATGCTTTACTGTATATACAGACTGATTTTACTGTTGTGGGTTTAGTAACACTGTAAGTGGAATTCCAGGCTATAACTATCTACTCTAAACCTGCTTCTAGCTCCTATTCTAACTATCCTATAGAAGGAAGAAATTTATACTTACCCATTCTTAGGGCGCTCTGGTCTGGTCACGTGATTTCCACAGCGGCCAGCTTTAAGGAGGAGGAGAGAGTGGCAGTGACATCCCCCATAGGCTTACTATGCGGCATTGTCAGGAACTATGAATCAGACGGAGACAGAAAATGCAGTAATAATCACAGCATTTAATATAGTGGTAAAAATGATATAAATAGTAAAAGTAGTCAAAACATAGCCAGGGTTCGGTAACCAAATCAGTTAGTCAGAACAAGCCAGGAAATCAGGGAGCCAGATATCAGCTTAGTCAGAGCAGCAGACAGGCTCAGGAACCAGGAGGGATGTTATCCAGGCAAATACAAGTCTTCAACATGAACACAGCAGAGAGTCTCTAGATATGTTGACCAAGGTGAAGGCACAGGAGATCGAATCGACGCAGCTTAAATAGCCAACAGGGCTTGTTAACGAGCAGGATATGATCACCAGGTGAGTCACTGAGGAATGATCAGTGCTGGCAATTAACCAACAGCTGAGCAGCCTGAGCTCTGAGAGGGGAAGGCTGAGCCCAGCCCTGACAGTACCCCCACCTCAACGACCCCTCCTTCTTGGAGGGCCACCAGGATTGAGGGGAAAAGGTCTATGGAAAGCACATTAAAGGGGTACTAAATGCTAGACATCTTTTACCTTAATGCATTTTCTGCATTAAAGCAGTAGTAAACTTGTTTAAAAATAAAAATCTTCCGGCAAGGCAATGTGAAACCTCCCTTAAAATGAAGCCCTCCAGTGCCGCGCTATCACCGCTGATAGGGCTTCCATCTTCACCCAGTCTTTCTTCCAGGTTTGCGGGCTCTGGTCCTTGAATGGACAAGCCACGTGATGCCACTCCCGCGCATGCACACGGGAGTGGCTGTTCACAGCACAGGGCTTTGAAGGAATGGTGCATGTTTAGGAGATACAGTATCTCACAAAAGTGAGTACACCCCTCACATGTTTGTAAATATTTTATAATATCTGTGACAACACTGAAGAAATTACACTTTTCTACAATGTAAAGTAGTGCGTGTACAGCTTGTATAACAGTGTCAATTTGCTGGCCCCTCAAAATAACTCAACACACAGCCAATAATGTCTAAACCGCTGGCAACAAAAGTGAGTACACCCCTAAGGGAAAATGTCCAAATTGGGCCCAAAGTGTTAATATTTTGTGTGGCCGCCATTATTTTCCAACACTGCCTTAACCCTCTTGGGAATGGAGTTCACCATAGCTTCACAGGTTGCCACTGGAGTCCTCTTCCACTCCTCCATGTCGACATCACGGAGCTAGTGCATGTCTGAGACCTTGCGCTCCTCCACCTTCTGTTTAAGGATGCCCCACAGATGCTCAATAAGGTTTAGGTCTGGAGACATGCTTGGCCAGTCCATCACCTTTACCCTCAACTTCTTTAGCAAGGCAGTGGTAATATTGGAGGTGTGTTTGGGGTCATTATGTTGGAATACTGCTCTGTGGCCCAGTCTCTGAAGGGAGGGGATCATGCTCTGCTTCAGTATGTCACAGTACATGTTGGCATTCATAGTTCCCTCAATGAACTGTAGCTCCCCAGTGCCAGCAGCACTCATGCAGCCCCAGACCATGACACTCCCACCACTATGCTTAACTGTAGGCAAAACACACTTGTCTTTGTACTCCTCACCTGGTTGCGGCCACACACGCATGACACCATCTGAACCAAATAAGTTTATCTTGGTCTCATCAGACCACAGGAAATTGTTCCAGTAATCCATGTCCTTAGTCTGCTTGTCTTCAGCAAACTGTTTGCAGCATATGGTCTGAGCACTGACAGGCTGACCCCTCGCCCCTTCAACCTCTGCAGCAATGCTGGCAGCACTCATACGTCTATTTCCCAAAGACAACCTCTGGATATGACGCTGAGCACGCGCACTCAACTTCTTTGGTTGATCATGGCAAGGCCTGTTCTGAGTGGAACCTGTCCTGTTAAACCGCTGTATGGTCTTGGCCACCATGCTGCAGCTCAGTTTCAGGGTCTTGGAAATCTTCTTATAGCCTAGGCCATCTTTATGTAGAGCGACAATTCTTTTTTTTTCAGATCCTCAGAGAATTCTTTGCCATGAGGTGCCATGTTGACCTTCCAGTGACCAGTATGAGAGAATGAGAGCGATAACACCAAATTTAACAAACCTGCTCCCCAACCACACCTGAGATCTTGTAGCACTAACGAGTCATATGACACAGGGAGGAAAAATGGCTAATTGGGCCCAATTTGGACATTTTCACTTAGAGGTGTACTCACTTTTGTTGCCAGCGGTTTAGACATTAATGGCTGTGTGTTGAGTTATTTTGAGGGGACAGCAAATTTACACTGTTATACAAGCTGTACACTCACTACTTTACATTGTAAAGTGTCATTTCTTCAGTGTTGTTACATGAAAAGATATAATAAAATATTTACAAAAATGTAAGGGGTGTACTCACTTTTGTGAGATACTGTATATACTGTACCTATAGGCAAGCCTTATTATAGGCATACCTTTAGGTAAAAATCAGCCAAGGGAGTTTACACCCACTTTTAAAAGTCGCACTAAACCCTCCTATCCTTTACAGTCATTGAGGCTGCCATCTTAGCCTCTGATTTGGAGTTGCTCTGGTGCTGCACAAGAGCTCAGTTATGACACCAGCCATTTGAGCGCTTTGAGATTGTGCAGAATTTTAAAGGGTGTCACCACTAACAAAAAGTTGAGAAACACCGATCTGGAAAATAATGAAGTCAGAGAGCCAGGCAACTAGCATTTTCAGCAGGAGATCAGCAATGGCAGCTGCCAAATTTTTATTCCTATAACATTCTTGGATCAGATTAATTGTAGATTTGGGACATCAGCCTGTCATATTTGAAGTGATGGGTTCATCCATGTTTGTTCAGATGTACCATTACATGCCTGCACAGGACAAGCCAGCATGCAGCAAAGCAAGTTCAGAAGACGTTCGGCCAGACTAACGCATTAACCTTTAGTAACAGTTGTCGGCAATTATGTAGTCTGTGGCTGGGTCAAAGGATACGTGGGTTGTCTTAAGCGCAGCTTTGAACATTGTCACGGTAGGAAAACAAAACTGAAATATCGTTGTCATTTAACCTCAGTGGCTGCACTTATGTAGTCTTTAATTCCATTGCCATATGTTCTAGAGACAGTGTCTACCATCAGTTATATATCATGGCTCCTCAATAGAGACACATCAACCCTGGGAACACATCACAGGGATCATTGGAGAGTAACACTAGTAAAAAAAGAAAAGTATTTCCTAGAAGTTTTAAAGCTGAATTTTGGGCAAAAAGCTTTAATTTACAGTGCCTTGAAAAAGTATGGAAAAGTGGAAGGAAAATGATAAATGGTTTTCAAAACTGTTTACAAATAAATATCTGAAAAGTGTGGCGTGCATTTGTATTCAGCCCAATTTACTTGGATACCCCTAACTAAAATCTAGTGGAGCCAACTGTCTTCAGAAGTCACCTAATTAGTAAATAGAGTCCACCTGTGTGTAATTTAATCTCAGTATACATACAGCTGTTCTGTAAAGCCTTCAGAGGTTTGTTAGAGAACCTTAGTGAACAAACAACATCATGAAGGCCAAGAAACACACCAGACAGGTCGGAGATAAAGTTGTGAAATTGAAAGCAGGGTTAGGTTATAAAATAAATATCCCAAGAACATCTCACGGAGCACCGTTCAAGCCATCATCCGAAAATAGAAAGAGTATGGCACAACTGAAAACCTACCAAGACATGGCCGTCCACCTAAACTGACAGGCCGGGTAAAGAGAGCATTAATCAGAGAAGCAGCCAAGAGGCCCATGGTAACTCTGGAGGAGCTGCAGAGATCCACAGCTCAGGTGGGAGAATTTGTCCACAGGACTACTATTAGTCATGCTCCCAACAAACCTGGCCTTTATGGAAGCATGGCAATAAGAAAGACATTGTTGAAAGAAAGTCATAAGAAGTCCCGTTTGCAGTTTGTGAGAAGCCATGTGGGGGACGCAGCAAACACGTGGAAGGAGGTGCTCTAGTCAGATGAGACCAAAATTGAACTTTTTGGCCTAAAAGCAAAAGGCTATGTGTGGCGGAAAACTAACACTGCACATCAACCTGAACACACCATCCCCACCATGAAACATGGTGGTGGCAGCATCATGTTGTGGGGATGCTTTTCTTTAGAAGGGACAGGGAAACTGGTCAGAGTTGATGGGAAGATGGATATAGCCAAATACAGCGCAATCTTAGAAGTAAACCTGTTAGAGTCTGCAAAAGACTTGAGACTGGGGTGGAGGTTTACCTTCCAGCAGGACAACGACCCTAAACATACAGCCAGAGCTACAATGGAATGGTTTAGATCAAGGATCTCCAAACGTTCTAAACAAAGGGACAGTTTACTGTCCTTCAAACTTCAGGGGGGCTGCACTGCGACTGTAGAAAATGTCCTGGCGTCCATGGGAGTAAAAAACATCCCATGATTGGTATTAGGGGGAATAATAATGCCCCATCATTGGTGTCAACGGGAGGAATCGTGTCCCATCATTGGTGCCAACGGGAGGAAAATTCCCCTATCATTGGTGTCAATGGGAGGAATAGTGCACCACCATTGGTGTCAGTGGGAGGAATAGTGTGCTACTAGTGGTATCAGCTGGAGGAATTGTGCCCCACTGTCGATGTCAGTGGTAGGAACTATGCCTTACTGTTGCTGACAGTGGGGGGGGGGGGGGGACAATGCCCCAAGAGCCAGATAAAAGCAAGCAAAGGGCCTCATCTGGCCCTGGGGCCGCAGTTTGGAGACCCCTGGTTTAGATCAAAGCATATTCATGTGTTCGAATGGCCCAGTCAAAGTCCAGACCTAAATCCAATTAAGAATCTGTGGCAAGACTTGAAAATTGCTGTTCACAGATGCTCTCCATCCAATCTGACAGAGCTTGAGCTATTTTGCAAAGCTGGTAGAGACATACCCAAAATGACTTGCAGTTGTAATTGCAGTGAAAGGTGGTTCTACAAAGTATTGACTCAGGGGGGCTGATTACAAATTCACGCCACACTTTTTACATATTTATAAAAAAAATTGAAAACCATTGATCATTTTCCTTCCACTTCACAGTTATGTGTCACTTTGGGGGTCATTTACTATAGCGCTGGGAAGTACTGGGCACTATTACATGAAATAGCGCCCATTTTAGGCAATTAAGATTTCAATAGGCGAACATGCGAATGAAAAAGAGCGCTAATATCGGTGAAAATACGTTAGTAAATTCGGAAATCAGCGCTAATTAGCGATTCCAGGAATATACAAATGCAAATTTTTACTAAGTTATTATATAGCACTGCACTGCAACCATGATCCATGTATGTGAAAGAAACCTTTTTATGTGAGATGTGCTCTAGTGTGCATCTATTCATGTATATTGCAATTAGTATTCCTAGTTTTTTTCCTTCTTTTGCTAACGAATGCAGTTATGAATAATTATTACAGAGTAATGTCTAGTATTCTGTAAAGTTACATGTGTTGAACATTTAGGTTACCTATTTGTTGTATGTTGTTTTTTTCATGTTTTTTTAAATTTTATTTAGGTGACTATAAAGCGGTAATTATTTATGTTCATTCTTTAATCATACTTCACTATTATGCAGGTCTCAGCATACTTAGCACAAAGGCTTGGTGGTCTGCTCAGATGTCTCCACAGCACTCAAGGTATGAGTCAAATCCCAGCCAACCTACCATCCACCAGCTGTGTTTATTTTTTCAGTGCACAAGCGAATTAAAATAAACAAAGAAATGAAAAAAAAACTGCCTGCTAGCTATTGTGTGATGTTTGGAACTCCACACCATAATATTATTGAATACTTACATACCATTGCATGCGTTTAAAGAGTTAATATAATGGAATCAGCCAAACTAAAGTGCATTGGCTAATTGGCATTCATCTATTTTCAGCATATGCTGCTTTGGCTAATTGGCTTATGCTGCGTACACATGGCCGGACTTGCCAACGGGCTAAACTCCGTCCGCATTTCCGACGGAAAAATTTAGAACATGTTCTATATCTGAGTCTGTTGGAAATGCCGACAGAAAAAGTCCGATGGGGCACGCACACGGTCGGAATGTCCGACCGAAAGCTCCCATCGGACTTTTTCTGTCAGAAAGTCCGGCCGTGTGTATGTGGCATAATAGTCATTCGCCTTTTTTTTTCACCAATGCAATCGTTTAGTATCCCTCTGTGGGATTTGAACCCAAGAGTCCTTCAAAGCCTGAGTTTTTCAAGGTAAAAGTTCTAACCACTAGTCTATTGGGCGTAGCACAATCATATGTAGAAAATACGTTTACTAGTGCTTGATGTTTCTTCTCCCCAAGCCGTCTCTCATGCTGCCGTCATCTTCTCCCACTGCTGTGTTCTTCCGCACAGCTGGTTACCCGCTAATAAAAAAAAAGCCGCTCTTCTTCTGTGGCGGTCTTCCGTGGCCATCCGATGATGTCCCCCGTAGAGCCCGCCCCATAGCTATGTAAGAGACCCCACACAGCGATTGACAACACAGCGGAGGAAGACCGCCACAGAAGAAGATTGGCTTTTTTTATTAGCGGTAACCAGCGGTGCGGAAGAACACAGCAAATGGAGAAGATGGCAGCGGCAGGAGAGATGCTCTGGGAGAAGACAGCTCGGGGAGAAGATGGCAGTGGGAGAGACAGTGGCAGGAGAAGATGGCTCAGGGAAGAAGATGGCTCGTAGCTCTTTTACAATAAAGGACTTGTCAAAAACTGGCTATTTTCTTTTACATGTCACTGCGTTTTTTGGTGAACGGGTAGGGGTACGATGTACCCCATACCCATTCACATAGGAGGGGGTAGGATCTGGGGGCCCCCTTGTTAAAGGGGGCTTCCAGATTCTGATAAACCCCCCACCTGCAGACTGACAACCACCGGCCAGAAACATGGGGACAAGGTGCTTTGCTGGGGACTCCAAAGAACCCTCCCAATGTTGAGGGCATGTGGCCTGGTACAGTTCAGGAGGGGAGGGTGCTCACTCATCCCCCCTCCCCATCCTGAACTCCAGGCTGCATGCTCGGATAAGGGTCTGGTATGGAATTTGGGGGGTGGCCCATATATATATATATTTTTTTTTTACATTTTGGTGTGGGGTTTCCCTTAAAGTCCATACCAGACCCAAAAGACCTGGTATGTACTGGGGGGGACCCTATGACTTTTTTTCCTTGATTTTTGGAATTCCACACCATAATATTATTGAATAAGTACATACCCTTGCATGCATTTGAAGAAGAGTTAAAATATGGAATAAACCAAACTGATGTGCATTGGCCAATTGTGCTGCTGAGTACAATGCACATTGTCAGGAGGTGACACCATTGGTGGGATTCAAACTCATGGCTTGAACCATTGAAGGTAGCAAGGCATACCACCATGCTACAGAGCTGAGCACAAACCTACATAGAAAATACATATACTAATGTTTAATTCTATACAATAATGTTTTGCATTTCAGGCAATAATATTATAGTAACAACCAGGCTAATGCCGATGTGGTATTGGCTAATAGGCGTTCGCCTCTTTTCAGCATATGCTGCTGAGTACAATGCAAGTTTTCAGTAGGTGATACCATCTGTGTGATTTTCAGCCATTTGAGCACAATTATATTGAGAACATACATTTACTAGTGTTTGATGATGAGACTACTTTATATTCTAGGTATAATAGTACTCAGCACAGTGACTTAGGCCCCTTTCACACTTGTGCGACCTGAAAGTCATGCAATTTTGATGCGACTTTAAGCAATGAGTAGAAGAGAAAGTCCGGACAGCCGCACACCAGGAAAATATAATCCAACGAAACTTCTTTATTGTAAAATCATCAGGATCAAATCATATACAAGACACCATGGATAGAATGTACAGGCAATCAGCTAACGCGTTTCACGCTCTTGCGGAGCGCTTGAGAGTCACTCAATTTTCCCACGGCAATTATGCCGCGATTTCAGGGAATGCCTGTGTAAACTTGAGGTCTATGGACCTCAACTCGCATCAAAGTCAGACCAAAGTAGTACAGGGATTAATTTGAAGTTGCTGTGACTTGAAGTCGCTCAGATACGAATGGTACTCATTGAAAATCATGGGGTATGACTTGTCACGCGACTCTGATGTCCAAAGTCGCAGGAAAAGTCACACAAGTGTGAAAGGGGCCTCAGCCCGACTTTGTGAGTGATTTCAGAGACATCAGTGCACTTTCCTGCACAGATGTCTAGTGAAATCGCATAAGTCCCAACTTTCCCTGATTTGGAACAAAGTCCCTCGGTCCCTCTTTCCTCCTCATTTGTCCCTCATTTTGTTCTGATCTATATAGTTGTATAAAACAAAGCACTTTTTATCTTTTAAAAGGGGTTTCCAGCGCTAAACCTTTCATCTAATTTCTGAATTGCTTTGTTTGTAAATTTCCAAAGCCAATCTAATGGAATATTATTGGTTAAAAAAAGCACTTGGGGGTTTAACTAATCATTTTTTTTTTTTTTGGAATAATTCTTCTTTAAGGAGGCGCGTTAGGGGGTGTGTCCTATGCCTACATACTTTTGCTAATAGGTGTCCCTCATTCCCATCTCAAAAAGTTGGGAGGTAAGAAATCGCCCCCTGAAGTCGCCCATAGTAGTGCAGGAACTACTTTTGGGAAACGTTGCAGCATCGCACCAATTCAGACAGTTCCATAGCCGTCAATAGGCGCCGATTTGGCCTGCAATTTGACATTTGATATGAATGGAAATCATGGGGGGCAACTTTTCCTGCGACTCTGAGGTTCAAAGCTGCATGAAAAGTCACCCAAGTGTCTGCCTCCCCCATCCCTCCTTAAACAGAAAAAAAAAGTCACCCAAGTGTGAAAGTAACCTAATGAGATTAATTGATAACACCTTTGAATTAGACCTCATTTGCACGTGTGTGACCTTAAAATTGCACAGCTTTGCCGTGACTTGAAGCAATGCCTGTGTAATCTTGTGGTGTATGGACCTCAAATCGCATCAAAGTCAAACCAAGGTAGTGCAAGGACAAATCTACCACATTTTCAGGATGCACAAGTGACAATAGGGCCAAATTCAAAGGTGTTAGCCATGAATCTCATTCACACTATTTTGCTGCCACTTCGCCCTGCAACTTGGCCCCAACTTCTGGGAATGCCCATATAATATAGCGACCTATGTACCTCAAGTCGCATGAAAGTCACACCAAAGTAGTACAGAGACTACTTTGAAGTTGGTGCGATTTGAAGTAGCACAGATATGAATATTTATCATACAACTCGGAGGTCCAAATTTGCTGGAAAAGTCACTCAAGTGTGAAACAAGCCATATATATATTTTTTTTATAAAAAGAACTCTTATTTATATTTGTATATTCCTTACTGATTTACATCAGCAGAACAAATGCAGGAAGTAATGTGTGCACATGGGCACAAGTGAGTAAGCACAAGTATATATCCTACACTTACCCAGCAAATGAGCAGCACCTCCTCTTTGCTAAAGAGGGACTTTGCCATGTCCACCTAGATGGAGATCCTGACCAGCACAGGAACTTCCAGGTGATTACAATGACTCATTTCCGGGTCAGAAGGTGAAACCACGTTCTTTTGATCGCAGCTGTGAATATTTGATCGCAACCACGATTACAATTTTTTATCTTTTATTTGCAGATATGCAAATCTGTACTTCTACATATAACGATATTTGAAGGCAAACTTAAGGAAAGACACCTGTGTGAGTTTGGGTAAAGATTTTTGTGAGATTTAGAGTGAAAGTGACAGTGAAAAATATATTTTATCAAAACATTCCACATTCTAGCATTCTTAAAAACAAAATAGTAGAAGCAACATTGTTGCAAAGAAAATTTATTTCAGAGAAAGATACCGTATATTTTATTTCAACATTAAAAGTATTTATTTATGGAAGTTACAATTGTACCATTAGAATCAATGGCTGAAACTTGCATTGGACTAAACAGCGCAGATTTTCACTCTCAAAAACGCATTTTAGCCCAGCGCTAATTATAGTATTTACTATAGCGCCCTGTAAAAAAGCCATGGGAGTTAAAATGAGAGTAGCTTGCCTTCTGAGCATGCTCAGTTGTGCTGGCACCTAGTTGTACAGAGACGGGGAATTTATCTCTACTCAGACTTTTAAAGATATTTCAGTGTAGAAATATTTTTTTTCACACAGTTTAAAAGCAGATTATCTTTAAACAATATACCACATATTTCAGTACTATTTAGGCAATTATATCATGTGTTAAAAATTATTTCCATGTGCACTACTCTAGGTTTTAGCAGAGTAAGCCCTCATTCACACGAGGCGGACTCCGCTTCCACGGAGCCCGCATCGGTCCGCCAGCTCAGCGGGAGATCTCTCCGTTGATCTCCACTAAGCCGGCGGATGACAGGTCCCTCTCTGCTGCCTATGGAGGGATCGAATGAAAACGGACAGCATGTCAATTTTTTAATCAGATCTCACCCGATCCGCCAGCAACGGATCTGGACGTAGGGCCATCCGTCTGCTTTTTGCGGATCGGACCGGGTCGGATGTCAGCAGACATGTCTCCGCTGACATCCGTCGCTCCATAGGCTAACATGGAGCGCCCGTTCAGGTCCACCGTCAAAACTGACAGGCGGACCTGAACGGTCCGATCGCGTGAAAGGGGCCTAAGGGTTTGGGTGCTATGGTAAATTCGATTTTGGCAGTATTTTTTCACCAGCGCTATAGTGAATACCGTTTTAGCGCTAATTAGTGGCGCTATAGTAAATGACCCCATGTGTGTTGGTCTATCACCTAAAATCCCAACAAAATGTTTTTGGTTGTAACATGACAAAATGTGGAAAACCTCAAGGGGTACGAACACTTTTTCAAGACACTACAAATTTATTCCTCAATGGCCTAAAGGATATAAAAATACACTTTAGGGCAGTGGTTCTCAAGCTCTCTAGTGCCGTGACCCCTTGATAAAATTTCCCAAGTTGTGGAGACCCCTAATCGTAAAATTATTTTCATAGCGTGGATTATCAGCACCCAAGGCAAGACAAGTAATTTGCGCCCCTAACCCACGGACATTTAGCGCTCCCTGAGTCCCTTCCACTTGTACAGTATTAAAACCCCTTATGGTACATTTTAGGATGCACCACTCTTTCTCTTTGTTCTCCTTTCTTTCCCTTTTATCTCTCTCTATCCTAATTTCTTGTTTTTTTCCCCCATCCCTCTTTCTAGCCGTCTTTCTTGTTCTTTCTCTTATTCTTTCTATCCCTTTTTCTTTGTTCCTCCCCCTCTTTTCCTCTCCCTTCCATGTATTCTCTATTTTTATTCATTCTCTTACTCCTTGGTGGGGGGGGGGGGAGGGGGGGGATGGGATGAGTGGCAGTGCTGGCGGGAAGTTCTGATCAGCCAACTTAGGTGCTCTTGATCAAGGCTGATCTGAGAACTGTAGTGGGGACTTGGCAACTCTAATCACAGGTAGTGTTACTCACGGTGTCTCCAGCTTCACTGTGTCTCCCACTTTGTGGTGTCTCATAGCAGTGACACCTATGCCGAAATCAGGAGATAGGGTCTCTTTCAGCCCCTCCCACTTCACATTCCTCACCAGTCAGCTGACCTTCATTCTCTGCCCCCCAGCCATGCCATGAACTGAATGGACAGCTGAGTGGGCGGCCGTGGGCTTCAGGGACAGCCCTGCTGGCTGGCCGCAAAAAGGCTGGGAGATCGGTGCGGGCTATAGGAACAGCCAAGGATTTGGTGACCCCTGGCAAATCATCATTTGACCCCCGAGGGGGTCCCGACCCCCAGGTTGAGAACCACTGCTTTAGGGTCTATGTATAAAAAGTTTGCTGAACAAATGCGACACACATCTGCACAACTCAAACAAATCTTGCTGTATTCTGTGTTATATAACGGTCTTGTATGTTCATAATCGCCATCTAGTGGTCAAAATTCCTTTTTTCTGAGTGAGGTGTTTAAAAACAAATACTGCCTTGTGGCCACTAGATGATGCTTACAATCATACAATATAGTTATAGAACACAGAATATGGCAAGTTTGATTTGAGCTATGTGGATGTGTGCCAGATTTGTTCAGTGGACTATTTATACATAGACCAATAAGTGTACATCAAATGCCTTTAAATACCTAGTTATTACCTAAAAGTATTGGTGAGCTGTGGGAGGGGCCCAACAGGTCCACCCACTACAGTTTATCTGCAGAAAACTACAGGAGGGGGCGGAGACAAGACCAGCCCCCCTGCACAAGGAGAGAGAGCAGCAGTGACCGGTCTTTATTACAGGAAGCTCCTGCACAGAGGCAACATTTTACACTGGATTACTGCACAGATCTGGAAGAAATACATGAAGCACACCAAGATTCAAGTAAGAATGCACATGACTTGTATTTGGGCAAAAAGAATGATGATTATTTAAATTAAAGTGCAGTTGTAGTTTTGTATAGAGTTTTTTTGTGGTGTGTGTATCCCATTGGGGATATTTCTCATCTCTTCTTGTCTTTTAGCCCGTTGTCACCTCTACAAGGGTATCTAATGTAAGATTTTACTTTACCTCTATTAAATTATAGGTTAGTCCACGTCATAAAAGTTAAACTGAGTTTGGTTGTTAAAATATTAATAATAATATTATTGCTTAATCACAAATTAAGCAATAGCAGGCAATGCCAAGCCAATGCCAAGCTGTAGCAAGCAGGACCAGCAGACTCCTAACATGCATTAAAAGGATATTAATAAAACCATAATTCGCCACATCTTCAGTATGTCAGTTTTGGTCACTGAACCTCAGGAAAGATGTGCTTGAAGTGGAGAGAGTCCAGAGAAGGGCAACAAAACTAAAAAGGGGTCTGGAGGACATCAGTTATGAGGTATGGCTACAAACAATAAAGGTATTCTCCCTGGAGGGGACATGATCGCAATATACTAATCTTTGAATAGTAACTTTAGCATTGGGAGGAAACCATTTTAATCCTAGGGCTCTAAAGAAGACACGTAGCCACATGAAAAAAGAAAAGAAGTGGTTCAATCTTAAACCGCGTAAGGGATTTTTACTCTTAGAGCAGCAAAGATGTGGAACTCCCTTCCTCAGTTGGTGGTGTCAACAGGGAATGTAGGTAAATTAAAAAAAAAGTAGTTTTATGTGTGTTTTCTAGTGAACACTTCATATGGAAAATGGTGACAAAAACCCACCTAAAGTTGAACTGAATGGATCAGTATCTTTATTCAACCGTACCATCTACTGTACATACCCAGATTGCAAGAATAACTTGCCACAAATTTGTGGCAGTGTTTGAATTGTAAGTCTGTTAACTTGCTGCACATTTTCACTGGCACGTTGTACACTTGCAGAGCACTTGAAGTCCTAGTTGACACTTTTCCAATTTGTAGGGCAAGTCTCTAGCAAGAGCAAAGTTGCAGTGGTGAGTCTACAGCAAGAGCTCTGCAAGCCTACAGCATGAAAATTCAGCCACAGTGACTCCTGTGGTGGGATGACTATTGCACAACATGACTGAACCAGAACTTGCAGCAGACTTGAAGAATGTTTGCAAAGAAAGTTGATCTGGAATCATGCAATGCAGACTTGCTGAAATTGTGCAACAAAGTTGTGAAGCCTGGCAAGTCTAACAATAGCTGAGCAAGTCATTTTCAAACTTTCAGCTCAATTGCTTGCTATCTGGGTAACTATATATGTAACTATAGAATACTAATACAACATTGTTTGGTAGTAAGTTTATTTTCATTAGACAAGAAAGAGCACAAAAGTGAAAACAAAATGAAAGGAAATGCTACAGATTGCATAGGAATCTTAGTTTTGTGAAGCAATGTGTCATGGTCATTAGCCAAAGTGACAGTGACCCCCCCCCGGCTAGCCACAAACAGTGACCACAGCATTGCGCAAGTATTACTGTTTACCAAGACATCATTTAGAAAACCTTTGCTGCTACAAATAGTTGGGATTGCTGTAGAACACATTTCACAATATTACAGCCATTGGTTGGAAAATATATTTTAGGATAACATTAGGAATACAATTCAGTCTGAGAAAACATCCTTTAGCTAAACCAAGGCAATAAATGGGCACAGCTTAAATAAATATTGGTCAAATATGGCGTTACTCGTAAAGGAAACCTGTCTTAAGTACAGAAAAGGTTATTACTGACGTTCTTTTATAAATGCTTCTCTGGCTGGTTCTGACCTCAACCTCAAAGCGGTAGTAAACTGCCAGAAAAAAATTTAAAAATGGGCCGCCCTGCCGGTTTAAGTCATAAGAAATATGTACTGCATACTAGCACATTATGATAGACTTACCTGGACATGGAGCCCTCCAGAGCTGAGCTGTCACGGCTCCCCGGCGCTTCCATCTTTACCCAGTCTTCCCTCCGAATTTGCGAACTCCGGCTCTACAAGTGGCCGGGGCCGTGATGAGTTATGCCGCGATTGTCATGTGATAAATTGCGCTGTAATTGCACCAACCCACAATGCGTGAAGCTCGTCACCCAAAATAAGTTCAGGAGCTACTTTGGGGCAACATGCTTCACGCGATGCGGGTTGCCGCGATTTATCGCACGACAATACCGAGCAATTTTAGGTGCCATTCAAATGTGCTTTCTGCGACTTGTTGTTCACACCTCAGTGCTTTGAAATTGTGGGCAAAATCACAGAAAATCTGCCCATGGTTCAAAACGCCGAGATATAAATGCAGCCTTTGGTCTGTGCAACGGGGGCACAGACAGCAATACAAACTGACCAGCGTTCTAATCCCTCTCCACTCTGTCCAAAACTAAAAAAAAAATAAAATTTTGCCTTTAGTTATACTTTAAACATTTAAAATGGCAGAAAAGGTTCTTCTTAATACTGAACTGCATGCAATCAGCTAGATACACAGATAACATAACCTACTTATATAGGAACTGTTTTGCCTGTTAAAGGATTTATATTTATTTTCATCCAATCCTGATATTTACATAGTGATGCCACACAACACAGCCCTAACTGACAGGGCAGGGGACCTGATTATGTACAGGTCTTGTCCCTCCCACAGCCTGTGATTGAACAGTGAAAAAAGAAGCAGTACACCAATGACCTTGTCTCCCCATCACTCTGCTCTCTCCTCCTATCATCATGTTCAGTGCCACTTCTCTCTCCCCGTTTGTGCTGTTGTACGGGTACTGAAATAGACTCATGTCAAGTCAAATCTGAGCACTTATTCGAAACAAAATTGAATGATGGATTGACTAATACAGAACTGCATTAACATGTGCCCTTAATATCTGGCTAGAGCTTTAAAGAGAGCTTTGATTATTATACAGGTGGGCGTGTGCTACTGAGAAAATCCACCAATGTAACAGAATTTCTCGTATTACTTTTAGAATTTGAACAAATTGAGCACTTCATATCATTCAGATTATTAAAATAAACAGATTTGAAACCATAGCGAATACAACCGATCTTTATCATGGAAATGAATAGCTTTTTGTCACTTTGTTTATGCGTCATGATGCCCAGGGTAAGTCAGTCTCATGAATCGTTATGTCATTTTCCTTTATTATTAGGTTATATAAATACTGTTTTGGGTGGCTTTTATTACTTTAGATATTAGATTACGTGTAACTGTTCTTTAAGTCGGTCATTGCGACCCAGACTACCCTCTTAATATTTATGTGTTGTTTCCCAGTAAATAAGCATTCTAAATATAGCTGTACTTATTACATAATAATCTTGTCTTTGCAGTTTAAGAGGAAGAAGTTTAAAAGAAAAAAAAGTGTTTTCATATTATTATAGTCTACTACCAGAGCTTACGGCTCGTACGCACAGGGTATGGTATCATGCACTCTGCAACACAGGTAAAATAAATGAACAAAACTTTGTCTTCTATGGGATGAATAGGAAAAAATCTTCATATCTAATGCATTGCCCTGCATGATCCCATTTAACTCAATTAAATGAGGTACATCAAAACCTCAGGTAAATGCATTTTAAATACAGTGCCTTGCAAAAGTATTCACCCCCTTGGCTTTTTACCTATTTTGTTACATTACAGCCTTTAGTTCAATGTTTTTTTAATCTGAATTATATGTGATGGATCAGAACACGAATAGTCTAAATTGGTGAAGTAAAATTAGAAAAACATACATAAAACTATTTTTCAGAAATTAAAAAATAATAATTGGCATGTGTGTATGTATTCACCCCCTTTGTTATGAAGCCCATAAGAAGCTCTGGTGCAACCAATTACCTTCAGAAGTCACCTAATTAGTGAAATGATGTCCACCTGTGTGCAATCTAAGTGTCACATGATCTGTCATTACATATACACACCTTTTTGAAAGGCCCCAGAGGCTGCAACACCTAAGCAAGAGGCACCACTAACTAAACACTGCCATGAAGACCAAGGAACTCTCAAAACAAGGGACAATGTCGTTGAGAAGTATAATTCAGGGTTAGGTTATAAAAAAAATATCCAAATCTTTGATGATCCCTAGGAGCACCATCAAATCTATCATAACCAAATGGAAAGAACATGGCACAACAGCAACCCTGCCAAGAGACGGCCGCACACCAAAACTCACGGACCAGCCAAGAAGGGCATTAATCAGAGAGGCAGCACAGAGACCTAAGGTAACCCTGGAGGAGCTGCAGAGTTCCACAGCAGAGACTGGAGTATCTGTACATAGGGCAACAATAACCCGTACGCTCCATAGAGTTGGGCTTTATGGCAGAGTTGCCTAGAATAAAGCCATTACTTTCTGCAAAAAACAAAATGGCACGTTTTGAGTTTGTGAAAAGGCATGTGGGAGACTCCCAAAATGTATTGAGGAAGGTGCTCTGGTCTGATGAGACTAAAATTGAACTTTTTGGTAATCAAACAAAGCGCTATGTCTGGCGCAAACCCAACACATCACCCAAAGAACACCATCCCCACAGTAAAACATGGTGGTGGCAGCATCATGCTGTGGGGATGTTTTACATCAGTCGGGACTGGGAAACTGGTCAGAGTTGAGGGGAAGATGAATGGTGTTAAATACAGGGATATTCTTGAGCAAAACCTGTACCACTCTGTGTGTGATTTGAGGCTAGGACGGAGGTTCACCTTTCAGCAGGACAATGACCCCAAACACACTGCTAAAGCAACACTTGAGTGGTTTAAGGGGAAACATGTAAATGTGTTGGAATGGCCTAGTCAAAGCCCAGACCTCAATCCAATAGAAAATCTGTGGTCAGACTTAAAGATTGCTGTTCACAAGCGCAAACCATCCAACTTGAAGCTGGAGCAGTTTTGCAAGGAGGAATGGGCACAAATCCCAGTGGTAAGATGTGGCAAGCTCATAGAGACTTATGCAAAGCAACTTGGAGCTGTGATAGCCGCAAAAGGTGGCTCTACAAAGAATTGACTTTAGGGGGGTGAATAGTTATGCACATAGACATTTTCTGTTCTTTTGTCCTATTTGTTGTTTGCTTCACAATAAAAAATTTTTAAAAAATCTTCAACGTTGTGGGCATGTAAATTAAATGATGCAAATCCTCAAACAATCCAAGTTAATTCCAGGTTGTGAGGCAACAAAAACACAAAAAATGCCAAGGGGGTGAATACTTTTGCAAGGCACTGTACACTACCATATGCATTGCCATGTGTGTTGCAATGTTAATCAATCCTTGAAGTCATCCTCTTTCTTGCCCAATCAACAGGTTCACTTAAAGCTTAACTCCTCGTTAAGGAAATATTGTTTAAATACAAGAGTTATGTGTATTGTTTCTTAAATTTTTGCTGTGTTTTGTATATTTATTCCAGATGTGTGCAGTATTTCAAGTGTGAAACGTTGAATCTGTGCAGTAACTTCCTGTAATAGAGACCAGTCACTGCTGTTCTCTCCTTGTGCAGGGTGACTGGTCTGGTCTCTGCCCCCTTCTGCAGGCAGCCTGTAGTAGGTGGTCCCGCTGGGCCCCTCCCACAGCTTTGCTGTCTGCATATCCCTCTATAGTGTGTACTTGTCTCAATTAAAAGCACTAAGTGTCATTTCTGTCTGCTGCTTTGTTCCTCAGCACGAATCACTTCTGACAAGTTTTCCTGACACCAAGAGAAAAAGGTGACAGGTGAGGGACCTCCAGCTGATTGACAGCCCCAGCTCTGTTCCTGTGAGCTGTGTGAAAGGGGGTGTGTCTCTTCCATCCAATCAGCTCTCAGACCTCCCCTCACTGAGCTCTGCCGAGTGTAACTTCAGCTCTCCACCCTCCTTTTTCCAAGCTCTCAGACAAGCTTTATAAATTCAGCACTTTAAATAAATGTAGAGAAGAGAAGACTGAAGATAGACAGATGCAACATATTTAGGAGCATTTGTTTCATCTCTGTGCTTCACCTGAAGATAATTCCTTCACTGAGTATATGTACGAGTTTACAACCACTTTAGGCCTGGCTCACACCTATGCATTTTTTTGTGCATTTTCAGTTTTGCAGAAACACACTACAGTCAATTTAAGATGGTTTTCTATGGATGTAGTTCACATCTGTGCATTTTATGGAAAGGGCCAGGGATTTATTTATGGTTTTTGGTTCCATAGGCTTCAATGGATCAAAAATGTGTATTGAAAAACGCAAAATGCACTTGCAATATGGAAACTGCAACCTGCATAGGTGTGAATCAGGCCTTAAGTTGTCCTGACAAACACCAGTTAAACAAAATTTGACACTCTGTAGCCAATAGATGGGAAAGTGGACATCGGTGACAACTATCAGGAAAAGTCCTAGTTACTTTTATTTCAATACAGTGGCCAGTTTGTATAATAAGCCAAAAAAGTAAGATTAAAAAAAAAAAAAAAAAAACTGCCTGCAGTCACAACATTTCTTTAAAGTGCAAAGCAACAGGTCAGCTTTCATAAAGGGTGGGGGCACAGTCAGCCTTGTCCAGGGTCTGGTATTGAAGTTTTGATGCAAGACACAGACAAGGAACAAGTACTTTTCAAAGAAGGCAAACCCTTAAAATTTCTCCCATGGTAGGGTCAGCAGTACTGTCATTAAAACCGGTAGGAATCATATTCTACAATTTACAAAAATGACTTACAATATTATCGGCTTCACAGTTTTTACTACAATGCACACTTTTATTGTTAAACTATGTGTTTATCTGCCTGCAGTTTATCAAGCTGTTCCCATAATTATAGACTAGATGAACCACCCAAGACTTCCTCCTGACTGTCTCATATTATTCTGCTTTTACCAACTGACTGAGAAAGTCCAGGTCTCCATGAACATTTCCTGCTTAATATTAGACTAGTTTTTTCACTTTAATCTGCAATAATTAACAGAAACCAGCCGAAACTACAAATCACACTTTGGAATTCGGACATGCTCAATATTGCACAAATTCCCCAGATTACCTTCATCTGCATTTATTTCCAAGTATCAGCTACAAATTAAACTATTTAATCACATTTTTCAAGAAAAAAAACATATTTTCTATATATATATATATATATATATATATATATATATATATATATATTATTATTTGATCCCCTGCAGATTTTGTAAGTTTGCCCACTTACAAAGAATTGAAGGGTCTATAATTTTTTTATCATAGGTCCATTTTAAATGATAGAGACAGCATATCAATCAAAAATCCAGAAAAAAAACACATAAAACAAATGTTATAAAATGCTAAAAATTGAGTTGAATAAAAAATGCTAAAAATTGAGTAAAATAAGTATTTGATCCCCAAGCAAAAAATGACGTGGTGGAGAAACACTTGTTGGCAAGCACAGAGGTAAGATGTTTCTTGTAGTTGGTGACCAGGTTTGCACACATCTCAGGAGGGATTTTAGTCCACTTTTGTTTACAGATCTTCTCTAAATCCTTAAAGTTTCTTGGTTGTCGCTTGGCAACTCGAAGTTTAAGCTTCCTCCATACATTTTCTATAGGATTAACGTCTGAAGGCTGGCTGGGCCACTCCATGAAATAATGCGCTTCTTCTTGAGACACTTTTTTGTGGCCTTGGCAGCAGGTTTTGGGTCATTGTCATGCTATAAGACCCATCCATGACCCATATTCAGTGTTCTGGCTGAGGGAAGAAGGTTCTCATCCAAGATTTTACAATATATGGCCCCGTCCATTGGCCCCTCAATGCAGCAAAGTCGGCCTGTACCCTTAGCAGAGAAACAGCCCCAAAGCATTATATTTCCACCTCCGTGCTTGACTGTAGGGATGGTGTTCCTAGAGTCAGTCAGCATTTTTCTTCCTCCAACCATGGAGAGTCGAGTTAATGCCAAAGAGCTCAATTTTGGTCTCATCTGACCACAACACAGAACTTTCTCCCAGTCCTCTGAATCATTTAGAGGGTTGTTGGCATGACTGTACATGTGCCTTCTTGAGGAGGGGGACTCACTGTATTTGGAGGAAGAAAAATGTTGACTATGACACTAAGAACACAAAAATCTGCAGGGAATCAAATCATTATTTTCCCCACTGTGTGTGTGTGTGTATATATATATATATATACACACACACACACACACACACACACACACACACACACACACACACACACGCATACTGTATACGTCCCTGTGCAAAAGCATTAGGCAGGTGTGAAAAAAAGCTGTAAATTAAGAATGCTTTTAGAAATAGAAGTGTTAAGTTTATTTGTATCAATTAACACAATGGAAAGTAAATGAAGAGAAAGTCAAACGGAATCAATATTTGACGTGACCACCCTTTGCTGTCAAAACAGTATCAGTTCTTCTAGGTGCACTTGCACACAGTTTTTGAAGGAACTCGGCAAGTAGGTTGTTCTAAACACAGGTCTTCAGATGTAGGCTGCCTCAAATCCTTCTGTCTCTTCATGTAATTCTAGACAGACTCATCGATGACAAGATCAGGGCTCTGTGGGCACCATCACTTCCATGACTCCTTGTTGTTCTTTACGCTGAAGATACGTTCTAAATTATATTAGCTGTACGTTTAGGGTCGTTATCCTGCTGCAGAATAAATTTGGGACCAATCACATCACACACCTCCCTGATGGTATAGCTTGATGGCGAAGTATCTGCCTGTATTTCTCAGCATTGAGGACACCATTGATCATGACCAAATCTCCAACTCCATTTGCAGAACTGCAGTCCCAAACCTGCAGGGAATCTCCACCATGCTTCACTATTGCCAGCAGATGCTCATTATTGTACCTCTCTCCAGCTCTTCAGTGAACAAACTGCCTCCTAGAGCCAAATATTTCACATTTTGGCTCATCAGTCCAGAGCACCTACTGCCATTTTTCTGCACCCCAGTTCCTATGTATTTGTGCACAATTGATTAGCTTGGCCTTGTTTCCATGTCAGAGGTATGGCTTTTTGGCAGGAATTGTTACATGAAGACCACTTCTGGCCAGACATCTCCAGACAGTAGATGGGTGTACCTGGGTTTCCACCAGTTCTGTGATGATGACACTGCTGGACATCTTCCGATGTCAAACGGAAGTAAACATGATGTGTCTTTCATCTTCTGCATTAAAACGACAAGTTCACCTTTTTATTTATTTTTTTTCTAATTTCCAGCTCCCCTATGTACCAATAGAGCATTCATGTACTTTTTTTGCAAAAATATCAACGCTTTCCATAAAATTTACAGACACTTACCTTACTGTTCTCCATCCATGTTTCCATATGTATCTATTGCTTCTGTCTTACTTCCTTACAGACTTTAGGTCATGACACAGGAAGGAGTTGACCAGCTGATCTCAATAGAACACACCCTGCATCATCCACCCTCCCACTCCTAGCTGCACAATTTTTAAATGAAATGCAATTCATCAGTGATCACCCGTCTCACTAATTACACAATATACAATCAGATTGCATAGTGTATGGCCAAGTACATAGAAGGGAGTGGACAGAAACACTCAGCTGTCAAGCCCTGTTCACATCTCTGCATAGCAGGAACTCGCATTCCCACATGCTTTTTTTTTTTTTTTTTTAGCAGGGAGGGTGGTTTTTTGGAGTATTTTTACTCATCACACATAGGGCAGCCCATCCACTTGAATGTGCAGCTTACACGCAGCAATCGCCCCAAAGAAGCTTCAGAACTTTTTTGTTAGAGTGGAGCTTGGTGCGTTTTTTTAACTGGGATTTTTAGTGTAGCGCATTTCTGAAATGCAAGGAAACACACAGATGTGAATGGAGCCTCATTGTTCTTGTGTTAATGCACCAATTTTCACTTTCAGGCCCCATTCACACACTTATGGTTTGACAGCTGTTTAATTAAACTCACTAGCGCCCTCTATCACTATCACTAGATGTGAATGGGGCCTGAAAGTGAAATTGGTGCGTTAACACAAGAACAATGAGGCTCCATTCACATCTGTGCGTTTCCTTGCATTTCAGAAATGCTCTGCACCAAAAACCACAGTAAAAAAAAAAAAAAAAAAAAAAGTTCTGTACCTTCTTTGGGGTGATTGCTGTGTGTAGGGCAGCCCATTCAGGTGGATGGGCTGCCCTATGTGTGATGAGTGAAAATGCTCCAAAACCTGTTCTCATGTATAGTTGAAATGTTCTTGACCACTTGCCGCCCGCCATATAGCAAAAAGTGGTTTCAATATCCTGACCGGAGATCATATGACGTCCAGCAGGATATCAAGCCGCTGCGGGCCCCCGGGGGCGCGCATCGCGGTGGTCATTGTTGTGGTGTGTCAGTCTGACACACTGCAACACCGATCTAGGTAAAGAGTCTCTGACGGAAACTCTTTACCACGTGATCAGCCGTGTCCAATCATGAATGATCACAGTGTAAACAGGAAGAGCCGTTGATCGGCTTTTCTTAACTCGCGTCTGTCAGACGCAAGTAGAGGAGAGCCGCTCGGCTGCTCTCCTGACGGGGGGGTCTGTTCTGATTATCAGAGCAACCCCCCCAGGATGCCCACACTGGACCACCAGGGATGCCACTAGGACCACCAGGGATGTCACCATGAGGTATGCCACCCTAGACCACCAGGGATGCCAATCAGTGCCCACAATGGATGCCAATATGTGCCCACAATGGGCATCACTGATTGGCAGGCATTATTGTTTGGCACTGATTGGCATCCATTCAATTAGTGTACATCAGTGCCACCTATCAGTGCCCATCCATGCCCATCCGTGCCGCCTATCAGTGCCTATCCGTGCCGCCTATCAGTGCCCAGCCGTGCCGCCCATCAGTGCTGCATATCAGTGCCCATCAGTGCCACCTTATCAGTGCCCGTCAGTGCAGCCCCATCAGTGTCCATCAGTGAAGGAGAAAACTTACTAATTTTTTGTAATGTTTTGTAACAGAAACAAAAAAAAAACAACTTTTTTTTTTCAAAATTTTGGGTCTTTTTTTATTTGTTTAGCAGGAAATAAAAATTCCAGAAGTGATCAAATAACCTCAAAAGAAATCTCTATTTGTGGAAACAAAATGATAAAAATTTAGTTTGGGTACAGTGTTGTATGACCGCGCAATTGTCATTCAAAGTGCGACAGCACTGAAAGCTGAAAATTGGTCTGGGCAGGAAGGTGTATAAGTGCCCTGCATTTAAGTGGTTAACATATGTTATTCCATTTGTACTAAAAAATAAAATTTTAAAAAGAAAAGCTTAAAATTTACTGAATAAGCTGTACTTTTATTTCAAGCATATTACTTTTAAATACACTGCATTTCACCTTTCCAATGTAACAAAAGGACTTTCAAATTTGTAAAACTATTCCACACTAAATTTGTTTCCAATTTTTCCAGAATTTCATTTTTTTCCAGGGAAAAAACATTTTTTTTACAATGGCTCCAAAATGTTCGGAAATATTACATCTCTATCTGCGACATGAAACGGTCTTAACTGCTTCAGCCCCAGAAGATTTTACCCCCTTCCTGACCACAGCACTTTTTGCGATTCAGCACTGCGTCGCTTTAACTAACAATTGCGCAATCATGTGATGTGGCTCCCAAACAAAATTGACGTCCTTTTTTCCCTACAAATAGAGCTTTCTTTTGGTGGTATTTGATCACCTCTGCGATTTTTATTTTTTGCGCTATAAACAAAATAAGAGCGACAAATTTGAAAAAAACGCATAATTTTTAAATTTTTTTTTTGCTATAATAAATATCCCCCAAAAATATATAAAAAAAACCCCATTTTTTTCCCTCAATTTAGGCTGATACGTATTCTTCTACATATTTTTGGTTAAAAAAAAAAAAAAAAAATCGCAATAAGCGTTTATTGATTGTTTGCGCAAAAGTTATAGCGTTTACAAAATAGGGGATCGTTTAATGGCATTTTTATTAATATTTTTTTTTTTTACTAGTAATGGCGACGATTTATTGTGACTGCGACATTATGGTGGACATGTCGGACATTTTTGACACATTTTTGGGACCACTGTCATTTAGACAGCAATCAGTGCTATACAAATGCATTGATTCCTGTGTAAATGACACTGGCAGTGAAGGGGTTAACCACTAGGGGGCGGGGAGGGGTTAAGTCAGTACTAGGGATGTGTTCTAACTGTGGGGGGGATGGGCTAGCTGTGACTCGTCACTGATCTCTGCTCCCGATGACAGGGAGCAGAGATCAGTGACACTGTCCCTAGGCAGAACGGGGAGATGCTGTTTACATCAGCATCCCCCCGTTCGTCCTCTCCATGAGGCAATCGCGGGTATCCCCACGGCGATCGAGTCCGCGGGACCCCCGACCTGACTCACGGAGCTCCCGGCCGAGGGGGCGCACGCAATGGCACGGCGGGAAATTCAAAGGGACGTACCTGTACGCCCATTTGCCCAGCCGTGCCATTCTGCCGACATACATCGGCGTGCGCCGGACGGAAAGTGGTTAAACCTCACCTTTGTACCATAGTTTGGCTGTTCCTTACCCAGTTTTAAGCTTCCTACACAGCTGTTTCTTTTTCAGTTAAAGACAGTTTCAACCTATATATGAAATTCACGATCATTATGGTATAATCGGTTAATCATAAACCTGACTCTGATCCTAAAAAATCCCTGACTTTGTGCAAGTCTACAAAGTGTGCACGTTTAAGAATTGATGCTGGTTTGAAGCCAAAGGGTAGTTACACCGAATATTGGATTTTTATTTTATTTCTGTTCGCTCACTTTGCATTTTGTAAATTGATAAAAATAAACATCTTAAATATATATTTTTGAAAACGTTCTTACTTTACAGAATTTCTTCACATCGGCTTAAAACTTTTGCACAGTACTATATATACACTCAGTATGTATGTATATAATAACATTAAAAAAAAAATTTATTCACATGATATAAAAGAAAACCTGATTCATCAGACCAGGCCACCTTCTTCCATTGCTCCGTGGTCAAGTTCTGATGCTCACATGCATACCCCCCAATTTCCTGAGATTGGAACAAGGGACACCTATTAGCAAAAGTATGTAGGCAAAGGACGCACCCCCTGCCACACCCCCTTAAAAGGAGAATTTTACAAAAATGATTAGTTAAACCTACAAGTGCTTTATTTATTTATTTTTTTTTTTACTGCTATTATTCCATTAAATTGGCTTTTGAAATATATTTTTATATTTTTGAAACTGGATAAAAGAATTAGCATTGTAAAACACTTTTTTGATAGGTAAATAGTGCATTTTATATACAGATATATTCATCGGGCTAAAATGAGGGACAAATGAGGAGGAAATGGGGACAGAGGGGCTTTGTTCCAAATCAGGGACAGTCCCTCAAATTCAGGGACGGTTGGGATGTCACATGCCCATTGTAGGTACTATGGGCACCCTGACCGGTCTGCAGCTATGCAACCCCATGCATGACAAACTGCAAAAAAAAAAAAAAAATGACCATTTTTTCTGCTTTCAACACATCTTCAACTTCATTTACAACATGCTTACTTGCTACCTAACATATCCCACCCACTTTCAGGTGTCATTGTAATGAGATAATCAATGTTATTCACTTACACTGTCAGTGATCTTAATGTTATGGCTGATCAGTTTGAATGTATATGTACATAGACTATATTACCAAAAGTTTTGGGACACTTGCCTTTACACGCACATGAACTTTAATGGCATCCCAGTCTTAGGCCGTAGGGTTCAATATTGAGTTGGCCCACCCTTTCCAGCTATAACTGCTTCAACTCTTCTGGGAAGGCTGTCCACAAGGGTTAGGAGTGTGTCTATGGGAATGTTTGACCATTCTTCCAGAAGCATATTTGTGAGCTCAGGCACTGATGTGAATGAGAAGGCCTGGCTCGCAGTCTCTGCTCTAATTAATCCCAAAGGTGTTCTATTGGGTTGAGGTCAGGACTCTGTGCAGGCCAGTCAAGTTCCTCCACCCCAAACTCGCTCATCCAGGTCTTTATGGACCTTGTTTGTGCACTGGTGCGCAGTCACATTGGAACAGGAAGGGGCCATCCCCAAACTGTTCCCAACAAGCTTGGGAGCATGAAACTATCCAAAATGTCTTGGTATGCTGACGCCTTAAGAGTTCCCTTCACTGGAACTAAGGGGCCAAGCCCAACCCGAGAGAAACAACCCCACAACATAATCCTCCCTCCACCAAATGATTTGGACCAGTGCACAAAGCAAGGTCCATAAAGACATGAATGAGCAAGTTTAGGATGGAGGAACTTGACTGGCCTGCACAGAGTCCTGACCTCAACCCAAATGAACATCTTTGGGATGAATTAGAGCGGAGACTGCGAGCCAGGCCTTCTCGTCCTCATCAGTGCTTGACCTCACAAATTTGCTTCTGGGTTAGGGTCAAACATTCCCATAGACACATTCCTAAACCTTGTGGACAGCCTTCCCTGAAGAGTTGAAGCTTTTATAGCTGCAAAGGGTGGGCCAACTCAATATTGAACCCTTTGGACTAAGACTGGGTCCCAATACTTTTGGTAATATAGTGTTTATAGACACACACACCACAGTTTCATGATAGTTGTGTACACTGTGTAAATAAGGATTCATTTCATATATACCAGTGGTCTCCAAGCTGGGGCCCAGGGATGAATGTGGCCCTTTGCTTGCCTTTATCTAGCCCTTGGGGCATTATTCCGCCAATCAACACCAATGATGGGGCACCATTCCCCCTACAGACACTATCAATGATGCACTATTTTTCCTATTGATACCAACAATGGGGCACTATTCCTCCCATTGAAATCAATTTTGGGGCACTGGTGCCGGGCATTTTCTATTCCCACTGGCCACAGTCTGTTCCCCCTAAAGCCTGAAGGACAGTAAATTGATATATACAGTATATATTATATATGCATGCGCCATAGTTTGTAGACTCTATAATTTGCACACAGTCTACATACGCTTTTTTGGGTTTAGTTTTTTAACCAAAGTTGTGTAGCACAATCCTTTTTTGCTTATATTTATAAAAAAAAAGTTTTATAGCAAAGTAAGAGAGAAAAGTTTTTTTTTAACTGTTGGTCTTGTTTCTTTTATATAGTAAAACTAAAACACTCAGTGGTTATTGAAGACCAACCGAAAGTGAGCTCTGTCTCAAAAAATGATATACAATTATTTTGGGTACAGTTTTGGGCAGGATTGCCAACCTCCCGCAGCATTTTTTTTACTAACAAAACATGGAAAATGTACTGGAGGGGCACATTTTTTTACTGACAACCTGAGAAATTACAGAACTCCTATTGCAAACTAACAGAATGAATATTTGAACAGTATAAACATGATATGGAAACACTGACAATACCTATAACAAAGTAATTTGCTTGGTTTACACTTAAAAAGTCAACACAGCATGAACTTATCAGCCCCTGATATTTACTGGCAGTTGTATAAAAAAAAAAAAAAAAAAAAATCACAAATTTTTACAAATTGTCAGTAAATTTACTGGCGGTTGGTTTTACGTAACTGAGTAATTATCAGTCCAACTATCACAGCACTGAAACTGAAAACTGGCCTGGTAATGAAAGGAGAGTAGCATGCTGGTATGGAGTCAGTTAAGCCAGATTTGTTATTGTAGATTTTGTGCTTTACACTAGTTTTCATAAACTACATCAGTGTATTTCTAAACACAACAAAACATAAAACTCCTACATCAACCCAAAAAAACATGAGTCTATAGGAATATATAGTATCTATGACCTTTTCTGTCTGCATAATCTCAACAAGTTGCTCTAGCAGCAATGACACAACATCAGAATAAAATAAAAAAATGAATGGGGTCTACAGACAGATTAGACATTTACATTCAGCCCTTTGGTTTATTGCTATGGTGCATGAAGTTTATTTTTATGGGTAATTGGCTTGTTTGTAGCTATGACTTTTTCATAATTTCAAGCACAATGATATTGATGACAGATTTCTCACAGACCACTGAGACCTGCACCAAAGGAAGATATTCACATTCTGCTCTTGTATATGTGTGGGTTTGTTTTGTTTATGTACTGCTTAAGTCATGCTTGTGCATTTACCCCCCCCAAAAAAAAAAAAAAAAATCTACAAACATGGACAAAATCACTATAAAACAACAAAGCAATGAGAAACAGCAGTTAAAGTCTAAGCAAAAACTTTAAAGATCTCTTATTTTCTCTTATTTATCCAATTAAAAGTACAAATTAAATATATATTTTTAAAAAGATTTTAAATGCTAAAAAATATCTTTAAAAAAAATAGCACAAAAAAAATTCCTAAAAAAAAAAAAAATGGAGAAAAAGAAAAAAAAAATGTATTTACTTATGTGAAATGGCTGTTGCTAGGCAGTCTTCCTAATCTGCCTTTTCCTACACCAAGGTGATCTTCAGTCTTCTCCTCCCCACGTTGTCTTCTGGGGAATGGGGCGCGGTGTGTTATGGGAACTGTGTGTGTCCCACAACACATCGCGTCCCATTCACAAAGCGCCGCGCCGCTCGCTATGTGCCACTTTGTGTTGGTCTATCATATAAAATCCCAATAAAATACATTTATGTTTTTGGTTGCAACATGACAAAATGTGGAAAATTTGAAGGGGTATGAATACTTTTCCAAGGCACTGTATATCATCATTTTCCAGAAGAAGCAAGTGAGAGTAGAAAGTAGAAGCAGCAGCGGTAATGCGTAATTGCAAGGTTACATTTATGAGAGCATAGTGAAATAATAACAGCAATGCAAATAAGAGAGGGAACTGACAAATTGTGGGCTCTCCAAGGAGGGGGGGATGAATCCCAAGAGTAGGGTACCACGTGACCTCTAAGGCACAAAGAGCATTACCAACCAAAAAGGAAAAACTCCTGTACAGTGAACAGTTGGCATAACATAAAAGGTATGAGGAGACATCCACAGGAGGAAGCACCATAGCAGCCGGCACAAAGGAGATTGAAGATTTTGTATCCAAGGATTCCAGACTCTCTAAAACCTTGGAGAGGTATCCCTGAGTATACTAACCAGCTTTTCGTTTGTCATAATCCAAGTGAGTTTGCGATTCATTACTGCCAGATCAACTAGAAACCTCTGCGTTTTTTTTTTTTTTTTTGCGCTATAAAAAAAAAAGACAATTTTGAAAAGAAAAACAATGTTTTATACTTTCTGCTATAAAACATACCCAATAAAAAAAAAAATTATGTTTTATAGCAGAAGTTTTATAGCTGGGAGTGCTTGCTAACTGTGTCGGGGGTGCCTTGACTGGGGGATGGCAGAGATCCGTGTTCCTGCAGAAACACAAGATCTTCATCATCCCCCTCTGACAGAACGGCGATCTGCCTTGTTTACATAGGCAGACTGCCGTTCTGTCTGCTTCAGTAACAATCGGCGAGTCCCGGCAGACATTGGGTTCGCCAGTCCCGCAGATTGGCTCCAACTGTGTATAATCACAGCGGGAGCGAGTCGCCGGCGGCATGTGCGCACCCCCGTCCCGAAAAAAAAGGACGAGCCGGTGTGTAATTTGGGCGCTGAAGGGCTGCCCTGCCACAGTATATGTGTGTGGAGCAGTCCCGAAGCAGTTAATTACCACCTTAATCAGCTGCAGAACCTGTGTTATTAATATGTGTTAGGGGTTTAAAGGGATGAGGTGGCAATCCTAAACTGCACATGCGCGAGGGAAGCCATTGGCTGGAACGCCATCTCTAGTTACAAAAGGGTGTGGCTTTCCATGGTTTGCAAGGTACCTACAGGTAGGACTTTTTATAAGCTTACCTACAAAGGCAAAGTTATAAAGTAGAGCTCAATACAATGCAAAAGGCTTTGCACTTTTCTGCCCTGCTGTAATTGTATGGATCTGTTATCAAAGACATATGGAACTCTTTCTAAAAGAAAAAATGTGTGCATCAAAAATGTTTACATCCTTTCACAGCTCCGTGTTTTACTTGACTTTTGCTTTTTGTCATCCTATATTGTTCTATTTCATGCATTAAACCATATACCATGTAATGCAGCATTCCATAGCTTGCTTTTCTGAACGCGAACAAACTTGGAACATGTGGACACAAGCCTTCCTGCTAAGAGACTGAATTTAAAGCTAAACTCGTCAATTTAAACATTTTCTTTTTTCAAAATACACAGCCTCACCTTTCCCAAAAACATGCATCCCTTTCTTCAAATTAGCAGCTTTTCTATTAACATTCAGCCTCAAATATATCCCTCAGCGAGCTTCAGGGAAACGTGTATTTAGTTCTAGTGACCGATTGCCGCTGCGCTTTCCTTTTTAACCGCTTGCCGACCAGTGCACACTGGCACGGCTGCGCAAATGGGCGTACCTGTACGTCCCCTTTAAGACGCAGCATTGTGGGCGCGTGTGCGCCCACCGCATGCTCCGTGCCCATGGGTCGCGCGGACTCAATGTCCGCCAGTGTCCCGCGATCGTGTCACGGAGCAGCAGAAAGGGGAGATGCCTTTGTAAACAAGGCATTTTCCTGTTCTGCCTAGTGACATGACAGGGATCTACTGCTCCCTGTGATCGGGAGCAGTGATCGCTGTCATGTCAGTGATAGCCCATCCCCCCCTACAGTTAGAACACCTCCCTAAGACACACTTAACCCCTTGATCGCCCCCTAGTGTTTAACCCCTTCCCTGCCAGTGTCATTTACACAGTAATCAGTGCATTTTTATAGCACTGATCGCTGTATAAATATCAATGGTCCCAAAATAGTGTCAAAAGTGTCCAATGTGTTGCCGATCAGTTCGCCGCCATTACTAATAAAAAAAATTAATAATAAAAATGCCATAAATCTATCCCTATTTTGTAGACGCGATAACTTTTGCGCAAACCAATCAATATACGCTTAGTGCGATTTTTTTTTAACTAAAAAGATGTAAAAGAATACATATTGGCCTAAAATGAGGAAGAAAATTGTTTTCTTTTTATATTTTTTGGGGATATTTATTATAGCAAAAAGTAAAAAAAATTGCTTTTTTTTTTTTCAAAATTTTTTTTTTTTGCTCTTTTTTTGTTTATAGCGCAAAAAAGAAAAAACCGCAGAGGTGATGAAATACCACCAAAAGAAAGCTCTATTTGTGGGAAAAAAGGGCATAATTTTGTTTGGGTGCAACATTGCACAAACGCGTAATTGTCAGTTAAAGCGACGCAGTGCCAAATCACAAAAAGTGCTCTGGTCAGGAAGGGGGTAAATCCTTCCGGGGCTGAAGTGGTTTTAAGCACAGCAACTGGTAGTCCAGCAAGGCAGCACTGATGTCTTTATGCCAGTGCTGCTTTTAGTGGGTAGATCTGGTCTTGTCCCACCACGGCGATTGATTGGCTGCACATACATGGGTTTGATGTGACATGTCTCCCCCCACTGGATTGTCCTGGTTTGTAGTCTTCATAAAGGTCTGAACGGTTTGGGGGTTATATCTAAAATAATAACAGATGAGGCCACCAAAACTTAAGTGCGTATCAGCTTTGATTGAGAAGAGGGAGGAGTTCAGCTTTAATTAAACTTGCACAGCTGCCTAAATATTCGTGGTTTATTTGATATCCTGAGCTTCTGAACGACACAACCCTGACTCCAAGCCTGTGAAAATACAGGTTAAAGCTTCCTAGGTTTTGAGCATAGCCCTCTGTATTTATGAAAGGGAGAGGATGCACTGCATAGTCATATGACAAGAGACTGCAGTAACTATCCACTTGAAGACCAGGCCTTTTTCTGACACTTTTTGTCTACAAGTAAAAATCTGTATTTTTTGCTAGAAAATTACTTAGAACCCTCAAAACACTATACACTATATTGTCAATTGTATTGGAAAGCCTGCATTTACACACACATGAACTTTCATGGCATCCCAGTCTTTTAGTCTGTAAGGTTTAATATCGAGTTGGTCCACCCTTTGCAGCTATAAGAGCAGCTATAAGAGCTTCAACTCTTCTGGGAAGGCTGTCCACAAGGTTTAGGAGTGTGTCTATAGGAATGTTTGACCATTCATCCCAAAGTTGTTCGATCGTTCATTATCATTGAAAGTGAAGGCAAAAGAAAAACCCAAAATTTTGGGTTGTCCCCAGAAAAGTAATAGCAGGGAAATCTTCCAATGGGGACACTAGTTCTGGTGACCTGGGGGTCCCCAAGGAATTCCCTCAATTTGCAGGGATTTCCTCACAGGACAGGAAGTGAAGGGAAATCTCTGCAATGAGACACAAATGGTAAAAAAGTCTGACTGAAATTATAACCCTTCTTTACTCTATCCAAAATGAAAAAAAATAAAAAGATTTGTCTATAGTTCTACTTTAAATAGACAACACGGCAAACACTGCTGGCTTGAAGGCTTTATTTGTCGAATTTAAACTGAACTAAGAAATTAGTCACTGTGATGAGCTAATCAGCTGTGCACCTAAATTTCAGCTTGAGCTAATAAGGCCTGTAAACAACATGCTTTTTTAAGCAAGTTGAAAAGTGAGCTACAGCTCTTTTGACTAAAAAAAAATAAAATATATACATTTTACAGTATACAATATTTTATATGTATCCACCTTAAAAAAAAAAAACATTGTTTTCTTCTATGTGAAAGTAGAGTTTTTTTTAAAATAACAGTTAGCCCGGGTTCACACTGCCCGCAACTTCCGGACGACTTGCAGTCGAACTCCCACGAAGTTAGACCCCAGCGTGACTTTGGCATGACTTGCATGCGACTTCTTTAACAGAAGTCAATGCAAGTCGTACCAAAGTCTTACCAAAAGTAGTGCAGGAACCTTTGTCTAAGCCGGAGCGACTCGTGTCGCACTGATTAGAACGGTTCCATTGCACAGAATGAGGTCTAACTGGGGTCCGACTTGGGGTGCTTCAAAGTTGGAGCGATTGTCACATCAGTGTGAACCTTGCCTTGTGCTAACAATCTCAGATCAGCTTTCCATAAATCTGCAATATTTTCTCAACTCAACCAAGAAGGAAGGATGGAAGAGAATGCTACAGGTGAGTGCTTGACATGGTAAATACCATCACTGTTGTCTCCCACAAAAACCAACCACATACTTCTTTATCCTCTAAACTAAAACCCTGTCCAGTCTGTGTTCTGATGTTAGTCCCCTGGGTGCATCTACATTTATACCCTGTAGCCTGGTAGCACCAACATAATATGCTGATACAACATCTTGCATTATCATAGGTGTGCACAGCGTATTGCATTAGGGTGTGCCCCCCAAAGCTCAAACACACATGCATGTGTGTCTACATATATATGACCCCGGGATATTAATCTCCCTGCCAGCACGGTGAAAGAGAAGTGCGTAAGAACTTCTCTTATGGCAGAGCCAATAAGAGGGAGATCTTTCCCGTCTCCCCGCCTGCACACAGAGTGATAAAGTTAATGCGCACTAGGTCATTAGGGTGTGGCCAGGCACACCCAGCATACCCTGTGTGCATGCCTATGTGCACTATAATGCCCCAATCACAGTGAGAAACACATTAGGGTAACAATCAATTAACCTACCAGCGAAAGATTGAAGTACCCGGAGAAAACCCTGTGTATGCATACAAATATACACAAAGGTTTTCCCCCTTTTTTTTAAACGTACTTACTCTAGGACAAAGATATTTTTACGTCTGCTCAACTTGTATTTTAGGATTTCAGACACGCTGTCCGCAGACTTTATTGTGCCCATAAGCTCTTGTCGGCAGTAAGCTAGGAGTTCTATCCCATATGGAGTTGAAGAGTGTTATTGCTTTGTGCAGCTCATGGTCTGCGCTAGATACTATTTGCTTAAATGTCTGAGAATCTGCCATGCTGATAAATTCCAGTAGCAGCTGCTGGAACACATCAACACATGAAGATATCAGATGCTCGGGCCAGCAGAAGTCCTCATGACAGGCCGAGTCCCCACAGAGAGGCCATAAAACAACTGTATAAAAAGAAAGTATGAGTAATCACCAGCTCACAGCTATAACATGAAAAATGCATGGCAGATATAAGCAGTCAGGTCAGTACTGGAGTGAGAAATGAGGCACCCAGCCATAAATAAAAAGCACATTACATGTGTAAGGATTCTCTGTAGATGATTAGGATTACAGTGGAATTATTTGTTGAACGAAAAGGAAGCCATTTAATTTTTTTTCCATTATAACGTTATTGTTAAAGCATATTGAGGCCATTGGGGGGCGATGGGGAGTAATTTCTTTGGAAACCTATATATATATATATATATATATACATACACACACACTATATTATATTTTAATATATATATATGTGTGTATGTGTATACACATATATACCTATGCAGAGTTAAGAAAGTGAACAAAATAATTTTACAAATTTACACAACTGAAATATGTTGCTTTTGGCATTTTAAGGAATAACTTTATGTAGTTAATGCACATATTGATTATATTTGGTATATCAATTCCTTTTTTATTACGCCTTTTTTTCTTAGTCTCCACATTTACCTGCCATCCAAGCTGTCCAGCAAAAGTCACTGTAACTGGGGTTAGAACAAACTAGAACACTTTGCAGCAACAGATTTTTTAGGAAGTGAATGTTTAAAGCATATCCGAACCCAAAAAATATTTATATATTAAATCCTACCATATGTGGGGTCTGCATTTGTTTCCTTTTGTCAGTTTAAGACCATTTTTAGCAATTACAGAAAATACCTGTTGATGGCAGGAATGCAGGGTTGTTGTCACTTGTGAGATGAAAAGACAGCATAAACAAAGTTATCTCTCTTTTGTAAACTACTAGTCCCATCAGCAGATGAACATAGGCAGACATGTTTGAAGTCCAGTCTAGGTGACAACCATGGCTCCTTCCATAGATACAGTACAGGAGTGAGCGTAGCCATCCAGGCACTGGAAGTGTGTATTATTCACAAGTTTACTGGAGAATATAAAGTAAAAACCTGAAAAAAGTAAAACATATACAGACACCTCATCTAAGGACCAATAAGCTGCAATGAAAAGACATTTTTCTTTTAAAGTTTAGATACGCCTTAAGGCTTAAGCCATTGAAATAGACAGTGAACTCTGTAAGCATCCCCAGAAATGATAGTTTGTCCCAACCCGTGACTTTTCTCGACAACTTGCTCTGTGTGTAAATGTGCAGGAAAAAAATAAAGATGCACATACAGTTAATGGATTACGCATTTATTGTGATAGTGGACCTTTAAGCCCCACTACCATGTACCTCTTTAGTTTGCTGGCTTGACTGTGGGCCGAACATGGTCTTATACTCTGGGTAAAACTTGTGCGTTTAAAAAAAAAAATTATATAAAATAATTTTTATTAATATATAAAAGCCCCCATTTATCCCTCTGCATTTTGTCTAAAGATAAATCAATTCCAAATATTTTTTATATATATATATATATATATATATATATATATATATATATATATATATAGTATTATAATTTAAATGAAAAGTTTTACAGTATACTAGAGATGCACACACAGAGTTGGTTGCCTTTTTAGCCATTTTAAAATACACTGTTTTTCCAATTAATGAAAACATATACAATGAATGCACGGACTGTATAAAACAAAAGCCATTTTTACCATACTCTATTTTAATACAGTTTTACACTTAATATATTCTATTGATATATACTGTAGGCATGTACTGTATATTAGCACTCACCTTCAGTTCCTATGAAACAATCCCACTTCATAGCTGCTGTAAAACAAAAACAAAATACAATCAGATATATGTTCAGAACAGTTTAATCTGTAAGCCAGGTAAAAGAAGACCGCTGAAGAACAACATATAATGAATTACCAACAATTGCAACTGCAGTCTGCAGGTTTACCTTTAGTGAAAACACATCAAGATACAATTGGATTCAGAGATACAGGGTGCTAAAGTTACGAGCAAATCTCAACTTTTCCTGTAAGTGGCTGAACACCAGGCAGATATAAAATACACAAATTAAGGCAGTTCTGTACATACAGGCTTAAAGTTTATCTAAACTTTAAACCAAAGCCAAAGCACTTGTATATCAAAGCAAATTTACCCATAAGTAATAATGGAAACTCAGATGATTTGTTCCACGTCGTGGAAGGGATGACGTCAATGGCGGTTCGGAGGATGGTCTATGTGGACAGCTTTACCCCAGATGCCTGCATACTTACAGTAGATATGCCTCTTTTAATCATCAACCATGTGAGTTGCTAAATGTTGTACCTTCATTAAATGTAACCATTATGCTACACTTAGAGGCCCCTCTCTTCTCTTTTGTGATATGACACTACTTGTATACCAAGATATCGCTTGTATATCAAGTCAAAATTTATTTAAAAATTTTGCTGGTCTTGCAAAATGCTCTCAAACCAAGTTATTCTCAAACCAAGGTTTTACTGCATATTGCAGCTTACTAGTCCTTGGAGTTGTGGCTGCATTCATCTTCAGTTTACAAGCTTCCTTTACTGTATTTTTACCTGCTAATTCTTCAAATAACACGTCTTGTCCCTGGGTGGCTACATCACTTCTCCGCTGTACCTAAGGAGGGAGCCCTGGTTGTCCCCCTAGGCTGCTCTCCTGATTTGGACTACAAATGTGTGTTTGTACCTCTTCATCATCATTACATGGGGGTAGAGCAATTTGTAGTTTATAGCTGATAGCTAGGAAGGAAGATATCCTTTGTGCAGCTCACAGGAAGTGACAAGAACACTGCATTTCTGATAAGATTAACAGGTATTTACTGTACTTGCTGAAAATTTTCTTGGATTACAAAAAGAAACCTAATGCAGCCACCACATCTAAGGGTTGTAAACTGCAACATATTACATCTTTGTTCTTCGATTCAGTTATCCTTTAAATGTATTTTCTTAAATGCAAGCAGTGTAAGTACCTGAACTTTCATGTAGTCTTGTTTTTTTTTTTTTATGTGATTTTGTTTGAATAACTTGTTTGCATTGTTTTAATGTTGTTTGCATATATAGCACCCTGATGTATAGGCAGGGTTGCTAGTAAATTTACCTGTCAGGTATAGTCGCCTTGGCCAATTGATAGGGGATCAATTGATTCCACCCTAATTCTGGAATTGCTGCACTTCTCTCTTCTGTCACTAGATGGCCAGGTATCAGGTGGCATTAGATAAGACAAGGGCATTGCAAGGACAAATTAGATACTGGGGGGTCACTAGGAGCCAATCAGCATGCTCACAGGATTAGAGAGCAAATGGCAGAGAATGAGCCTATATTCTGCTGTTTTCTCTTTTACTGCCCAGTTACAAGCTGGGGGAGGGACAAGACCTGTACACTTTTCCTAAATCACAGCAGGGAAGAATCAGGTCTCCTGTCCTGCCAGCAGGACTGTGCTGAGTGACAGAGCTATGTAAATCCTAGAACTGGATGGACAAAAATACAAATTCTTTGGCAGGTAAAACAGCCCCCTCATATGCATTTCATCTGTGTATTTAATGGTTTGCCTGTAGCTTTAATGTGACAAATGCAGGTCATGGGTCAGTAGGAAGTTGCAGAAGGTAGGGTTGGAACTACATTTGACTTTTACTGGAAAAGTCAAGATTTGCATATAACTCGATCTGGATCTATGGATTGTTTCAACAAACCAATTCAACTAAAAGGTAGCTTCTCCTTATACATTTGTTCATCAGTTTTCAATATCACAGTTCGTGACAAGTGTAGTTTAGTTTAAAGTAGAACTATGGGCAAAACTTTTTTTTTCTTCATTTTGGATAGAGCGAGGGAGGGTTATAACTAGGGTTGTCCCGATACCACTTTTTCAGGACCGAGTACAAGTACCGATCCTTTTTTTCAAGTACTCGCCGATACCGAATACCGATACTTTTTTTTTATGTCACGTGACAGTGTTTTTTTTAATTTTTCTTTTTTAACAGTGCTTTTTTTTTTTTTTTTTTTTTGGGGGGGGGGGGGGGGGTGAACGGTGTATGTGTGTGTGTGTTTTGTTTTTTTTTGTTTTTTAAATTTACAATTTTTATTTTTTACAATAATTTTTTTTTTATTCTTTATTGCAATATGTGTTTTTTTTGTTTTTGTTTTTTTTTTAATCAGCCCTGTTGGGGGGCATTGGTGAGATATCAGGGGTCTTAACAGACCTCTGATATCTCCCCCTTGAGACAGAGAAAGAGACCGAGGCTAGAGATTCCCCAGTCCCTTTCTCTGCAGCCTCAGCTGCACTGAGAATGAATGGAGGAAGACAGCGGCTCCTCTCCATTCATAAACTGACACATCGTAATCACAAGAGATTACAATGTTTCAGTTATGTGAATGGACAGAGTCAGCTGACTCTGTCTATTCACAAAGGAAGGAGGAGGAGGACGGCGGAACGGAGGGGGAGAACGGAGGGGGACAGAGAAGGAGGGGGGAACGGAGGGGACAGCAGAGAGGCACAGGGAAGGAAAGAGGAACGGAGGGTGACAGCGGAGAGGCACAGAGGAGGAAAGAGGAACGGAGGGGACAGCGGAGGGGGACAGAAAAGGAGAGAAGAACGGAGGGGGACAGCGGAGAGACACAGAGGAAAGGAGGGGACATGGAGGAGGATGCAGTGACAGTCAGCGGTGAGCAATCACCGCTGTGTCACTAAAGCAGCTGAAAGCCGCTGGGGGAGAAGCTTGTATCTCCCCCATGCGCCTATCACAGCTGACTTTTAGGTATCGGGGAAGCATCGGGAGCATTTGCCCGAGTACAAGTACTTGGGCAAATGCTCGGTATCTGTGCCGATACCGATACTAGTATCGGGACAACCCTAGTTATAACCTCAGTCAGCGTTTTTTTTTTTTTCGCCATCTGTGTCCCATTGTGGAATTTCTCTTCACTTCCTGTCCCATAGCCAAACAGGAAGTGAGAGGAGATCACTGAAAATTAAGAGAATTCTTTGGGGACCCCATTGGAGGATTTGCCCTCTATTACTTTTCTGGGGACAAGTCAAAATTTGGGATTTTCTTTTACTTTTCACTTTCAATGATAATGGTAAACAGGACAAATAGAGCGGGTGAGTCTCCCTAATGGGGGCACAGAAAGCAAAAAAAAATAAAAAAAAAAAAAAAAAAACTGACCAGGGTTCTAATCTCTCTCAAATCTAAAAAAAAAAAAAAAAAAAAAAAAAAAAAGTTTTGCCTTTAGTTATACTTTAAAGTGAATCTGTGGACATAAAAAAAATATGACTCTAAACAGTCATATCTGTAGAAGCGCAAACAGTCAAGGGCAACCACAACAAAAAGTGCTAGTTGGGACAGTCATGTATGGACAAATTTTTAGAAAAGATCAATGGGATAAAACATGTGTTCATTTATTGATACCATGTTGTGAATTTGAAACAATTAAAATCTCCTCACATAGATGAACTGCTGTAAACTTGCTCCCCTTTGTGATAGTACCTTATGGAGGCGGTCAGAGGTAGGCAGGCTGGGTGAAGAAATGCTGCGAAGGTGAAACCATCATGCCTCCCTGGGAGATCCACTGAAGCGGGGGAGAGGGGGAACCCAGCACGTGTGGGACCAGATGGAAGGTATGGAGCCTCGACCGAATCTCTGGTGGTGGATGGCAGGACGGCACTTTGGCCGTGGGATGGAGAGGGGGCCAGAAGACAGCCGGGACAACCTCCAAAAGGAAGACAGCAGACAGAAACACCCGAGCGTGAGGTCAAACGCTCAGGGAGCCCAACTCCAAAACGAGGCTTGGAACACAGAGTGGTGGAGAGCAAGCCGAGGAGAAAGCTTGGCTGTTGTCTTGACAATGCGTTTCGGGGCGTGGCCCTTTTTCAAGTCATGTGACATGAACAGCCAATGGGATATTAAATAGGAGTGGACAGCGGGAAGGATCACATATTTAAAAAGGAACCATAACTGGTTTCTCCACAGCAGCAAAACCTCCATTATTACAAAGTAATAATAAATAACCTAGTGAAACTAACTCAATATACAAATACTGGAAGACACTGGGACAACGATTGGATGAAAAACAAAAAATGAATGATTGAGAGATAAAAATACATAAACATAATAATGATAATAATAAAATATATATGTAAAGCATTATATAAAAAAAACCTCCTATTTAAATCCCATTGGCTGTTCATGTCACATGACTTGAAAAAGGGCCACGCCCCAAAATGCTTTGTCAAGACAACAGCCAAGCTTTCTCCTCGCTCTCTTTGGTTTGCTCTTCACCACTCTGTGTTCCAAGCCTCATTTTGGAGTTGGGCTCCCCAAACGTTTGACGTCACGCTACGGTGTTTCCGTCTGCTGGCTTCCTTTAGAGGTTGTCCCGGCTGTCTTCCGGCCCCCTCTCCCTCCCACAGCCAACGTGCCGTCCTGCCTTCCTCATTTCTTCACCAAGCTTGCCTACCTCTGACTGCCTCCATAAGGTACTATCACAGAGGGAAGCAAGTTTACAGCAATTCATCTATGCGAGGAGATTTTTATTGTTTCAAATTCACAACATGGTATCAATAAATTAACACAAGTTTTATACTATTGATCTTTTCTGAAAATTTGGCCATACATGACTGTCCCAACTAGCGCTTTTTGTTGTGATTGCCCTTGACTGTTTGCATTTGTATTCACACTTCTCCTGGTGTGCTCATCCACACAGCTGCTTATGGGGCACAAGTAGGAATTTTAAATGGTTCCTATGTTATACATGTCCCAGTTTACCAGGCTTTGTTGTTTTAATATCTGTAGAAGAGTGTACCTACTTACATTTTCCTTTGTGTCCACACTGCTGAAGGCTGCTCAGGTCCTGAGAAATGCCCCGTGATTTCAACTGGGAAACCAACATTTTTAGGTGCGTTGGTCCCCTGGCTTCCCCACGGCTCTCACCCATTCCTCCTGCTGACCCCCATGTCATTATAGGAGGTAATAGTGGTCAGCAGGAGGAACTTGTGAGAACTGGGGGGACCCTGGAGCTCAACACTAACAAAAAGGTGAGTTTCACAACAAACTTTAGGGGGCTATTCCTCAGAATGGGAGCAACGTCAGTGGTCTTTTTACAGGTATGCCTTATTAGGGGTAACATTTTTAGAATGACAGAGTCACTTCAAAAAAGGTGTGCACATCCTATGTGGCTAAGGCAGAAGGCTAAAATCAATTCCATAAGTACAAATTGATGAAAATCATTAAAACAGAACTGTGTGGGAACTACATATTGCAAAAGACTATTTGGGTCATATAAAGGCAGAATGAGCCAACATGCTTCAGTGGCACGTTTACCACAAAAGGTTTAAGAATTTAATTAATTGCCCCCAAAGAGCCTTGTTAGAACTGAGACTAAAATCCCTTGTACAATATTGATACATCTGGGAGAAGAATGAAGCGAAGAACGAAGCGAATAATTGCATTTTTGGCTATTTTTAAGTACTGATGGAAAGAAAATGTGTAAGGGTTGAAACGTGAGCGGTTGTGTTTCATTTGTAAAACTTCATATGGAAAAGAAGAAAAATAAATAAATAAAAAATTATTGTATTTGCATATTGACCTGTATTCATTCACGTTATTAAAAGATCTCACTTGGTGAATACAAACACGTGCTTTGTTTCCAATTGCAAAGTTAAAAACATGTATATATGGAGTATAATTCCAGATGTGCTCCCAAGCTGCATTCATACAATGCTTTATTTTTTACCACCTTGCAACATGTTTGTCGGCTGCTCGGGTTACAGGTACACATGCGGAATACAAAGTAAAACACTGCTAAAAGGATCTGAGAAATACGCTTGTATCGCTGCATTTTCTATTTATAAGATTCTCCTGGAGGAAAGGTAAATTCTTAAACCAGCCTGGTTTATTCAATAAAACCATACAGAGATGCAATGATTATGTTCAAGTTGCAGGGCACTGAATCATAGTAAATTTATCCTAGTTAGACAATCGAAAGAAGATTGCTTAGTATACATTATTACCCTCACTACACATTGCTGGTTACCACGACAGCTGTACCTTTATATGCAATGAATCTGGAAAGTATTCACAGCGCTTCGCTTTTGCCACATTTTGTTATGTTACAGCCTTATTCCAAAAAAGAGTAAATTCATTATTTTTCTCAAAATTCTACAAACAATACCCCATAATGACAACGTGAAAGAAGTTTGTTTGAAATCCCATGTTCATAAGTATTCACAGCCTTTGCTCAATACTTTGTTGAAGCACCTTTGGCACCAATTACAGCCTCAAGTCTTTTTGAGTATGATGCTACAAGCTTGGCACACCTATTTTTGGGCAGTTTCTCCCATTCCTCTTTGCAGGACCTCTCAAGCTCCATCAGGTTGGATGGGGAGCATTGGTGCACAGCCATTTTCATCTCTCAGAGATGTTCATTCGGGTTTGAGTCTGGGCTCTGGCTGGGCCACTCAAGGACATTCACAGAGTTGTCCTGTAGTCACTTCTTTGTTATCTTCACTGTGTGCTTAGGTCATTGTCCTGTTGAAAGATGAACCCTCGTTCCAGTCTGATGTCCACAGCGCTCTAGAGCAGGTTTTCATCAAGGATTTCTCTGTACATTGCTGCACTCATCTTTCCCTCAATCCCAACTAGTCTCCCAGTTCCTGCCGGTGAAAAACATCCCCACAGTATGATGCTGCCACCACCACCATGCTTCATTTTAGGGAGGGTATTGGCCAGGTGATGAGCGGTGCCTGGTTTCCTCCAGACATGATGCTTGCCATTTTGGCCAAAGAGTTCAATCTTTAGAACTAGATGTGTACCTCAAAATGGGATTTTAAGGGCAATGCAGAAATTGGCAGTGTTGAATTATAGTTAAAAAGAAGTTTATTGATACAAAAACGAATAGGATATACATGAACATACACATTGATCTAGTTAAGAATAATTATAAAAACATCAGATATATGGAAACATATGATGCATCCTACTGCTAGTTACAAGTACCACCCCCGATAGGTGTGATGGCGTCCTGATAGCAGATTTCCAACGCGTTTCAACTTATTGTAAGGATAAAGTCTTCCTCAGGGAGGGACTGCATCACATTCTAAAATTTTAAGTAACAGCATGATTATTGGTATATACTTAAATATTTGTTTGTTACCTATATCTACAGAAATCGCATTACAACAGAAAAGTATTATATGCGACTTACATTTGCGACTACAGAAATCGCATTACAACAGAAAAGTATTATATGCGACTTACATTTGCATTTAACTGTGAAAAATCACTTTCCCAGTGCTGGCAGGGGTCCTAACACGTGATTGTCAATGCTGCTCAAATATCCTCTACGGGATGGCCTGGTATATTGTGAAGAAACCAGTATTTGGCAGTCGTGATAATTAAACAACTGAAAAACATGAAGGTATAAGGGAAATGCTAAGAAATTGAACATCAAAAAGGTCAAAGAATGGAAATAATGGTGATTCGTAGGGGAAATAAGGTTCCCCAGAGCCATCATAGAGTAAAAGAGATCAAATACCTTAAATTGATTGTGTCAGGTGTATTGTTCCAAGTGGCAGGGAGCTCTGGTCCTGGAGTACCTCTCTGTAACAAAGCCAGTTGTGGAATGCTGCCTGTGGCCATCCCTGGCGTCCTAATATATGGGGTGTGGGCGTGGCTAAGTGATGGGCGTAGCCCTATTCTAGGTAGAGTTTCACATTCATTGGTGGTGCAGTGGAGGGGGTGCGACTTCAATTGGCTGCTGTCACTGTTTAGAGGAAGCACCTTTGTACAATGTATTGAGGGGAAGCGTCCAGAAGCTTCCCTGTTGTCTAGGTAGCAGACGCTTGGACCTCCTCCAAAAAAAAGGTAAGGTACCTTAGGGCCACTACCCCCCCAGGCCTAAATGAAACCGAAAGTTTCAGACCCTTCTTGGAGGGCTTCAGCTCGGGGAAAACGGATTAACATAATTTTTATCTCACCTTCTTTGTTCTCTTGCACCTCTGCCTTTCTAGAACTGGAGTTCTATTCCAGTACCCCTTGCGGAGAAACAGAGGGCTCCCTCCACAACACCATAGGCCCATTATCTCCCCATTGATGATCATATGTCTTAAACTGCTAAGACTCTACACCCTACCCAGTCAGAAACTATATAGGAGAGTTTTTCTAACTAAACTTATTTACTGTAATTACTGTAATCTCTTTTGTGTAACTATTTTGTATACAGTATTATGTTAATTGCTGTTATTTCTGCAGATGCATTTTTTTCATGCGACTGTGCCATATGAATCCGCCTCTCAGTGCTGAAACAAAGGGCCAATGATACCGTTGCCATTCTGCCCACTATCCCTACCCGGCACAGGGGGGGGCCATGACGCAACATCATGGCCCGAATACCCCGAAGGCGTCAGATCTTATTTTGATGCCCCGGGATTTCCTACTGTGTCGGTGGTTATAAGCCCTAATTTTGATGTTCTGCCATTCGCTCAATGACAGTACAATCATCATAAAGAGGTTTGGGCATATTTAAGAATAAAAATCTCCCTTCACATTCTCTTATTATATATATTTCATATTTCATCAGTACTATCCCTATTTCAATCAATTCTTTGCAATTCTTTTATACAATTTTTCTTCCTTCCTTTTTCCATCTCTAATGAGGGAGTATAGACCTGCTACTTTTTGTCATACTTGTCACTGTATATCTTGGTGACATCTATGACATCAGCATAGAACAGTACCCCATATACCGCTGTGCATAGTCTGATACTTTTTTGTCAGACAGCGGGGCTACTATGCCCCGATGCCCGGTTTAACATGGATAAGACTGCTCAATTGCGCTGTGGAGTCACACGGCCCCCCCTCCCTCTTTTAGGAACTGACGTCGGGGCCATGTGACCCCAACGTCATATGCACATTGCCCCGGCAACCAGACGCACCTCTCTCCCCGCCTCACCCCGAGCCCATACTACATGGGCTACGTGTAAGCAATAGGCTTCACGTCACGGGGAGGAGAAAAGGAATTTTTTTTTTTGGAGGAGGTCCAAGCGTCTGCTACCTAGACAACAGGGAAGCTTCTGGACGCTTCCCCTCAATACATTGTACAAAGGTGCTTCCTCTAAACAGTGACAGCAGCCAATTGAAGTCGCACCCCCTCCACTGCACCACCAATGAATGTGAGACTCTACCTAGAATAGGGCTACGCCCATCACTTAGCCACGCCCACACCCCATATATTAGGACGCCAGGGATGGCCACAGGCAGCATTCCACAACTGGCTTTGTTACAGAGAGGTACTCCAGGACCAGAGCTCCCTGCCACTTGGAACAATACACCTGACACAAACAATTTAAGGTATTTGATCTCTTTTACTCTATGATGGCTCTGGGGAACCTTATTTCCCCTACGAATCACCATTATTTCCATTCTTTGACCTTTTTGATGTTCAATTTCTTAGCATTTCCCTTATACCTTCATGTTTTTCAGTTGTTTAATTATCACGACTGCCAAATACTGGTTTCTTCACAATATACCAGGCCATCCCGTAGAGGATATTTGAGCAGCATTGACAATCACGTGTTAGGACCCCTGCCAGCACTGGGAAAGCGATTTTTCACAGTTAAATGCAAATGTAAGTCGCATATAATACTTTTCTGTTGTAATGCGATTTCTGTAGTCGCAAATGTAAGTCGCATATAATACTTTTCTGTTGTAATGCGATTTCTGTAGATATAGGTAACAAACAAATATTTAAGTATATACCAATAATCATGCTGTTACTTAAAATTTTAGAATGTGATGCAGTCCCTCCCCGAGGAAGACTTTATCCTTACAATAAGTTGAAACGCGTTGGAAATCTGCTATCAGGACGCCATCACACCTATCGGGGGTGGTACTTGTAACTAGCAGTAGGATGCATCATATGTTTCCATATATCTGATGTTTTTATAATTATTCTTAACTAGATCAATGTGTATGTTCATGTATATCCTATTCGTTTTTGTATCAATAAACTTCTTTTTAACTATAATTCAACACTGCCAATTTCTGCATTGCCCTTAAAATCCCATTTTGAGGTACACATCTAGTTCTAAAAATTACAAGGGATGCTGGCAATGACACGGCCAACCCTCTGAGTCATACATTTATGTAAACAAGAGTTCAATCTTTTTTCATAAGACCAGAGAATTTTGTTTCTCATGGTCTGAGAGTCCTTTAGGTGCCTTTTGGCAAACTCCAGAGGGGCTGTCATGTGCCTTTTACTGAGAAGTGGCTTCCGTCTGGCCACTCTACCATACAGGCCTGATTGGTGGAGTGCTGCAGAGATGTTGGTTGTTCCTCTGGAAGGTTCTCCTCTCTCTCCACAGATAAACCAAAGTTCAATTTTGAGTGTCATGGCAAAGGCTGTGAATACTTATTTTTAATAACTTTGCAAAGATTTCAAAAAAACTACTTTCACGTTGTCATTGTGGGGTATTGTATGTAATTTTGAGGAAAATAATGAATTTAATCCATTTTGGAATAAGGATGCAACATAACAAAATGTGGAAAAAGCAAAGCGCTGTGAATACTTTCCGGATGCACTGTAAATGTGTGCTCACCCCCCCCCCCCCCACACACACACACACACACACACACACACACACACATACACACAGACACACACACATCCCTCACAAGCCAACTGCCCAAACCCAAACCCTCAGTCCAACTACTTATCTTATCGTTTGAAGTGCACTGCCCAGTGTTACACTTTCTCGACGACTTCTCCACATGGCTACCCTACTTTCTCTCCTCTGAAGTACCAGCCATCATCCTCGGTGACTTTAACATTTAACACCTCAGCCACTTCTCAACTACTCAACTTACCTCCTCTTTTAGCCTAACACAATGGACACAAACCACCACACAAGCAACCTCTCCAACACCCCTTTTCCCTTCTGAGATCACAACCTCAGTTTCAGATTCTCCTGGTCTCCTACCTCCCATGCCGCCAACCTGCAAACAGTTTACTGCAGGAAACTTCACCACCTCAACCCCTCCCTTCTTCTTTCTGCTACTGACTGCCTTTATGATAAAATCGCACCCCTGTCCAGCCCAGACCTTGCCACTTCCGTCTACAATAACATACGGTCATCCTCCCTAGAAATACTCACTTCTCTCTACACGCAGAACCAGGCCTCGTCTGCTACAACCCTGGCAAACAGACTACACCCGAAGTCTCAAGAGATGCAGCCGTGCTCTTAAATGAGCGTGGCATAAAGCCCAATCCCTGCAAAACTTCACCCTCTACAACCCTGCCCTTGTCAAATAAAACTCCTGCCTCCACACTGCCAAACAAACCTACTACATCACTCTCATCAAAACCCTCTCATCCAAACCTTGTCAACTTTTTTCTCCCCTATATTCCTTACTTCATCCCCCACTGCCTCCACCCACCAACTTGCTTACCGCCCAGGAGAGTGCCAATCATTTCAAAAACAAAATCGACACAATTTGTGATGGGAAATCCAGCATCGACCCCTAACAAAACACACTAGGTCCAACACCACACTCAATACTTTCTATCTTTAACCCGGTTACCATTAAGGAAGTTGCCAAACTCCTTTCCATGGCCCACCTCACCACCTGTCCCCTGGAACCTGTCCCCCCACAATTACTGCTCTATCCTAAACTCTTTAACCCAAATCTTCAACCTCTCGCTCTCCTCTGGCATCTCCCTGCTCCTGTTTGCCTCCAAGCTTCTTCAACGCCTTGTCCACAACTGAGTTGCTACCTCACTGACAACAGCCTTCTTGACCCCCTACAGTCTGACTTCCGCCCACAACATTCCACTGAACCTGCCCTACTAAATGAATGACCTACTAACTACTAAAGCCAATGGCCAGTATTCCATACTCATACTCTTGGACCTTTCTGCTGCCTTTACCACAGCTGACCACCCACTCCTCCACAATGAACTCCACTCCCTTGGCCTCTGTAACTCTGCTCTTTCCTGATTCTCCTCCTTCCTATGTCAGCGCACTTTCAGTGTCACATACAACACCATCTCCTCCACTCCTCTCTCTCTTTATTTTGGGTAACCCAAGGCTCTGTCCGTGGGCCCCTCCTATTCTCTCTTTATACCTTTTCCTTGGGCTAGTTAATAACCTCCTATGGCTTCCAATACCTCCTATATGTTGACAACACCCAGATCTATCTCTCAACCGCTCAACTCACCCCCTCAATCTCCTCACGAATCACAAACTTACTGAACGACATATCAGTATGGATGTCACACCACTTCCTCAAACTCAATCTTTCTAAAACTGAGCTTGTAATATTTCCTCTTTCCTCCCCTCCCCACGACTATCACTGAGATCAACAGCACAACTATTACTAGCCTGCCACACATGCCAGGGTCCTGGGGTATAATCCTAGACTCTGACCTCTCTTTCAGCCCCCACATCCAATCACTGGCTAACTCTTGCTGCGTTAAAGTGGAGGGTCACCCAAAAAAAACAAATTGCACCAAAAATCTTAAAAAAAAAAAAAAGTTTAAAAAAAAAAAAAATGTACTTACCTGAAACCCTTGTTGCTAGGCAGTCTTCCTAATCTGCCTCTTCCTATCCTCGGTGAGCAGCCCCATTGCCTTCTGGGAACTGTGTGTGTTCCCAGAAAACTACGGGGCCATTGACAGAGCGCCGCACCGCTCATGCGTGTGCAGTAGGAAACTGGCAGTGAAGCCGCAAGGCTCCACTGCCTGTTTCCCTTACTTAGGATGGCGGTGCCGGGACCCGAGAGCCGAGGGACGAGTCGGCCTCGGGCGGCCGACATAGCGGGTACCCAGGACAGGTAAGTCTACTTATTTAAAGTCAGCAGCTACAGTGTTTGTAGCTGCTGACTTAAAAAAAAAAATTATCCTGGCAGGAATCCCGCTTTAACCTCTGCAATATTTCCAGAATTCGCCACTTCCTAATGACACCAGAAAAAAAAAAAATATTCACTCCTTAGCTTATTTCCCGCCTTGACCCCTGCAACTCCCTCCTCACTGGCCTACCTTTACACATGCTATCCCTCCTTCAGTCTATTATGAATGCTGCTGTTAGACTAATACATCTTGCTAACCGATCCGTGACTGCTGCTCCTCTCTGCCTCTTCACTGGATTCCCCTACCCCACCATATAAAATTCAAAATACTAACCACAACATGCAAGGCCTCCAAAACATCGTCCTCACCTACATCACCAACCTCATCATCCTCTCCGCTTCTCCCAGGACCTCCTGATCTCTAGCTCCCTTGTTACCTCCTTCCATGCTCACCTCTAGGACTTCTCCAGAGCCTCTCCCATGCACTGGAACTCCCTGCCCCAGTATGTCCGGTTAGCTCCTTCCCTGTCCTCATTTATGCGGTCACTAAAAACTCAATTATTCAGGGAAGCCTACCCCACCCCCACCCCCACCTAAGAACTGTACCCTAGTCAGATCCATCAGATCACCCCCTGCAGCTATTACCTTTTGTACCACCTTCCCCTCCCTTTAGATTGTAAGCTCCATGAGCAGGGCCCTCACATGCCTTCTGTATTGAACTGTATTGTAATCGTACTGTCCCCCTTTATATTGTACAGCACTGCGTAAACTGTTGGCGCTAAGTCAATCCTGTCTAATTATAATCTTAGTTCGAGAACCATAACCTCCTTTGGTATTTACATTTTGTTCTGATAAAAATCTATTTAGCATTGGCCGTGCCTGTGTACAGAGTCCCAATTGACTTGAATTAAGCCATATACTGAAGATCTTCAGTCACAATATATATTCCCATTCAAGCAAGTGGGGACTCCGTGAACTGACGTGGCCAGAGCTGAAATTTTTTTTTGACAGGACCTCTCACTTCCTGTTGTGTCTACAGGTCAGGAAGTTAAAAGGAAATCTCCAATGACAAAAATTTGTTTAAGGGTTAAGGTTGAGAAAGGCTGGCATGGAGAATGCTTAAAACCTTTGTTAGTTTTTTTCGAAATCTTGGGTAACCCCTGCTAGAACCAATTTATTGGCAGTCAATGAGCAAAATGCCCCTTACATTGGTGGCAGGCAGCAAGAGTGTCCCACTTACAGCGGTGAGAAGAATGTCACCCTTACAGAAAGCTAAAAAGATCTTTGGTGTCATGTGGCTGGCACTGCCAAGTGGCGTTGGCCCTTGAAACATCAAAGGGGAGGTGAATCTGCAACAACTCAAAGAACCCCTAGCAATCTTTGGAGGAACCATAGGGTTTTATGGAACCCTGCTTGAGAATGGCTGCTCTATGCTATCCAAAAAGGGGTTTTGACTTTAGATATACTTTAGTAAATACAATAGTTGGCTTTTTGACTCTCTTAAAACTATTTTTCTTCTTAGATAGGAGTGGTGCTAGCCATTGTCCACTGCATTTAACAAAACGCTTGGAGTTCTGAACTGGAAAGCTTAAGGTAACTACGCACATAAGGGAACTGGCTATTTATGGCCAGATTGGTGAACGTTCCTATGTCTGTAGGCTTTCTGATGTACCCTGGCTGAGCATTGGGCAAAATTTCTCCTTTTTATTTTCACATGAGACCAGCTAACACCTGCAGCATTATCCTAGGCCCTCTGTATGGGCACAAACATGCAATTTGCCCAATGTGAATTTGCATGTACAGTATATAGAACAATCAATGTCCCTTTGACAGACAGGTCATCTATGCTGGCAAGGCACAGTTCAAAGTCAGTAAGTGCCTTTAAGATGGTCAAAAACACTAGGAAGCATGTAACTATGGTCCAAAGAACATCAGGTATCTGTCCATACTTAAATATGAACGAGTGTGTAGGCCTGATCATTTATCTTTAGGCTTGTGGAGCAGGGCAGGTCACTGCAGACACCTCCAAACTTTCTGTAGGTGGCCCTTAGACATTAGAAGTCATTCAGTGTGCATGGCTGATGTATCCAATCTCAGCATAGAAAGTCAAACAAGTGCTCCATAAACTTGCAAGGCTGGCTCTCTTGACTTGGCAAGTTTATGAAAATACAGTGGGGAGAGTAAAGAACCCACAAAAGTGATATCATTGCCAAAGAATGGGAACTGTTGTCTTATATCAATAGAGTAACTTTAGCATATTATCAAGAAAATAAAGCGTCTCATTGCGCTCTAAGTTCAGGCTCATCAAACCTAAAATCCGGGAATAAGGATTTGAGATGTAACAGAGAGACTTCAAGTCCAGTTCCCCTATGGAGTCTTGGTTCCAGTGGGATGGATCATGGTGGAATACATCAATTCAGCAGCCTTAGTGAAAGTCAAGGTGGGATATGTCACATGAGAAGATGTGAGTGGGGATGGATGACGGCTCAGATTGTGGTGCAGCAGGGCTCATCCGGTCTGGGAATCCTTAATAACATGTAGAAAACAAAAGTTGCCACAGTGCAAACATCAATATCAGCATATATTATTTATTAAAAGCATAAAAGCACACTTACATACTGTATGGGTAAGCAAAGGGCTGCAAAACGATGAAGATGGTGAAGAACAGCACAGCCGGCCAGCACAAACCTCTGTCATGCACGGATTCCAGGACCACCAGAATGGGCAGGCAGCATCTGCAGGCTAACTACATCAAAGTGGCACCTATCGAGGGTGAAAAGGGGGCATGTACAATGTGTTTGAGGACCTGCCTCCTTTAACCAAGGGGTGATCATTTATCTTTAGGCTTATGGAGCAGGGCAGGGAAGGCCACAGGAGATACCTCCAAACTTCGGTAGGTGGTCCTTAGATATTAGAAGTCAGTCAGTGTGCAGGGGCAACGTAGCCAATCTCAGCATAGAAAGTCAAACAAGTGCTTCATAAATTTGCAAGGCTGGCTCTCTCGGCCTGGCAACTTTATGAAAATACAGGAGAGTAAAGAACCCATAGAAATGAGATCAATCCTGCAGAATGGGGATTGTTGTCTTGTATCAATAGAGTAACTTTAGGGTATTGATATAAAAAGGTAGATCTCTTCCCTCTCAAGGTGACCTAAAATTAATCACTTTTTTAAACAATATTTTTTTTTAATTTTACCGACTTTGATACACAGTCCAGTTAACAAGTAATTAGTTATGTGTCATGAGAATCCTGGCCAATCTATCTGTCATTGTACACCAGATAATTGAAACAGGAACGGATATCTTGACAGCTGCCTAAAAATTGATGTTACAGCACTGGCTTGATAATACTGTTCTGCAAATAACAGCAGTTATCAGGATCTCTAATTGGATACATTTTGAAAGATTATAGCCATGTTGGAAGTACATTTATTAATACTGTCAAACAAATTATTTTCATGGATTGAGAGAGACTTTCATGTACTTCTTATGTATTTGCAATTGCGTTAAAATATTTTAAACATTATGATAGTCGTATATTGTTAACAGATTTAATGCATTCAGTATATAAACCCAAGAACAATATATAGCTTATAGTGTAGCTTACATCCCTAAATGTGGATCCTACATTATTTTTTCAGTGATGCCAGTAACAAACTTCTCACTCAGCATCCTATTTGTGACTGTGTAGCCATTTCCAATTATAAATCCACCTCCTTCCATCATTACAGCCAAGCTTTTTGTTAGAGGTACAATATCAGTCTTTGGGGGAAATAACCCAGAACGTTTAAGTCCACAAAGATTGGCAGGCATGAGCTATCTGGAACATTTACATGGCACCCCATAGACATGTGATTATTACCTGATTAACTCAAAACCAGGCAGATTGAGCAATGGTTATCTCATCGCAAATATCTAAGTGATGAATAGATTTGTTTGATCTCCACAGAGTTCCAAAGGCTTTCGGCCACCTGTAGAACACCTGTGCCAGTAAATAAGCACCTAACAATGGACAATTTTCTTTCCTTTCATTTTAGTATATTTATGTAGCATTTGTGGTCTAATGGTCATGATCTTGAAACCCTTCATTTAAGGTTATAACTGTGGTAAAAGATGGCTAAGTGGATATTGATGAGTAAATAGGCTAATTGCTGGTTACGATTTTAGGCTTGGTAAGCAGGGATCCTAGGACAGCCACTTCAGCTATTTCAGAATGTGAGACATACAAAATTTATGGTAATAAAGACTGGCAGCCATAACACTGAGGCTACAGAGCAATGCTTCTCAACACCTTTTTAAAAATACTTTTACTGAGTACTCCCTGGTGTCACTCACCTACGTTCAATTACCCATAGGTATGGATACATTTATTACCAGTACCCCTTCTGTCTATATTCTCTGCAGGTTTTCTAAACAATCCTATATTTTAAAACAGGGCTTGACAAATCCTAGGTGCCAGGTCGCCATGGCGACTAGAAATTGGCACCAGGTGTAAGCAGCGTCCAATGAGCACGGACCCTGTCTACACTAGTGGCTTTTCATCTGCCACCTGGCTGCAAGCCATGTCCCACCAGGCCTGTGCTGGCCATCGGGACTACCGGGAGTTTCCCGGTGGGCCGATTGGCAGTGGGCCACTACACTTCTCTGACTGTCAGTGTCTCTCTCCGAGTCTCCATTGTCATTAACGCCGGGCGGCTCCGCTCCTGCACTCGGCGGGCGGCGCCGGCGTCACACAAACTTCGGCATCATCATGCTAGCTGCCACTATTCACTCCCCCAGGCACTCCCCCTAACATTATAGCCTTGGGCGGCCTCTTTGTCCCGGCGCCGTGACATCACTCACGGCCGGAGGCGGCCCGGGGACATAGGAGGAGGCGTTGCAAGCAAGACTGCAACCAAGAGGAGCCGAGGCCGAGCCAGCACCGCTGAGGAGGAGGATTCGGAATTTCTGAACCATACCAGAACCAAGTTGCAGGCAGCAAGTACAGAGTACAGTGACAGTCAGACCAAGTCTATAGTGTGATTCATCATTCAAGTAAGCACTAATAACTTTACTAATAATAATAGTAAGTAACTGAATATGCAGCATGGCGGGGGGAGGGGTAAATCTGTACTGTAAATGTACTGTCACTGGTCACGGTTAAATTATTCATCAGTTACCATGGCCAGTGGCATTAAATTAATAATTGACCAGTAGCATTAAATTAATAATTGACCAGTGGCATTAAATTAATATTAATGCCACAGTGGCATTAATATTAATTTTAATGCCACTGGTCAATTATTAATTTAATGCCACTGGTCAATTATTAATTTAATGCCACTGGTCAATTATTAATTTAATGCTACTGGCCATGGTAAATGATGAATAATTTAATGCCACTGGTCAATTATTAATTTAATGCCACAATAACTGATGAATAATTTAATGCCAATGGTCATGGTAACTGATTAATAATTTAATATCACTAGTCATGGTAAATGATTAATAATTTAATGTCACTGGTCACGGTAACTGATTAATAATTTAATGTCACTGGTCACGGGAAATTATTAATTTAATGACACTGGTCTCGGTAACTGATGAATAATTTAATGCCACTGGTGAATTAATTTACTGTCACTGGTCACGGTAACTGATGAATGAATTTACTAGTGCCACTGCTGATCATGGTCACTGATAAATGAATTTACTAGTGCCACTGCTGGTCATGGTCACTGATGAATGAATTTGCGGCCATTGGTCATGGTCACTGATGAATTAATGTACTGCCACTGGTAGTCACGGTCACTGATGAATTAATGTACTGTCACTGCTGGTCATGATCACTGATGATGAATGAATGTACTGCCACTGGTCACTGATGAATTAATGACTGACCACTGGTCAGCCATTAATTCATCAGTGACCAGTGGCAGTACATTCATTCATCAGTGACCAGTGGCAGTACATGAGTTCATCAGTGACCAGTGGCAGTACTGGCATTCTTGGCAGCAGCACTGATTGGGGAATCATTGCTGGGTTGGCTGAGAGCTCTGCTGAAGTGCTCATCCACCAATGAGCTGATATCTCCCTAGAAATATGTGAACAGGACACTTCTGGAGGCCTCTCCTTCTGGGCTGCAGAGCATAGATTTTTGGCGCAATTGCGTATAGTTTATATACTGTTTTTGTGTGTGTGTTTGCAAAATTAAAGTGGGCCAGTCTGGATGAAGTCCAGGGCCAAATTTTTGTCCCAGTCCAGCCCTGTGTCCCACCATGTTTCTATCTAGCTAGACTGAATGCACGGCCGGACGGCACCACTGTCAGAAATCCCCAGAGTGCGGGTCTTCTCCCAGCCATGCCCGCCCCCCAACCTCACCACCTCTCCTCCAGGGCTCTGCTTCTCCTCCCCACCACCAGCTGCACAAGGTGAGGGGGGAGAAGGACAAGGTGAGGGGACTGTCAGGGGGTGCACAAGATGAGGGGAAGGATGAGAAAGCTGCAGAAGGTGATGGGGAGGAATGGGGAGTTGCACAAGGTGGGGTGGGGTAAAGGAGGACAAGGTGGGGGTGCACAAGGGGGGGAGGGGAAGGTGCACAATGTAAAGGGGTGGGAGGAAGACAGGCAGCTTTCCCTCAGGCTTTGTCCCTTCCTGTTCCACAGTTGCCCTGAAGTGCTGCGTTGGTTGCTCCAGGGGGCCCTGCCAGTCCAGCCAATGTCAGCTAAGTGAGACCCAACAAAAAAAGTAGGGAGTGTGAGCTTTGCTTACTGTAGAGCACGAGTCTACAAACTTTCTAAACAAATGGCCAGTTTACTGTCCTTCAGACTTTGGGGGGACTGGATAATGGCCAGTGAGAGTAGAAAGTGCCCCGGTGTCAGTGGGAGAAAATAAAACCTTGGACTTGGTTGGCAGTAGGAATAAGAAAATTACATAAATGCCTACGGTCAGTAGTAGGGTAAATAGTGCCACATCATTAGTGTCCCTAGGAGGAATAGTGCCCCATCCTCGGAGTCAGTGGAATAAACAGTGCCCCATCGTTGGTGTCAGTAGGAGGAAATGTGCCCCATCCCTGGAGTCTGTGGGAGGAATAGTGGCTCATTGTTTGTTTTAGTGGAAAGAATAGAACCCCATCCTTGATGTCAATGGGAGAAATGGTGCCCCATCCCTGGAGTCAGTAGAAGCAACAGTGCCCCATTGTTGGGGTCAATGGGAGAAGTAGCACCCTGTCATTGGTACTGGTAGGAGGAAGATTGCCAATTGTTGATATTAATGGGAAGAATAGTGCCCCATCGTTGATGTCAGTGGGAGAAATGGTGCCCCATCCTTGGAGTCAGTAGAAACAACAGTGACCCATTGTTGGGGTCCATCAGATGAGTAGTACCCAGTCATTGGTATTGGTGGGAGGAAGGTTGCCAATTGTTAATATTAGTGGGAGGAATAGTGCCCCATCATTGATGTCAGTGGAAGGATTAATGACCCATTGTTGGTGTCAGTGGGAGGAATAACATCTTCACGTTGGTGCCAGTGGAAGGAATAGTGCCCTATCATTGGTGTCAGTAAGAGGAATTATGACTTGCATCAGTGGGAGGAAAAGAGCTTCAAGGGCCAGATAATGACAAGCAAAAGGGTCGCAATTTGGAAACCACTACTGCAGAGCTTTAGGTTTTAATTAGTAGAGAGTGTGTCAAACCTCTGCAGAGAGACCACTTCTTCCACACAATGAACAAGAGTCCTTTTCTACAGCATAATGGTAGTGGCCAGACATTTCTTACATCTCCTCAGCCGGAACACAGACAGCAATAAAAATTAAAAAAAAAACTATTGGGGATCTAAGCCTTCCTGCAGTTAAGATGGCCCTTCACAGCCAGGGGTTTAAAGTGAAAAACATTCCACTTCATCAACAGCAAAAATGACTCCTTTAGTAAACTAATAGCTAAGAAGAGATAAATCTGCGGCGCTAATTTAAATAATTAATGTAAAACCACTAACCATACCAAGAGGCAATAAAGCCAGATCTCCAGGTATCGATAATGTCTAAATAATTGATCTTCCACTACAATGTGCAATCAAAGGTCACAAAAGGCCAGTATTGCATCAAAAAATGAAATAACTAAAAACCAATCTAAAGTAATTACACAGAACGAGAATAATGGATCGCTATTTCTAAATACCCCATACAGATGTACATAGGTAACTAAATAAAGGATCAACTGGAATGAATAAGCGCACTTAAAATTAATATCCACAGACCCCACAGCTTAAGAGGATCTTCAAAGCCACCACTCAAATATATAAATCCAACTAAAATAGTGCTTAAAAATTCCTTAAAAAATTCCAATCATGATAATTAGTGCAGCAAAAAATAAATGTTTCCGTTAAGAAATTACAATTAAGTAATTAGTGCAGCAATCGATAATTAATAAATGAAAAAGAACTAATGAAATATTAAGTGTGATTAACACAGCACAAATATAACCAAAAATCCAGGTGACTAAAGATATCCAGTGAATAAATAAATATAAATATTATCAACAAATTTGTATAAATTAATATGTGAACGCAATGTATTTATACAAAGCAATAAATAAACGTCCCATCCAAAAAAAGAAGAAAACAAATGAATCGGTAAAACGTATCCAGTGAAAAAATTGCAACATGTGTGATAACACAGAGTGAAAAATGAATGGATAAATAATAGTACAGAAAAAATGTGTCAAAACAGTCTCAAAAAAACTCCCATTCAAGATAAGATCTCCGTTTGTGCCAAATAAAGAAAACGTGCCAAACCAAGTGATTCCAAAGGTATTCAGTGATAATGTGTAATAGTAATGGTTCCCCCAGCCTCTCACCTCCTGGCTGAACGATCACAGCCTAATTAGACAAGTAACAGATGAACCACCAGCTTCCCAGTCTCCTTGTTACCCGGGGTCTCCAGAGTTCTGCTTTCAAATTCAACTCAAAAGAAAGGAAAGGGCTCCATAGTGTAGCAAGTAAATACAAACTTTATTCCAAATAAATCCACTTACATAAAAGACTTGGTAACACAGAAACCTCCCAGGCTGCTCTCAGCTCAACGATCCCGGCCGTGATCGGAGAGACAAGCTGCAGCTGATGCTAGAGCGATCCGCCTCTCTCTTCCCTGACGCGTTGCGTGACTGTCACGTCACTTTCTCAAAGGGTATGTCCTTTGAGAAAGTGACGTGACAGTCACGCAACGCGTCAGGGAAGAGAGAGGCGGATCGCTCTAGCATCAGCTGCAGCTTGTCTCTCCGATCACGGCCGGGATCGTTGAGCTGAGAGCAGCCTGGGAGGTTTCTGTGTTACCAAGTCTTTTATGTAAGTGGATTTATTTGGAATAAAGTTTGTATTTACTTGCTACACTATGGAGCCCTTTCCTTTCTTTTGAGTTGAATTTGAAAGCAGAACTCTGGAGACCCCGGGTAACAAGGAGACTGGGAAGCTGGTGGTTCATCTGTTACTTGTCTAATTAGGCTGTGATCGTTCAGCCAGGAGGTGAGAGGCTGGGGGAACCATTACTATTACACATTATCACTGAATACCTTTGGAATCACTTGGTTTGGCACGTTTTCTTTATTTGGCACAAACGGAGATCTTATCTTGAATGGGAGTTTTTTTGAGACTGTTTTGACACATTTTTTCTGTACTATTATTTATCCATTCATTTTTCACTCTGTGTTATCACACATGTTGCAATTTTTTCACTGGATACGTTTTACCGATTCATTTGTTTTCTTCTTTTTTTGGATGGGACGTTTATTTATTGCTTTGTATAAATACATTGCGTTCACATATTAATTTATACAAATTTGTTGATAATATTTATATTTATTTATTCACTGGATATCTTTAGTCACCTGGATTTTTGGTTATATTTGTGCTGTGTTAATCACACTTAATATTTCATTAGTTCTTTTTCATTTATTAATTATCGATTGCTGCACTAATTACTTAATTGTAATTTCTTAACGGAAACATTTATTTTTTGCTGCACTAATTATCATGATTGGAATTTTTTAAGGAATTTTTAAGCACTATTTTAGTTGGATTTATATATTTGAGTGGTGGCTTTGAAGATCCTCTTAAGCTGTGGGGTCTGTGGATATTAATTTTAAGTGCGCTTATTCATTCCAGTTGATCCTTTATTTAGTTACCTATGTACATCTGTATGGGGTATTTAGAAATAGCGATCCATTATTCTCGTTCTGTGTAATTACTTTAGATTGGTTTTTAGTTATTTCATTTTTTGATGCAATACTGGCCTTTTGTGACCTTTGATTGCACATTGTAGTGGAAGATCAATTATTTAGACATTATCGATACCTGGAGATCTGGCTTTATTGCCTCTTGGTATGGTTAGTGGTTTTACATTAATTATTTAAATTAGCGCCGCAGATTTATCTCTTCTTAGCTATTATCTTTAGGTGTGTGAACACTATTATTTGTGGCTGCTATTCTATCCTTATTTGACGTTTGAGATAATTTTTATCATTTATTCATCGTTGCTTTTTATAAATTTATTTTTTGGTGTGCGCACAATTACTTATTACCATACTTTAGTAAACTAAGCCTTCAGTGCAAGTGATTTTGACATACAACCAAGTTTTGTCATTGCTTCCTTCCAGCTGTGAAAGCTATACAGTTAAATAAATAATAATACAAAATGCAGCCGATACAGACTTGTAATATATCACTCAGAAAACAGCTCCTCAAAGCTGCACACAGAAATGATTTCAGATTTAATTCTTGTAACAAATGTTCAACAATTTATGAGATGGTTATTTATTTAAGTTTTTATCACATGGAAGCGGTTACTACCTGGAAGTCATACAAGAGTGAAAAAAAATCTATTGTGTTATGGTCAATTTTCTTTTGTTCCAAAATATTATGGGATAAAGTTGTTTTTCTGAGCTCAAGCCACTTGATTGAATAAAACACACACAGCTCTTATGGCAATGATTTGCTCACAATGTGTTTCTTATAATAACTGGAGTGTGGTCTGAGCAACTGCTTTCGGCAAAGGAGCAAAGCAAAGAAGAAAAGTGCACTGGGCCTTTAAATGCTGGGAGGCTCCCCGAAACGTGATCTGCACTGAGCTACAAGGACCTATAGACAAGCCAAGATGAAGAATGAAATTCTAGCCAAAACTTTTTTTCCCTTCTGTATTGGACAGAGTGGGAAAGGTTTGGAATTTCTTTTTAGAAATGTGTCCTCAGTGGAAAGCCCCTCTCACTTTCCATTCCTGCTGGGAAATCTCCCCTAACACCATGTCTCCCCTCATTGTGTCCCCAGAGGAAAAATCTCCCTTCACTTCCCATTCTCTGTGGGAAATCTTCCCTCAGTTTTCATACCCAATGGAAAAAATCTTTCCTCACATCTTGTCTCCACTATGGGGAATCTCCCTTCGTGTTATTTATCCATTGGGAAATCTCCAGTCAGGTCCCATCCCTGGAGGGAAATCTCCTGTCAAATTTCTATTCCCAGTGGAAAATGTCCCATCATGTTCTTTCCCTGTTGGGAAATTGTCACGTACCTGGTAGGTGGAGCCCGGAATGCAGGGAACGGCCTCTCGTATACCTCCGACTCGGGAACCCCTGGTAGTGATGACAGGGGCTCGGGAGTGCGAAGGGGCACAAGTGCCTGACTGGAAGGCTGGAGCAGAGAGCTGAATCAGGTAGTCAGCTGGGAGGTGTCCTGTAGTCCAGCAGCAGGAGGTAGACAGCAGGGTACAGGCAAGCCGGGTCAAACACAGGCGGGCAGATCAGGTACAGAAGGTAAATCCGGGAGAGTAGTCAAAGTCCAAAAGCCGGGATCAGGGCAGGCAGCAAACAGAGTAGTCAGGAACAGTCCAACAGGTATCAGGTAGCAAATGCAAGTAACAGGGCACAAGGGGTCTTCAGGAACGCTGTAGACCGGACAGCAAGGCAGCAGTGGAACAGTCCTCTTTAAATATCATCTTTGGCGCCAAGTGCTGTCAGAGGGCACCGCTATTGGCGCTATTGCGCATGCGCCCGTTAGCGCTATTGGCGCTATTGCGCGTGCACGAGCGCCGGATGGCGCTTCTGTGCACAGGCATTCCTTTAAACTTTAGTTTGCTGGGATATTTGCAAGTGGGCTTTTCCTGACATTGCCCCCCTCCAATGGGCAGCCCCTGGATGCCCAACTGGGCCATTTTACTAGGATGAGCTCTCTTAAAGGCTAGAATTAATCTTTTGGCATTGATGTTAGTCTCTGGTTCCCAAGAGTTATCCTCAGGCCCGTACCCTTTCCATTTGACCAGATATTGAATCTGCTGGCGTCTTTTCCGGCAATTTATGATTGATTCCATTTCAAATTCCTGCTCACAGTCAATGAGTACGGGTTCAGGAGGACACAGTGTTTCGGTGAAGGAAAGGATCCGGGACTGAAGGTTTAAGAAGGGCCACATGGAAGACTGGATGAATATGAAATGACTCCGGTAATTTTAATTCGTAGGCCACATCGTTGATCTTCCTTATCACTGGGAAGGGACCCACAAACTTCCAATTTCCTGGAAGGGCAAGCCAACTTCAGATTCAAGGTAGACAGCCAGACATGATCCCCTATCTTCAGATTAAGCTCCCCTCTCCTCTTCTTATCAAAAGTTGCCTTGTTCCATTCCTGGGTCTTTGACATGGTCTCTTGGAGTAGCTTGTTGTTAGTACTGAAAAAACTCAAGGTTTCCTGGACAGCTGGCACCGAACATTCCGGAACATTGTTGGACAAAAATAAAGGATGAAAACCATAATTTGCAAAAAATGGAGACTGATTAATTGCAGAGTGAACAGAGTTATTGTAGGCGAATTCAGCCAGAGGTAATAGAGAAACCCAGTCATCTTGGGAAAAACAGGAATAGCACCGTAAGTATTGCTCCAAAGTCTGGTTAGTTCTTTCAGTCTGACCATTTGTCTGAGGATGGTAAGCAGAAGAGTAGGAGAGGTCAATTTCTAGAGATCCACATAGAGCTTTCCAGAACTTGGAGGTAAATTGTACCCCTCGATCAGACACAATGTTTGCTGGTATGCCATGGAGCCTTACGATTTCTTTAATAAAAACTCTCGCAGTCTCTGAAGCAGAGGGGGTACCTTTCATGGGTAAGAAGTGGCTCATTTTGGAAAGTCTGTCGACCACTACGAAAATAGTGGTGTAGCTCTCAGATGGTGGTAATTCGACGATAAAATCCATGGAGATCATCCTCCATGGTCTTTCTGGAACAGGAAGAGGTCTTAGCAACCCCCACGTCCTGGTCTTGCTGCCTTTGTTTTGGATGCAGGTAGTGTATGATTCCACGTAGAGTTTACAATCCTCCCCTAGATGAGGCCACCAAAATGTGCGTTGGAGCAGTTCGGAGGTCTTGTGTATCCCGAAGTGGCCAGCTAATTTGTGATCATGGCAAGATTTAAGAACAGCAACCTGTGTTTGTTGGGGTACAAAGATTTTATCCTTGTACCATAGTAATTCATCTCTGGACTGTAGGGTGACATCTGCTGGAAGGGGAGTTGCTGAAGACACCTGTCTAATTTGAGACAGCAAGTCTCCTTGGAGCATCAGAAAATTCCCAGGAGCAAGGATGGTGTCTGGAGAAGGAGGAACTTCAGGTTCACTGAACATCCGGGACAGGGCATCAGGTTTGGTATTTTTTGATCCTGGTCTGTAAGTGATGTGGAAAGTGAACCTGGTGAAGAAAAGTGCCCACCTGGCCTGGCGTGGTTTCAACCTTTTGGCAACCTTCAGGTACTCCAGGTTCTTATGATCGGTGTATACCAGAATAGGATGAGCCGCTCCCTCCAGGAGGTAGCGCCATTCCTCAAGTGCGGCCTTGATTGCTAGTAGCTCCCTGTCCCCAACATCGTAATTTCTTTCGAGTTCTGTTAACCTGCGGGAGAAGAATGCCACTGGGTGCAATAGGGCCTTGGGGCCCTGTCTCTGCGAGAGTACTGCTCCCACCGCTATCTCGGAGGCATCTACTTCCAATATGTAGGGTAAGGCCGGATCGGGGTGCTTCAGGACAGAGGCCGACATGAATTGGTCTTTCAGGGAAGTAAAAGCAGCTTGAGCTTCAGGAGACCATTGGAACCGGGTGCCTTGACGAGTCAGTTTTGTGATGGGAGTGATGATGGAAGAGAATCCCTTGATGAATTTACGGTAAAAATTTGCAAATCCCACAAAGCGCTGTATTCCCTTTTTGTCTGTCGGAGCTGGCCATTCCAAGATGGCAGAGACCTTCTGCGGATCCATCTTGATGGCATCTATGGAAATAATTAGACCCAGAAACTGAATGCTTTGGCCTTCAAATTCGCACTTTTCGGGTTTGGCGTATAGGCCATGTTGGCGGAGCCGGGCTAGAACTTTCTTGACATGCTCTTGGTGGATAGGCAGAGAAAAGGAAAAGATCAGGATATCGTCCAGATATACTATGACGAACAGGTCAAGATAGTCTCTGAAAATGTCATTCACGAAGTGCTGGAAAGTGGCGGGAGCATTGCATAACCCAAAAGGCATCACCAGGTATTCAAAGTGTCCGAAGCGGGTGCGGAAGGCAGTCTTCCATTCATCCCCGCTTTGGATCCGGACTAAGTTGTATGCTCCCCGAAGATCAAGTTTGGTGAATACGGCTGCACTTCCCAACCTCTGGAATAGTTCGGGTACCAAGGGTAAAGGGTACCGGTTTTTGATTGTAATCTTATTAAGATCCCGGTAGTCTACGCAAGGGCGTAGGGAATGGTCCTTTTTCTCCACAAAGAAGATTCTTGCCCCAGCTGGTGAAGTGGAAGGCAGTATGAACCCCTTTTCCAGATTCTCATCGATGTATTTTTTAAGTGTGGCAAGCTCCATCTCAGTTAAGGGAAAGATTCGCCCAAAGGGGACCTCTGCCCCGGGAAGAAGTTCGATTGGGCAGTCATAGGGTCTATGTGGGGGAAGTGTTTCTGCCCCTTTCCGACTGAGCACATCCAGGAAGTCATGGTATGCTTCTGGAACGGTTTGGCAGTTTTCAACATCGGTTTCAAGACAAAGTAGGGGAGATGGAGCAGTAGTGGAAGGCCGTATGAACCCCTTTTCCAGATTCTCATCAATGTATTTTTTAAGTGTGGCAAGCTTACTGACGGCAGTAAGGAGAGGAAAAGCTGATGTTTCCAGTAGACCAGTCAATTTGTGGGTTGTGAGCTTTGAGCCAGGGCATATCCAGTATGATGGGAAACAGGGGTGACTCAATGATGTCCAGGCGGAGTACTTCTCGGTGGTTGCCGGAAATGATGGTGTCTAGAGGAACTGTCTCTTGTGTTACGAGCCCAGATTTGATAGCCGATCTGTCGGCCAGGTGTACAGACAGTCCCTGTGCTCTGGGTAATAGAGGGATCTGGAACTTGTGAGCAAATGATAAGTCCATAAATCCGCTACAGGCCCCGGAATCAATTATAGCGGTTGCCCGGATGTTCCCTCCTGGAAGCTGCAGAGAGATGGGAACAGCCAGGTGAGTGGCATTGTTAAACATAGCAGATAAGGAAGTTGAATAGAGGGTAGTATGCTTACAGGTCTTTGCCGGACAAGTCCTCACGTAATGTCCAGATTCCCCGCAATACAGGCAGAGGTTGTTAGCCTGCCGGCGCTGTCTTTCTTCAGGGGTGAGAGAAGGACGGATCAGGCCGAGTTGCATTGGTTCAGAAGTATTGGTAGAGGAGTGTGCAGGAGGGTTAGGTACACGTGGTAACATCCGCACTGGGCGAGAGGGACCAGTTGCGCGTTCAGCCCTGCGTTCTCTTAAACGTCTATCAATTTGAATTGACAGGTTGGTAAGGTCTTCGAGTGTGGCAGGAATGCCTACCCGGGCTAATTCATCTTTTAATGGTTCAGAAAGTCCCATGCGAAACTGGTAGCGTAGGGCAGCGTCGTTCCAGTTTGTGTCGGAACTCCAACGTCGGAATTCAGAGGCATAGTCCTCCGCCGCCCTACGGCCCTGCTGAAGTGAGAACAGTGCTGCTTCTGCGGTGGCTGCCTGTTGTGGGTATTCATACAAGAGCACCATGGCTTGGAAGAAGGTTCCCAAGTGGTCGAGGTAATTGTTCTTCTGCTCCAGAAGTCGATGGGCCCATGCCTGAGGTTCGCCTAGTAGGAGGGAGATGACAAACCCTGCTTTAGTGGTTTCTAAAGAAAAACTCCTGGGTTGTAATGCAAAGAAGAGTTCACAGGCATTACGAAATGCTCTAAACTTGCTGCGGTCCCCGGAAAACCTTTCTGGTGTAGGTACTTTGGGTTCAGGCGGCAGCATGACCACAGAGGGAGCAGCAGATGGACCCGGAGCTGGATTAGAGAGAACTTGGACACGCTCCTCTAGTTGCTTGTAACCGTCTTGTAAGTCTTTGACAGCTTGTGTAAGTCCAGCTAGATGACGGCATAAGTCCTCCATGGGCGACGTCCCCTGCGTGGGCTCGGACATGGCTGTCCGGTACTGTCACGTACCTGGTAGGTGGAGCCCGGAATGCAGGGAACGGCCTCTCGTATACCTCCGACTCGGGAACCCCTGGTAGTGATGACAGGGGCTCGGGAGTGCGAAGGGGCACAAGTGCCTGACTGGAAGGCTGGAGCAGAGAGCTGAATCAGGTAGTCAGCTGGGAGGTGTCCTGTAGTCCGGCAGCAGGATGTAGACAGCAGGGAGGTGTCTTGTAGTCCAGCAGCAGGATGTAGACAGGTCGTTTATGAACATATTAACCGCTTCAGCCCTGGAAGATTTTACCCCCTTCCTGACCGCGTTGCTTTAACTGACAATTGCGCGGTCGTATGACGTTGCACCCAAACAAAATTGACGTCCTTTTTTCCCCACAAATAGAGCTTTCTTTTGGTGGTATTTGATCACCTCTGCGGTTTTTATTTTTGTGCTATAAACAAAAAAAATAGTGACAATTTTGAAAAACTGCAATATTTTTTACTTTTTGCTATAATAAATATCCCCCAAAAATATATAAAAAAACTATTTTTTCCTCAGTTTAGGCCGATATGTATTCTTCTACATATTTTTGGTAAAAAAAAAAAAAAATCGCAATAAGCGTATATTGGATTGGTTTGCGCAAAAGTTATAGCGTCTACAAAATAGGGCATAGTTTTATGGCATTTTTATTGTTAATTTTTTTTTTACTAGTAATGGCGGCGATCTGCGATTTTTATCGGGACTGTGACATTATGGCGGACACATCAGACAATTTTGACACATTTTTGGGACCATTGGCATTTTTTACAGTGATCAGTGCTATATAATTGTATTGATTACTGTAAAAATGTCACTGGCAGTGAAGGGGTTAACCACTAGGGGGCAATCAAGGGGTTAATGTGTTCCCTAGTTTGTGTTCTAACTGAAGGGGGGAGGGGACTGTGCAGGGGAGATGACAGATCGCTGTTCATACTCTGTATGAACAGACGATCTGTCTGTTCTCCCCTCAGAGAATCGGAAACTGTGTGTTTACAAACACAGATCCCGGTTCTCCGTGTGCCCCGAGCGTTCGCGGGAGCCTGGCGGTGACCGCGACCGCCGGGCACTCGCATCGGCTCAGTGGGCGAGCAGGGGCAGGCACGCGCCCCCTAGTGGCCACAGGGCGAAGCGACGTTAATATTACATCGTTTCGCCCAGCCATGCCATTCTGCCACAGTACAACTGCGGTGGGTGGCCGGCAAGTGGTTAAACAGGATTGGTCTCAGCACAGAACCCTGGGGGACTCCACTTGCCACCCCTGACCATTCCGAGTATTCCCCATTTATCACCACCTTCTGATCTCGCCCTTGTAGCCAGTTTTCAATCCATGTACTCACCCTATGGTCCATGCCAACAGACCTTACTTTGTACAGTAAACGTTTATGGGGAACGGTGTCAAATGCTTTTGCAAAATCCAGATACACCACGTCTATGGGCCTTCCTTTATTTAGATGGCAGCTCACCTCCTCATAGAAGATTAATAGATTGGTTTAGCAAGAACGATTCTTCATGAATCCATGATGATTACTGCTAATGATACAGTTTTCATTACTAAAATCTTGTATATAGTCCCTTATAATCCCCTCCAAGAGCTTGCATACTATTGATGTTAGGCTAACTGGTCTGTAATTCCCAGGGGTGTATTTTGGCCCTTTTTTAAATATTGGTGCTACATTGACTTTTCTCCAATCAGCTGGTACCATTCCAGTCAGTAAACTGTCAGTAAAAATGAGGAACAATGGTCTGGCATTTACTTGACTGAGTTCCCCAAGTACCCTCGGGTGCAAGCCATCTGGTCCCGGTGATTTATTAATGTTAAGTTTCCCAAGTCTATTTCTAATTCTGTCCTCTGTTAGCCATGAGGGTGCTTCCTGTGATGTGTCATGAGGATAAACACTGCAGTTTTGGTTGCTGAAGCCCCCCCCCCCCCTCCGATTTCCTTGTGAAGACTGAGGAGAAGAATAAATTCAATACCTTCGCCATCTCCCCATCCTTTGTAACCAGATGTCCTTCCCAATTCTTTATGGGCCAATATGGTCTGTCCTGCTTTTTTACTGTTTATATACTTAAAGAACTTCTTGGGATTTTTTTTTAGCTCTCCTCCGCTGTGTCTTTCGTGTTCTATCTTAGCTGCCCTGATTGCACCCTTACATATCTTGTTGCATTCTTTGTAAAGTCTGAATGCTGATGATGATCCCTCAGCCTTCTCCTCTGCTTTTATATGCATTTTTACATTGGAGTTAAGCCATCCAGGACTTTTGTTCGTCCTTTTAAATTTATTTCCCAATGGGATGCACTGGCTAATGCCCTTATTTAATATGTTCTTATAACAAACCCATCTCTCCTCCATGTTTTTTGTTTAAGATTTTATCCCAATTTATATCTTCTAGCAAGGTTAGTAGTCTAGGAAAGTTGGCTCTTTTGAAATTCAGTGTCTTTGTGTTCCCCTTGTGTTTCCTATTTGTGTGATTTATACTGAAGCCAATTGACCTGTGATCACGGTTCCCTAAATTGCCCCGTATTTCCACATCCGCGATCAGGTCTGTATTGTTGGTAATCAGTAGATCTAGTAACACCTTGTTTCTAGTTGGTGTGTCTACCATCTGACCCATGAAATTGTCCTGCAAGACATCTGGGCACTGGCGAGCCTTAGACGAATGCGTGGTTCCCTCCACCCAGTCTATGTCTGGATAATTAAAATCCCCCATTATGATAACACTTCCCATTCTTGCTGCTAATCCAAATTGTGCTAGGAAGTCCCATCTCCCCCTCCTCCCTCAGGTTAGCTTGTGGTTTCTGACCTGTGCTCTATGGGGGTAAACTCCCAATGACCACTAACAATTTGGCATAGTCAGTCCACCTTGACTACATGTCTCCTAACGGGAGCCCTGAGCTATGCCAAAGTCCTTCATTATAAGTGCTGTGCACACCTACAAGCACAGCTTGCTGAATCCAGGAACACGAAAACCCAGAAAAAGCTGTAAAAACAATAAAAGCACAACAAAAGTTCTAATCTGTCTCTACTCTAAAATAAAGGAAAACAATTCACCTGGAGAATGATTTCAAAGGAAACATATTGGCTGAGCTTGCTGTCTGTGGCTTCAAAAACTTGAGTCTGTAAGAGTCCAGGGCTTACTACGCATGCACCAATGGCGCATTGCCGCAAGAGGAAATCTGTGCCAACTGAGAATGCACCAAAGACGCCTCAGGGCGCCAACCCGCACCTGCGTAGAAGACTTGATGGAAAAGGGCAGGAAAATGCCCAGGACGCACACAGAAAGTGTCCTCAACCTGATGGAAAAAGGTGGGAAAATACCAAGGAGGCGCACAGGAAGTGACATCAACCTGATGGAAAAAGGCGGGAAAATCCCCAGTGCACAGTTTAGTGAGGGATGCTGAAGAGTTGTAAAAGTGGGTGGAACTCCACTTTAAGATAGTCTGGCAGGATCCAGGTGTCGGGATACATATAGTCGCCACATTTCACACACTCTATTGCACAAATTACTTCAGCCTTTTTTAGAATTACAGGGACTGCTCGTCTATCACATCTTAGACACTTTCCGGTGTATTGAAGCCTTTCACTGGTTCCTCCCACCCTTGACTTTTATGGTCACTAGACTCTGTCCTCCAGCTATAACCAAAGGCTCATGTGATATTAACCACTTGCTTACTGGGCACTTAAACCCCCCTCCTGCCAAGACCAATTTTCAGCTTTCAGTGCTCTCACAATTTGAATGACAATTACTCAGTCATACAACACTGTACCCAAATGATTTTTTTGTCCTTTTTTCATACAAATAGAGCTTTCATTTGGTGGTATTTGATCACCTCTGGGTTATTAGTTTTTTGCGCTATAAATGAAAAAAGACCTAAAATTTGGAAAATGCATTTTTCTTCGTTTCTGTGATAAAATTTCGCAAATTAGCAATTTTTCTTCATAAATGTTGGCCACAATTTATACTGCTACATATCTTTGGTAAAAATAACCCAAATTAGTGGATATTATGTGGTCTGTGTGAAATATAGAGTCTACAAGCTATGGTGCAAATCATAAAAAAATTATCACATCTGATGTACTGAGGCCCATCTCATTTCTTGAGACCCTAACAAGCCAGGAAAGTACAAATGCCCCCCCAAATGACCCCTTTTTGGAAAGTAGACATTCCAGGGTATTTAGTAAGAGGCATGGTGAGTTATTTGAAGTTGTAATTTTTTCCCACAATTCTTTGCAAATTAAGATTTTATTTTATTTTTTTATATTTTTTTCAGAAAATTGTCATTGTAATAGCTTATTTCTCTCACATGGAATGTGCATACCACAAATGACACCCCAAAATACATTCGGCTACTCCTCCTGAGTATTACAATACCACATGTGTGGGACTTTTTCACTAACTGGCCACATACATAGGCCCAACATGCAGGTAGCATCATCAGGTGTTCATAAATTACCCATCTAACTTGTTGACTACCTATTACACCTTTGAAGGCTCTAGAGCACCAGGACAATAGAAACGCCCACAAAATGACCCCATTTTGGAAAGCTAACACCCCAACGTATAATCTATGAGGCATAATAAATCTTTTGAATGGTTCATTTTTTTTCAGAAGTTTTTGGAAAATGTGGAAAAAAATGAAAACGTATTTTTTTTTTTTTTTACACAAAGTTGTCTGTTTATAAGATATTTCTGACACATAGCATTTACATAGCAAAAATGACACCCCAAAATACATTCTGCCACTCCTTCTGAGTATGGCAATACCACATGTGTGAGACCTTTACACAGCCTGGCCACATACAGAGATCCAACATGCAAGGAACACCGTCAGGTGTTCCAGGGACACATAGCATGCACATACGAAGAATTACACCCCAAAATACATTATGCTGAGCAAAGGGAAAACAAAAGATTACCTGTGGTTTTAGTAGTACAGTTGTCCACAGGAGGATAGCACTGGTCCAGGCAGCAGGCAGGGACTTGGTCCGCAACAGCGAACACAATTTTTCAGGCAGCAGGCAGGGATACTGTCCATATAAAGTCCAGGTCAGTGCAGGCAGAGATTGTCAGCGGTGCCAAAATATTGGTCTTGGTAGTAGGCAGGAACATGGTCCATGTGCTGTGGTCAGTGCAACAAACAGAGGCATGACGGCAGTAAGTCCTACAGGCAGCAGGCAAATGTAGGGCCTCGTTCAGGACAGAATGGGAACAGGGGTAGAGGCTTCTCCCACACAAATCTCTTTGAAGCCTCCGAGTCTCCAGACCCTAATCTAGGAATGAGAAAACAAAAAAAATTGTTTTCTTCATCCAGAAAAACTATTCTGGAGCCCCTCACATATGTGAGACCCCTGTGTTGAATCCCACTAGTCCAGTTGCAGGGTACAAAATCAGTCCAAGAGGCAGGCAAGAGGCATGGTCAAACAGTCCAAGGTCAGTTCCAGATCAGGCAGAGGTATGTACAGAATCGTTAGGCAGAAGCATGGTCGAATAACAGTCCAGGGTCAGTTCCAGATCAAGCAGAGGTATGTACAGAATAGTTAGGCAGAAGAATGGTCGAATAACAGTCCAGGGTCAGTTCCAGATCAGGCAGCGGTATGTACAAAATCGGCAGGCAGAAGCGTGGTCGAATAACAAGCCAGGGTCAGTTACAGAGCAGGCAGTGGCATAAGGGGTGTGAAGGCAGGAACTGAGGATTACGTTTACCATACTTCACTAATAATTTACTGAAGTATGGTAACGGCGGAAACATTGACCTATGCAGAGGCTGGTTGGGAGGGACATTGTGCACAATAATAAGATGTGTCTCTTCTGACTCCTGCTCTGGTACACACCTTACATCTTTTTTGACGTCTTTGGCCTGTTGGTTTGGGAGGGAGTTTATCTGGAAAGTGGCGTTCGGAGAGTCGACTAACAACATCTGATCGGATGTTTTCTGGTGGGCCGTTCGGGAATATAAGGGCAGTGTAAATTTCCTCCTGGTAGCCAAGGAAGGGTTGGGGGTTTTGGGTGGAGTTGCGGTAAATGATATAGGAATTGAATATGGCCAATTGAAAAAAATAAATTGCTACTTTTTTTTGCCAATGGTATGTCCGTCTTGTGGCAAGGTATGGTTCCAACATTTGATCGTTAAAGTCGACTCCCCCCATAAACAAATTGTATTCATGGATGCATGTTTGTTTTTGGATAGGGCCATTCCTTCTGGGGATTTCCACATAGGTGTTATTGTGGATGGGAGACAATATGTAGACATTCCTTCTGTCCCTCCACTTCACTGCCAGAATTTCTTTGTTACGCAGACTTGCCGTTTCTCCTTTTCTCAACTTCTTATTAACAAGACTTTGAGGAAAGCCCTTCCGATTCTTTTTTACCGTGCCACATGCTGGCGTCTTCTTTCGGTGAAGGTTGTGGAACAGGGGCAGAGATGTGTAGAAGTTGTCTACATACAGGTGTTAGCCTTTCTCCAGTAGGGGGTATATGAGGTCCCAAACAACTTTCCCGCTGGTTCCCAAGTAGTCTGGGCAATTAGGGGGCTGCAGCTGGGTGTCCTTCCCTTCATACACTATGAAGGAATATGTGTACCCTGTGGCTCGGTCACATAATTTGTACACCTTCACCCCATAGTGGGTCCTTTTGCTGGGGATAAATTGCTTAATTTTAAGCCTGCCGCTAAATTTAACAAGGGACTCATCCACACATATGTGTTGGTCCGGGGTGAACAGCTGGGGGAATACTTCAGAAAAATAATTGAATACTGGCCAAATTTTGTAAAGCCTGTCATAATTTGGGTCATTTCAGGGAGGGCACTGGGTATTGTCACTGAAATGTAGGAACCTCATTATCATCAGATACCTGGTTCTGGGCATTACCGCGGAGAAGAGCGGCATGTGGTGGAGGGGGTGGGTTGACCAATAGGAACGTAATTCTTTTTTTTTGGTGAGTCCCATATTAAATGTGAGGCCAAAAAAATCCTTGAACTCCTCTACTGTTAGGTCTCTCCACTCGTAACGACGGGCATAATATGATGTGGGATTTTGCAAAATAAATTGCTGTGCATACAGGTTGCACTGGGTCACAATTGATGCCAACATGTCCTCCGTAAAAATTAAATTAAAAAAATTAATTGGGGTAAAATTCTCTGTGTCCACCTGGACTCCTGGCTGGGCAGTGAAAGGGGGAATGCTAGCTTCTCCTGAATTAGGAGGAAGCCACAAGGGGTTCTGAAGGGCATAGGGAAGGCTGGCATGGGACCTAACCCTTTGGGGCTGAGGCGACACCCCACTAGTACTTGGTTTTTCTTGCCAAGGTACTGCAGTGCTGGTGGATGGCATTGCGGTGCTGGTGGATGGCATTGCGGTGCTGGTGGATGGCACTGCGGTGCTAGTGGATGGCACTGCGGTGCTAGTGGATACCACTGCGGTGCTAGTGGATGCCACTGCCTCCTCACCAGAACGCCTTTGTTTGGCGGGCCGAATTTCTTCCTCCTCTGAGTCTGTTAGTGTTCCACTACTGAGGACTGGCTCGTAATTTACATCAGACTCAGAATCCGAATTGGAAAGGGAATCCAAAAAAGAGAGCTCCCCGTTGCTCTTGTCGGCCGTGGAAAGAATTTGGTATGCCTCCTCGGCGGAAAAGCTTTTTTTGGACATGGCTGCTGGTGGTTATGAGATTGCACAGGTGTGTGCTAAGCCCGCACTGATGAGGTGGCACTGATGAGCACAGATGTGCACTGATTGATGGCACAGATGTGTACTGATGAGGTGGCAAAGATGGGCACCGATCGCACAGATGTGCACTGATGAGGCGGCATAGATGGGCACTGATGAGGTGGCACAGATGGGCACTGAGGCAGCACAGATGCGCACTGATTGCACAGATGTGCACTAATGAGGAGACACAGGTGGGCACAGATAAGCACTGATGTGGCACTGGTGAAATGGTACAGATGGTCACTGATGAGGTGGCACAGATGGGCACTGATGGGATGGCACAGATGGGCACTGATGAAGCAGCACAGATGCGCACCGATTGATTGCACAGATGTGCACTGAGGTGGGACAGATATGCACTAATGTGGCACTGATGAGGCGGCACAGATGGGCACTAATGAGGCAGCACAGATGGGCACTAATGAGGCGGCACAGATGGGCACTGATTGATTGCACAGATGTGCACTGATGAGGCGGCACAGATGGGCACTGTTGAAGTGGCACAAATGGGCACTGTTGAAGGGGCACAAATGGGCACAAATGGGCACTGATGAGGTGGCACAGATGGGCACTGATTGCACAGATGGGCCCTGATGAGATGGCACAGATGGGCCCTGATGAGATGGCACAGATGGGCCCTGATGAGATGGCACAGATGGGCACTGATGAGATGGCACAGATGGGCACTGATGAGATGGCACAGATGGGCAATGATTGCAGATGGGCACAGACAGGCACTGATGGCACAGATGATGCACTGATGGCACAAGTGGGCACTGATGCACACAGGTGGGCACAGATGGCACTAAATAGATGTCACTGTGGGCACTGTTGGGCACACTTTGTGTTTTATACTGAAAAAATTTACTCACACACTGTTCACAGAAGCTCTCTCTCCTCACACGCTGTCTCTGTGTGAGGAGAGAGAGCCGGCAATGAGAGATGATCTCAATTGTTTACATTTGAGATAATCTTTCATTGGCCACGGCGATCGCGCTGTAAAGGGCCGCTGTGATTGGCCATTTACAGCGATCTGTGATTGGCTGTGTCCAAGGGACATGACCAACACAGATTTTCCCCGAGGCACACTCATGAGAGCGCGCTGGGAACGAGGAAAGGGGACGACGTCAATAGACATCGTCCCGGCAATGTAGATCCGCGATGTTGCCGTCATTTGGCAATAGCGCGGATCTGAACTGGTTAAAGCATAAAGCCGAGATGTTAGGCGGATTGTGTTGGCGGGATTTCAATACAATGACACACAGATGACAGCTCTCGAGCTACGGACGTCCAGAACAAAATGGCAGTCAGACGAAGCTTCTGAGAGGTTACAAAAGATAAGTAGAGAGATAACACGTAACAAATAAAGTTGCTACACTATGCTCATTAGATCTGACCAGGTTAGCCTGAAATGGGTGGGGAACTATCATGTTACTATTGCTCCTCCTGAATTCCTATATGGCTACTGGCTTGAGTACAACTTTAACTTTTAGAGGCATACAATATAGTACATTTTCTACTCTACTAAGCTGTTTCTACTTCAAAATAATTGGATTCCCTCACAAGTTATAATTACATGACAATATTTTCCACTATTTGCCTAGACTACCCATCTATTGCTGTAAATTCAAGCAGGAATCCTCCTCCGGGTGTATCACTTTTAAGCAGCTGCAATAATAAGGAAGAGAAAATTATTTCATCTGTCCATTAAATTAGAGCACACTTGTGGACGGCTAATCCAGATGATGTAAAAACCAGGTGGATGAGTTTCTGAACTACACATGACATCACCAGGCCGACGTGACTAGACATTCATTCTTTGCTGTTTATATATTATCTTTGATGAAAAGCGCTATGAGAAAAACAACTGCAGATTTGCTTTTACGTGATTACTCCCAGTAAAGAAGAAGCTTCAAAGTTTATATGAGGGGTCTCATAATAAAAGGACTCTCTATACTCTTTTAAAAGGTTAAAACTCTAGTGTGTTTTCAATAAGCAGTAATTTTGAGCTATTAGAGTAACATTTACTTGAAGGTCATTTGTCTTTTGACTTTTTGCATTTTCTATTTGCTTGAAATTCCATATTTAGATTTTATAAAATAATAGTATAAATGCATCACTTCTAATTATCAACTGTACATCAGGGAATGCTATTAGTATTATCCCTGTTTAAATTGAAAGTTGAGCCAAAACATTTTTTTTTCTTTTCGGGTTTTAGATTGGGGGGGTGGGTGTAGATGCGTTATAAGCTTTCATTTCTTGTCCTAGCTTGGAAACGGGTGCTGTTAGATAATGGAAATATCTTCAGTTGTGTCATACATACTAATAATTTTTTTTTTTTTTTTATTTTAAAGCAGAGTTGGGTACTTGTTGGAATACATTGTTCATGTATTTTTGTACAACTACAGATATATTCTTCAGCCAATAGATGGCAGTGTTTATAGGTTTTAGCTCCATCTATGGTTAAAGCAGAGTTTCCGCCCCCACACGAAAATAATAAAAAGTCAGCAGCTATACATACTGGAGCTTCTGACTTTTAATAATAGGATACTTACCTGTCCTTGAATCCTGTGATGTCGGCACCCCAGCCGATGTTTCCATTGGCTCTCAGGTGCTGACGCCGCCATTCGTAGTAAGGGAACCTGGCAGTGAAACCTTGCGCCTTCACAGCCGGTTCCCTACTGCGAGAAGCACGCTGCAGTCTTATTGGCCCAGCAGCAGGGGAAGGAGGAGAGAGGAGGGGGGCCAAACTTCTGATATACCTCGCCGAGGCGAGGTCCGAAGTAAGTGGGGATGGGTACTGGTCAAAAACAGGTACCCGCTCCCCCCCCAAAGGTGCCAAATGTGGCAATGGAGGGGGGTAGGAGACAGATAAGCGAAGCTTCAACTTTTGGGTGGAACTCCGCTTTAAACGCTGTCTTTTCTCTCTGTAATAAAGTTTCTTGTTACCTATCTGCAGTTAAGCTGCAAAGCTCATGTGGACTGTGCACTGTCTGTTCTGTAGGGCTATATACATAATTTCTAACAGTACTATTGGGACCTCATCACTATTTCTGAGTTTGGTGCTACCCAACAAGTAAAAAGAATTCCCCTAAGAGGAATACTGCAATCTTAACTTTCTCTATCCAAAAACTAAAAAGTTTTGATTTTCTTTTATTTAGGGCATGCACAGTCTTAAAGCCCAAGGCATACATAAAAAAGAGCTCCAGTCTCTCCAAAACAAAATTAAAAGTCTAAAAGATTTTCAATATAAAAAGGAGACTTAGCTGTCCAAAGATCCAATGATGTCCTCACCCGAGCCGATTTTTTGGGTGCAGGCGCCGGCATCTTAGGTAAGGAAAATCGTCAGTGAAGCTGTGCTTTATGAATGGTCCCACCATCTCCTGGGACCTGTGATGTGTCCCAGAAGGCTGCGGGGGAGGGAAGGAGGGGGGCCGAACTTCCACACAGACTGGAAGTGGTAATGGGTACCTGTCAAAACCAGGTACTTGTTCCCCCCCCCCCCCAAAAAAAACGTGGCAGTGGAGGGGGGGAGCAAACAAGTGGAAATTACCCTTTTGGGTGAAGTTACGCTTTAAGCGCAAATCCCTGCAAAAGCTTGCTTTGCCCGCACTGGATGCAAAGGTGTATTGTGCACCTGCATGCAGGCAGTCCATTCATATCTATTGGGACGCACGGACACAGACGATGCTCCCTATGTGATATCCGTCTTTGTCCCTGAACTCACTGTCTGCGCTTGGAGACTTGCACCTGCATTCCTATGAACTTGGGAGCAGAGGCTGTGTCTGTGCAGCCACTGCGTCCCAATAGACATGAATAGGACCGCCTACATGCGGAACCATGGAATGCCTGTGCATCTGGGAAAACATTGTAAAATATACGATGTGACCCTCCAAATGAAATGGTTTGGGACCCTGAGTAAGAGCAACAGAAATTAAATGTTTGTTCAAAAACTTTTTTTTTTTTTTTTTTTTTTTTTAGTTTTGGAGAGAGTGATAATAGATTAGAACTTTTTTTCTTTTTCACTGACAGGAAGTGAGGGAGAATTTGCAACATGGACACAGGCAGCAATACAAGCTGATGGGGTTCTAGGCTTCCCCTACTTTACAAAAAATAAAGTGTGTCTGCATTGCTGTAAGACAGGGGTGCCCAACCGCTGGCCCTCCGATGTGGCCCGCCATGTTGTCTTGCTCTGAGATGGCGGGTCGGCAAGCCAAGATCGCAGGTTCCCGACCTGCCATCTCCAAGCATTATTGCGAAGAACGGAGCCGCCGCTAGAGGAAGCAGATACCAAATGTACTCCGCCTGTGACAGGAAGACAGACGGCTCTGCTCTCTACTGCAGCTGCATGCTTCTGTCACAGTTATGCTCAGGGATGGCGGGTTGGGACACAGGAACCCATGATCTGGGACAGCAGCCACCAGTATCAGTACCAGCCACCAGTATCAGCCAGCAATACCAGTACCAACCAACAGTACCAGCCAGTAGTACCAGTACCAACAGTACCAGCCAGCAGTACCAGTACCAACCAGCAGTACCAGTAATCAGTACCAGTACCCGCCAGAAGTACCCGCCAGCAGTACCAGTACCCACCATCCACACCAGTCATCAGTACCAGCCAGCAGTATAAACCAGCAGTACCAGTACCAGCCAGAAGTACCGCCAGCAGTACCAGTACCCACCATCCGTACCAGTCATCAGTACCAGCCAGCAGTATAAACCAGCAGTACCAGTCAGCAGCACCCGCCAGCAGTACCAGTACCAGCCACCAGTATCAGTACCAGCCAGCAGTACCAGTACCCGCCAGCAGTACCAGTCATCAGTACCAGTACCCACCAGCAGTACTAGCCAACAGTACCAGTCAGCAGTTCCCACCAGCAGTACCAGTACCCACCAGCAGTACCAGTCAGCAGTACCCACTGGCAGTACCAGCCAGTAGTACAAGCCAGCTGCAGGAATCCTGAGGAAGAAGTGAATATTGAGGTCAGTTGAGGTGCAGGTAAACCGCTGTGCATCAGTGTGAAAGCAGCCTTAGGCCCCTTTCACATGATCGGTACGATCGGGTCCACCTGTCTATTTTTCAGGTGGACTCAAACAGACTCTCCATTCACCTCTATAGAGCGGCAGATGTAAACAGACTCGTGCCCATTTACACCAGCCTATCTGCAATCCGATCTCCTTAAAAAAAAAAAAACGGAAGGGGATCTGTCCCCTTCTGTCTGGGCGGATCGGAGGGCCCTTAGGGTAGAGCGGGTTGCATCTGTGTCTGCTCTACATATGCAGAGTGGACACAGACCTGCCATCCCCCCTTTATGCTCATTGTGGCCCGTGACCGGTTACCGAGTCGATAAAGTGGCCCTCACTCCTCAAAAGGTTGGGCACCCCTACTGTAAGAGATAGGATAAAAGTAAAAACCTTACCTTGGTCCTTACCCCCTGTATTCAGATATACACTTTAAGGTACTAAGCTAGGTGAATTAATAGCCCCTTCAGTGGCTAGCCCAATAGTGCAACACTATAAAATACTTAAAGTAACTTTCATACGTTAACAAAAATAAAAAACATTAATTTATTCTTTGTTGCAGGTCGAGCACGACAATGTCTAATGTCATATGACCATCAGTCAAGCAGGTAGCATAGTGTTCTCCAAAGCAAAAAAAAAAAAAAAAATTTTTCCCCCAAACCTCATAAACTTAGTAAAAAAAAAAGCTTTTGAAACCTTATATACTGACAGGCTTGGCCTAACTCCCGATAGCTTCTGATTACACACTTTACCACTCTCCGCTTCTTTTGGGGGGAGGGAAAATAGATTTTAATTCATACAGTATATTACAATCTTGGCACTGGTTACCATAAAGCCTGAAACCTTTAAAAATAAATGTGTGTGTTCCGTAGCTGGACTATGTATTGTGTCAGAATAATAGTTGTTTCTATGTAACTGTCGCCTAGTTTGTTTTCTCGGTCAAATGAATCTTGAAGACCTCATCCGTCACTGGCAGTGTTCTTTAACATGCAAGCCAACAAAATTTCTTTTTGCTTAAAAAAAATTTTAATTTTTTTTCCCTTGTACAAATTAGGGCTATTCTATCCGATTCTTGTGGGTTTGAACACAATGATATCTAGCTTATATAGAATGAAGAATTATAAAGTTATCTTATTTTCATTAAGGAGCAATAAAAATGTATTTGAACCCAATTACTAAAATCGTACAGTGTATTTTCTAACATAGTAATCTAAATTTAAAAGTAATTTTCAATATTTTTAAATCCCCTGCTTTCATTACACTTAAGCCTGGTAAATAAAACCTGATGATACTGCCATGAATTAACTCTTTGAGGCACTTCCTGTTCTAGGGTGATAACGCTGTCTCAGTCTCTCTAATTGTTCTAATGTGTTGTCACCCTGTCAAACAAGCTCCCAATCGAGACTACAAATGGCCGTTTCAACCCACAATATGAAGGCATGCTCCACAGTTATCACCATCGGGAAACCCACTCTGAGAAATGCCATGCAGACATTACATGTAGACAGGAAGCTGATGTACAGAGGCTGCAGAAGAAGAAGCTTATGCAGAGCAGACACAGACACATCCCACTCTCCTCTATGTGCGGTCGGATGTAAACAGACTACCTGTCAGTTTACACCCGACTGACATCCGATCCGACAGCTGTCCGTGTTTAGCAGACAAGATCGGATCGGTTGTCAGATGCCGCTCCATAGAGGGCAATGAATAGTCAGAGTTTGTCCACCTGAAAAATTGACAGGCAGACCCAATAGGTCCGTCCATGTGAAAGGGCCCTTAAAAAGTTGAAGTAAAGCCAAAGCTCGTTTGGCTGTACTTCTCCTGTGGATCACAGAAGTGCAGTTCGGTCTGCACTTCTGTGACGCATGTAGCGTCCTGGGGTTTAGTCAGGGAGCTCCTCGCCAAATCCCTTGTCAGGAGTAGCTACTGTAGTTACCATATATACTCGAGTATAAGTCGAGATTTTCAGCCCTTTTTTTTGGATTGAAAATGCCCCCCTCGACTTATACTCGAGTCACCGCCGTCTGCCTACATGATCAGTGTGTCATGCAGGCAGACGGCGGCCAGCATGTGCTACATACCATTCGGCAGCCTCTCACTGTTCAAGAGCCGCGCCTCCTCCTCGTCTGTGATAGGCAGAAAACTCCATTTCCCAGCAGCCTATCACGGACATTCTCTCATCCTCGTCCATGGTATGAGGATGAGAGAATGTCCGTGATAGGCTGACCGCTGACTGCTGGGAAATTGAGTTTTCTGCCTATCACGGACGAGGAGGAGGCGTGGCTTTTGAACAGTGAATGGCTGCCGAATAGTAATAGCACACGCTGATCGGTGGATGCAGAGCGGCACACGGAGGCATGCACAGGACACAGGTAGGATGCACACATGCACAGGACACATGCACAGGACACATGCACAGGACACATGACACATGCACATATACACAGGATACATGACACATGCACATATACACAGGATACATGACATATACACAGGACACATGACACATGACACATGCACATATACACAGGACACATGACACATGCACATATACACAGGACACATGACACATGACACATGCACATATACACAGGACACATGCACAGAACACAGGGAGGTATACAGCTGCAGATGGGCATTGTTGACCCTCTTTTTCCACTTACAGTAGCTGCTGCATTTCTCACCCTCGTCTTATACTCCGGTCAATAAGTTTTTCCCATTTTTTTGTGGTAAATTAGGGCCTCGACTTATACTCAGGTTGACTTATACTCGAGTATATACGGTAATTATTAGGGATCCATTGACTTCTCCCTAAGTTTGGCCTGGTTGTATATTCCTCTTCTACCACCAGGTTGCCGGGCACTTGGAGGTATTAGATTGAGAAGGACAGCTCAAGGTCAGGTTATGGGTATATGGGGCATCTCAGCCAATGGGCAGGGATTTTGTTGAATCCCTTGGCCTGCTGGGAGAGCCTATATAATCAGGTGAGGTCAGGTGATCCCGGCTAGAGTGTTCAGCTATCTCGAATTCAGACGATTTTTCCGATAACTTATCGGAACTCTTTTCGGACACCCTGTCTTATTCTGGGAAGTGGGGAGAGAGTGACGAGGAGTTATTCAGCAATGTGCAGAGAGACAAGACACCTGCTACTACAACCGCAAGTGTGCAGATTATGCTGTCAGCCAGTGCAGCTCCCCTGATCAGCATTGCCAGGTCCTTCGAGGAGGATCAAAAGAATCCATGGGCTCCCACAGCCCGGCCTATTATGCCTATGCCAAGCTCAAATGTGGATGGTAAGCTGGAGGTGGTCGCTGGGTATCCAGTTTAGCGTGCCCCAGATGATCGGGTTCTATCTGGGTACGGAGACCCTAAAACCCTCCTTCAGCTGTCTAAGATCCAGCGCATCATCATTAAGAAGGTAGCAGAAAATGATAGGTATTTATACTCCTACATTCCTACTCATTTAGAAGAGGAGATTTTGGAGAAGCAAATACAGTGGGTGGATGAGGCCGTCCAGGAATTCCTCCAAATAACCCTCAAAGTTGACTTTCTAAAATTATCTCCTAAATTGTCCGGGAGATACCTTTCAGTGCCGGATACCTGGGGCTACGGCCGTAAAATCAATCTAGATAATGTTATCCTCCGTAGGCCAGACAAGCGAGATGTTAAATACCATGTTGTCATTGTGAATGCCAAAGGAGAAGATGTGACACTGCCGGATCCCAGATATTACTGTTGAAATCTTTTCAATATGATACCTTGAGGATTACAAATATGGGTTGTGTGATGTCAAGGACGCTCTGCTGATAGTTACCTTGCACACCCATTTAAAATGTTACTAATGGGAAAATCCCAGAATGCTGTAACGCCAGGACTGTGCTGGACTGAATGCTACTGGCAGTTACAGAAAGTGATCACTTGAGCCCTTTGGCTAAAAGATTACAGTTGTTGGGGTGTTTCACCCTGAAGAGCGATCTGTGAACTTCAGCAGGTTGTTGATTGCAAAAGAATGAAGAAAGTTCTGTCTTTGGCTGCCAAGTGGGCAGACTGAATATATTCTTGCAAAGGGGCCTGTGTCCTGAAGTGTGGTCCCTTGCAATCTGGCCTGACTGCTTGTTGCTTGAAATGCAGTCATGCCCTGTGCCTGGAGTTTCCCTTTAAAGAAGAAAAGGAACTGGGAAATGTAGTCCATTTGAAACAAAAAAAGTTAATGGACGGTAACCGGTCATGGACACTGAACATGTAGTTAGAATATGCTGTGATAAAAAAATGGTTGCCTATTTCTTCAAATAATGGATTCATGCACATATATCAGGACTGTTACTGATTAAAGTATTGCTGAAAGTTTTATAGTTCTATACTGATGATGAAAGGGGTGGCATTCTTACTGAGAATGGGGCCCACTTTCAAAAATATAAATAATGTAGACATATATAGGATGTTCTTACATTTTATGCTGCCCTCGGCTGAGGACCAGTTTAAATAGGATAGAAATGCCTTAAAATTGTACAATGCTTTTATAGGATAGAATGCTTTTGCATTGTTTGTTTCTCTCTTTCAGGTGTTGCTGAGTCGGTGCGTATTCCTTGGCTAAAGAGAGATAGGGATCTAGCCGGAAAACAACACTAACCATTTGTACATGGTTACAACTGTATATATTAGATAGTCAGGGAGCAGGGCTATTGCCTTACTGCCTTGAAATGTAAATAATTATTTTTAATATCTAAAGGTCATATGTGACTATTTAATGCTGATGACAATGTTTATTCATGTGGTATGCCACATATACCTATTATCTTGTTATACTGGTAACCCTCTCCTGTTTCCTTAACCATCCCAGTTTTTCCAGGACATCCGCTCTCAGGCTTGGGAGCTCAAATTTTTTTTTTGCAAACTCCAAGACGTAGTTCTTGGTCAGTAGGAGGATGTAGCACCCTGGGGTTTATTCTGGGAGCTCCTCGCTAAATCCCTTGTCAGGAGTAGCTACTGTAGGTAATTATTAGGGATCCATTGACTTCTCCCTAAGTTTGGCCTGGTTGTTCTTTCCTCTTCTACCACCAAGTGGCCGGGCACTTGGAGGTATTAGATTGAGAAGGACAGCTCAAGCTCAGGTTATGGGTATATGGGGTATCTCAGCCAATGGACAAGGATTTTGTTGAATCCCTTGGCCTGCTGGGAGAGCCTATATATTTGGGTGAGGTCAGGTGATCCAGGTTCTTGTGTGCCATCCAGACCGTCGTCTGGGTGGATGTGTGTCGTCTGCCCTGGGCTGCTAGGCCAGAGGTTGGGCCTATCCTGGGGGCATCAGGCTGCCAGGCTGTGTGAGGGCCCATCCAGAAGTAAGAGGGCAGCGCAGGGTTGGGACTGCAGCTTGCAGTTCAACCAAAAGTGACGGTTCTGCCGGCCGGAGAAACTGGTTGTGGTCGGAGGTAGAAGGGAAGCTGTCACCACTAAGGGACCAATCGCCCTTACCAGGGACCACAGTGAGTAACTGATGCAAGCACCAGAGCAGTATTCTCACCGAACGGGCACGGTGGAGAATCGGGAAACTTCAGGCGGTGATCAAATCAGGGACCCAACCAGCGGAGGCGACGCTTGCAGAGCAACTTTGTGTGCCAAGCCAGGGATCGAGCTGGTCAACAGGGGTGAAGCTTAAAAGGTATCCGAAGTGCCAAGCTAGGGACCCAGCAGGGAAGCGTGGGTGACGCTTGATGGAGATACCACCGCAAAAGCCTTGAGGAGCTCACGGGATTCAGAGTCAGTGAATCAGAGGGTCCAGTGAGAGACCAGGAGCTCAAAAGGCTGAAGAACTACAAGGAGAAGTTGTAGTACAGCTGAGAGAACTGTTACTTTGAGTTAGGAACTGTTTAAGTACTGTTGCCATAGGAGACAGCAATCCTGCACGTGCAGAAGTGGCACCTTTTGGGGCCTTTCCCTGTATGGCTGTCCTCCTGTTGAAGTCTCGTATTCTGCCATTTGAAATTGCAATTACTTAAGGGTGTCCTGGCCCTAACCCTCTTTCCCTTGCAAAACATAAAAAGGACCGTCAAAGAAATAAAACCTTTTTTACATCCAAGAAGTGTCTTGCGCCCAATGACTTTTACCACTTTTGCACCCACGATGCCTCACAACCCACCACATATTGAAGGATGTCAGCTATCTTTGGCCTTGAAGATTCTCATTAAGCTAGAAGAGGTCAGAGATTCTGCTACACCCGTTTTCAGCAGAAGTCCGCTGTCTGCTGACGTCACAGTGCTGGTTCAGGCAAGATCGCAACAATGAAGTAGGGATCCGCCCACATGCCTGGACCAACACCCATCTCAGCCTCTCAGCTTTCCGCTGAGAGCCTGGGCCGGCCACTTCCGCCCCCTCCACAGCCCAATGCTTTAGTGAGCGAGGGCTGGGGGGGGTAAATAACAGAGCAGAGAGCTGCTGACTGACAGGCACCAGCTCCATAGGCATGCGCAGGGGGTGTGCCAAGTGTGACTGGGCACACCCTAATTACTATATGTGGTGCCGATTCACCCTACTGCCCAGGCTTCCCCAGTGTTGGTCCTCCCGCCCCACAGTGTTGCTGGCTTCCTGCCTTTCCTTTCCACTCTGAACAGGAAACTGCTCACCACAGAGCACTTCCCATTCACTTACTGACCAGTGTAGCTGAGGCTGCAGAGAAAGGCATGTGTGTTTGAGTTTAGGGGTGCACACCCTAATGTGATAGGCTGTGCACACCTATGACCAGCTCTCTACTCAGGAAGCTGTGAGAACTGAGTGATCGGTGGTGTTAGATCGCTCGGTTCTCAGTGTAAGAGTTGGTGGGGAACAGATCCACCTAGGCAAGTATGATTTAAAAAAAAAAATATGGATTCCCATACTTCTCTTTTAACCACTTGCCGACCGCCTCACGCTGATATACGTCAGCAGAATGGCACGGGCAGGCAGAATCACGTACCTGTACGTGATCTGCCTCCTGCGGGCGGGGGGTGCGATCGACCCCCCCCCGGTACCCGAGGCGGTCGGCGTTTGTCCCCCAGCGATCGGAGGTGAGGGGGAGGCCATCCATTCGTGGCCCCCCCCTCGCGATTGCTCCCAGCCAATCAGATCATTCCCCTGCCTCTGTATAGTACACAGAGGCAGAGGAAATGATGTCATCTCTCCTCGGCTCGGTATTTTCCGTTACGGCGCAGAGGAGAGAAGACTGCAATGTGAGTGCACAACACTACACATCACAGTAGAACATGCCAGGCACACAATACCCCCCCCTTTACCCCCTGATTCCCCCCCAATCACCCCCCCCCCTCCCGTCACACTGACACCAAGCAGTTTTTTTTTTTTCTGATTACTGCATTGGTGTCAGTTTGTGACAGTTAGTGTGGTAGGACAGTTAGTGGTAGCCCCCTTTAGGTCTAGGGTACCCCCCCTAACCCCCCCCAATAAAGTTTTAACCCCTTGATCACCCCCCTTCGCCAGTGTCGCTAAGCGATAATTTTTCTGATCGCTGTATTAGTGTCACTGGTGACACTAGTTAGGGAGGTAAATATTTAGGTTCGCCGTCAGCGTTTTATAGTGTCAGGGACCCCCATAAACTACCTAATAAATGTTTTAACCCCTTGATTGCCCCCTAGTTAACCCTTTCACCACTGATCACTGTATAACTGTTACGGGTGACGCTGGTTAATTTGTTTATTTTTTATAGTGTCAGGGCACCCGCCGTTTATTACCTAATAAAGGTTTAGCCCCCTGATCGCCCGGCGGTGATATGCGTTGCCCCAGGCAGCGTCAGGTTAGCGCCAGTACCGCTAACACCCACACACGCACCATACGCCTCCCTTAGTGGTATAGTATCTGAACGGATCAATATCTGATTCGATCAGATCTATACTAGCGTCCCCAGCAGTTTAGACTTCCCAAAAATGCAGTGTTAGCGGGATCAGCCCAGATACCTGCTAGCACCTGCGTTTTTACCCTCCGCCCGGCCCAGCCCAGCCCACCCAAGTGCAGTATCATTCGATCACTGTCACTTACAAAACACTAAACGCATAACTGCAGCGTTCGCAGAGTCAGGCCTGATCCCTGCGATCGCTAACAGTTTTTTTGGTAGCATTTTGGTGAACTGGCAAGCACCAGCCCCAGGCAGCGTCAGGTTAGCGCCAGTACCGCTAACACCCAGGCACGCACCATACGCCTCCCTTAGTGGTATAGTATCTGAACGGATCAATATCTGATCCGATCAGATCTATACTAGCGTCCCCAGCAGTTTAGGGTTCCCAAAAACGCAGTGTTAGCGGGATCAGCCCAGATAACTGCTAGCACCTGCGTTTTGCCCCTCCGCCCGGCCCAGCCCAGCCCACCCAAGTGCAGTATCATTCGATCACTGTCACTTACAAAACACTAAACGCATAACTGCAGCGTTCGCAGAGTCAGGCCTGATCCCTGCGATCGCTAACAGTTTTTTTGGTAGCATTTTGGTGAACTGGCAAGCACCAGCCCCAGGCAGCGTCAGGTTAGCGCCAGTACCGCTAACACCCACGCACGCACCATACGCCTCCCTTAGTGGTATAGTATCTGAACGGATCAATATCTGATCTGATCAGATCTATACTAGCGTCCCCAGCAGTTTAGGGTTCCCAAAAACGCAGTGTTAGCGGGATCAGCCCAGATAACTGCTAGCACCTGCGTTTTGCCCCTCTGCCCGGCCCAGCCCAGCCCACCCAAGTGCAGTATCGATCGATCACTGTCACTTACAAAACACTAAACACATAACTGCAGCGTTCGCAGAGTCAGGCCTGATCCCTGCGATCGCTAACAGTTTTTTTTGTAGCGTTTTGGTGAACTGGCAAGCACCAGCGGCCTAGTACACCCCGGTCATAGTCAAACCAGCACTGCAGTAACACTTGGTGACGTGGCGAGTCCCATAAGTGCAGTTCAAGCTGGTGAGGTGGCAAGCACAAGTAGTGTCCCGCTGCCACCAAGAAGAAGACAAACACAGGCCTGTCGTGCCCATAATGCCCTTCCTGCTGCATTCGCCAATCCTAATTGGGAACCCACCACTTCTGCAGCTACCCTTACTTCCCCCATTCACATCCCCAACCAAATGCAGTCAGCTGCATGAGAGGCATTTTTATTTATGTCCTCCTGAGTACCCCTACCCAACGAACCCCCCCAAAAAAGATGTTGTGTCTGCAGCAAGCGCGGATATAGGCGTGACACACGCTATTATTGTCCCTCCTGTCCTGACAATCCTGGTCTTTGCATTGGTAAATGTTTTGAACGCTACCATTCACTAGTTGAGTATTAGCGTAGGGTACAGCATTCCACAGACTAGGACACACTTTCACAGGGTCTCCCAAGATGCCATCACATTTTGAGAGACCCGAACCTGGAACCGGTTACATTTATAAAAGTTAGTTACAAAAAAAAAAAAAGTGTAAAATATATATATATATATATATATATATATATATATATATATATATATATATATATATATATAATAAAAAAAATAGTTGTTGTTTTATTGTTCTCTCTCTCTATTGTTCTGTCCTTTTTACTGTATTCTATTCTGCAATGTTTTATTGTTATTATGTTTTATCATGTTTGCTTTTCAGGTATGCAATTTTTTATACTTTACCGTTTACTGTGTTTTATTGTTAACCATTTTTTTGCCTCCAGGTACACCATTCACGATTTTGAGTGGTTATACCAGAATGATGCCTGCAGGTTTAGGTATCATCTTGGTATCATCCTTTTCAGCCAGCGGTCAGCTTTCATGTAAAAGCAATCCTAGCGGCTAATTAGCCTCTAGACTGCTTTTACAAGCAGTGGGAGGGAATGCCCCCCCCACCGTCTTCTGTGTTTTTCTCTGGCTCTCCTGTCTCAACAGGGAACCTGAGAATGCAGCCGGTGATTCAGCCAGCTGACCATAGAGCTGATCAGAGACCAGAGTGGCTCAAAACATCTCTATGGCCTAAGAAACAGGAAGCTACGAGCATTTCATGACTTAGATTTCGCCGGATGTAAACAGCGCCATTGGGAAATTGGGAAAGCATTTTATCACACCAATCTTGGTGTGGTCAGATGCTTTGAGGGCAGAGGAGAGATCTAGGGTCTAATAGACCCCAATTTTTTCAAAAAAAGAGTACCTGTCACTACCTATTGCTATCATAGGGGATATTTACATTCCCTGAGATAACAATAAAAATGATTACAAAAAAATAAAAATGAAAGGAACAGTTTAAAAATAAAATAAAAAAGCAAAAAAAAATAAAGAAAAAAAAAAATAAAGCACCCCTGTCCCCCCCTGCTCTCGCGCTAAGGCGAACGCAAGCGTCGGTCTGGCGTCAAATGTAAACAGCAATTGCACCATGCATGTGAGGTATCACTGCGAAGGTCAGATCGAGGGCAGTAATTTTAGCAGTAGACCTCCTCTGTAAATCTAAAGTGGTAACCTGTAAAGGCTTTTAAAGGCTTTTAAAAATGTATTTATTTTGTTGCCACTGCACGTTTGTGCGCAATTTTAAAGCATGTCATGTTTGGTATCCATGTACTAAGATCATCTTTTTTATTTCATCAAACATTTGGGCAATATAGTGTGTATTAGTGCATTAAAATTTTAAAAAGTGTGTTTTTCCCCCAAAAAATGCGTTTGAAAAATCGCTGCGCAAATACTGTGTGAAAAAACAAATGAAACACCCACCATTTTAATCTGTAGGGCATTTGCTTTAAAAAAATATATAATGTTTGGGGGTTCAAAGTAATTAAAAGCAAAAAAAAAATATTTTTTTCATGTAAACAAAAAGTGTCAGAAAGGTCTTTGTCTTCAAGTGGTTAGAAGAGTGGGTGATGTGTGACATAAGCTTCTAAATGTTGTGCATAAAATGCCAGGACAGTTCAAGACCCCCCCAAATGACCCCATTTTGGAAAGTAGACACCCCAAGCTATTTGCTGAGAGGCATGTCAAGTCCATGGAATATTTTATATTGTGACACAAGTTGCGGGAAAGAGACAATTTTTTTTTTTTTTTTGCACAAAGTTGTCACTAAATGATATATTGCTCAAACATGCCATGGGAATATGTGAAATTACACCCCAAAATACTTTGTGTTGCTTCTCCTGAGTACAGGGATACCACATGTGTGAGACTTTTTGGGAGCCTAGCCGCGTACGGGACCCCGAAAACCAAGCACTGCCTTCAGGCATTCTAAGGGCGTAAATTTTTGATTTCACTCTTCACTGCCTATCACAGTTTCGGAGGCCATGGAATACCCAGGTGGCACAAACCCCCCCAAATGACCCTATTTTGGAAAGTAGACACCCCAAGCTATTTGCTGAGAGGTATAGTGAGTATTTTGCAGACCTCACTTTTTGTCAGAAATTTTTCAAAATTGAAAAATGAAAAAAAAATGTTTTTTCTTGCCTTTCTTCATTTTCAAAAACAAATGAGAGCTGCAAAATACTCACCATGCCTCTCAGCAAATAGCTTGGGGTGTCTACTTTCCAAAATGGGGTCATTTGGGGCGGGCTTGTGCCACCTGGGCATTCCATGGCCTCCCAAACTGTGATAGGCAGTGAAGAGTGAAATCAAAAATTTACACCCTTAGAAATCCTGAAGGCGGTGATTGGTTTTCGGGGCCCCGTACGCGGCTAGGCTCCCGAAAAGTCCCACACATGTGGTATCCCCATGCTCAGGAGAAGCAGCTAAATGTATTTTGGGGTGCAATTCCACATATGCCCATGGCCCGTGTGAGCAATATATCATTTAGTGACAACTTTTTTTATTTTTTTGTCATTATTCAATCACTTGGGACAAAAAAATGAATATTCAATGGGCTCAGCATGCCTCTCAGCAATTTCCTTGGGGTGTCTACTTTCCAAAATGGGGTCATTTGGGGGGGTTTTGTACTGCCCTGCCATTTTAGCACCTCAAGAAGTGACATAGGCAGTCAAACTAAAAGCTGTGTAAATTCCAGAAAATGTACCCTAGCTTGTAGACGCTATAACTTTTGCGCAAACCAATAAATATACGCTTATTGACTTTTTTTTACCAAAGACATGTGGCCGAATACATTTTGGCCTAAATGTATGACTAAAATTGAGTTTATTGGATTTTTTTTATAACAAAAAGTAGAAAATATCATTTTTTTTTCAAAATTTTCGGTCTTTTTCTGTTCATAGCGCAAAAAATAAAAACCGCAGAGGTGATCAAATACCATCAAAAGAAAGCTCTATTTGTGGGAAGAAAAGGACGCAAATTTCATTTGGGTACAGCATTGCATGACCGCGCAATTAGCAGTTAAAGCGACGCAGTGCCAAATTGTAAAAAGTGCTCTGGTCAGGAAGGGGGTAAATCCTTCCGGGGCTGAAGTGGTTAATCAGCTAGAACTTAAGCCGCGTACACACGGCTTAAGTTCTAGCTGATTAAATGTCCGACAGAAAAAGTCAGACGGAAGCTTTTCATCGTCTATTCCGATCGTGTGTATGCCTCATCTGACTTTTTTTTCCCGAAAATTCTGACGGACCTAGAAATAGAACATTTTCTAAATATTTCCGACAGAACCAATTCCTATCGGGAAAACCGCTTGTCTGTATGCTGTTCTGACGGACCAAAAACGACGCATGCTCTGAAGCAAGTACGAGACGGAAGCTATTGGCTACTGGCTATTGAACTTCCTTTTTCTAGTCCCTTCGTACGTGCTGTATGTCTCCGCGTTCTGGACGGTCGGACTTTGGGTTGACCGTGTGTAGGCAAGACCGCTTGAATGGAATTCCGTCGGAGAAACCTTTGGAGTTTACTCCGACGGCAAAACCGATCGTGTGTACGCGTCATAACATATTTTTTTTACAATCTTTATTCCTAAGTTACTAGTCCCAAAGTAAGCATTGTTTGACTCTGCTTTAAACCACCGCAGTACCGGACACTTTCACCCCCTTCCTTCCCAGGCCATTATTAATATTTTTAGTGCTGTCACACTTTGAATGACAGTTACTCATGCAACACTACCCAAATGAAATGTTTATCATTTGTGTGAGACAGATAGAGCTTTCTTCTGGTGATATTTAATCACAACTGGATTTTTTTATTTTTTGCTATATAAATGAAAAAAATATATAAAACACATTTTTCTTAGTCTCTGTTCTAAAATTTTTCAAATAAATCTTTCTTCATAAAACTCAGGCCAAAATGTATTGTGCTACATATCTTTGGTAAAAATAACCCAAATCAGTGAATGTAATTTTGTCTGAGAAAGTTAGAGTCTGTAAACTATGGTATACAGTGCATCCGGAAAGTATTAACTTGGCTGTGTCCTTAGGGTCGTTGTCCTGTTGGAAGATGAACCTTCGCGCCAGTCTGAGGTCCAGAGCGCTTTGGAGCAGGTTTTCATCAAGGATGTCTCTGTACATTGCAGCATTCATCTTTCCCTCAACCCTGACTAGTCTCCCAGTTCCTGCCGCTGAAAAACATAACCACAGCATGAAGCTGTCACCACCATGTAGGGATGGTATTGGCCAGGTGATGAGCGGTGCCTGGTTTCCTCCAGACATGGAGCTTGCTATTCAGGCCAAAGTGTTCAATCGTTGTTTCGTCAGACCAGAGAATTTTGTTTCTCATGGTCTGAGAGTCCTTCAGGTGCCTTTTGGCAAACTCCTGGTGGGCTGTTCATGTGCCTTATACTGGAGAGTGGCTTCCGTCTGGTGGAGTTCTGCAGAGATGGTTTGTCCTCTGGAAGGTTCTCCTCTCTCTACAGAGAAATGCTGGAGCTCTGTCAGAGCTTGGTCACCTCCCTGACTAAGGCCCTTCTCCCCCGATCGCTTAGTTTGGCCAGTCGGCCCGCTCTAGGAAGAGTCCTGGTGGTTCCAAACTTCTTCCATTTACAGATGATGGAGGCCACTGTGCTAACTGTGACCTTCCACGCTGCAGACAACTTTCTGTAGCCTTCTCCAGATCTATGCCTTGATACAATCCTCTCTCGGAGGTCTACAGTCAATTCCTTGGACTTCATGGCTTGGTTTGTACTCTGACATGCACTGTTAACTGTGGGACCTTATATAGACAGGTGTGTGCCTTTCCAAATCATGTCCAATCACCTGAATTTACCACAGGTGGACCCCAATCAAGTTGTAGAAACATCTCAGGGATGATCAGTGGAAACAGGATGCACCTAAGTAAAATTCTGAGTGTCATGGCAATGGCTGTGAATACTTATGTACATGTGATTTTTTCGATTTTTTTTTTTTTTAAATTTTGCAAAGACTTCAAACTTCTTTCACGTTTTTATGATGGGGTATTGTTTGTAGAACTTTGGAGGAAAAGAATCCATTTAATCCATGTAGGAATAAGGCTATACCATAACAAAATGTGGAAAAAGTGAAGCGATGTGAATACGGATGCACTGTATATACTGTATATTTGAAAAATGATCAGTCCTGATGTACTGACTACCTATCTCATTATTGAGGCCCTAAAATGTCAGGACAGTACAAATACCCCTCAAATGACCCCTTTTTGGAAAGTAGACAGTCTAAGGTATTTAGTAAGAGGCATTGTGAGTTTTATCAAGTTGTAATTTTTTTTTCACAAAATTGGCATTTTAACAAGTTATGTCTCACACATAGCATAGGCATAATTACACCACAAAACACATTCTGTTTTATGAGGACATGCTCTAAGCCTAGATGCATTGAGCATGCATATATGGACCTGTATGGGTGTATTTAGTATTTATTTACAAATAAATATCAAATAAACCCTTGTCATTTTAATAAAGCAACAATCATCTTGTTCATACGTGGTTTTTCAGCTCTTTAGCGCCACCCTTTGGGCTCCTTCTGCTAATTTCGTGTTAGTAGAAGTTTGGTGAGTGTTGATTTGTGCTTTTCAGTTCGCGCTTTTCAGTTCGTTTCTGAATGGCCTTTTGTCAACCAGACATGTTGCGGAATCAGAGGAGATAATGTGCTATTTATTATTGGCCTTGGAGTTATTGCTTTGACCCAAGTCTAGTCCAGGAACAGGAGGAGGAGGAGTTCTTGGACCAAAAATTGGGTGCTTTATTAGTTGTGACCAATTATATCATACGCCTTTGCTGCGGGAGCACCAGGAGCATAATCCGGATAATTTTCGGAATTATCTCCGGATGACGGACCCCTGCTTTCACCAACTTTTGCCATTGTTGACCCCCTATATTAAGAAGCAGGACACATGCATGAGGCTTTTATTTTATTTTTTGATTGAATAATAATGATTTGATATATTTTCTATATTTTTGGATGCATAGAATGCATTTTTTGGTTAAGTTCTATTGGCAGATAGCATGTCTAATTTTGTTTTCTTTTTTTAACCACTTAAGGACCGAGCCTCATTTTGAGATTTGTTGTTTACAAGTTAAAAACAGTTTTTTTGATAGAAAACTACTTAGAACCCTCAAACATTATACATTTTTTCCCCTAACACCCTAGAGAATAAAATGGCAGTCATTGCAATACTTTCTGTCACACCGTATTTGCACAGCTGTCTTACAAGCGCACTTTTTTTTGGAAAAAATACACTTTTTTGAATTAAAAAAAAATCAGACAACAGTAAAGTTAGCCCAATTTTTTTATATTGGGAAAGTTAATGTTACGCCGAGTAAATTGATACCCAATATGTCACGCTTCAAAATTGTGCCCACTTGTGGAATGGTGACAAACTTTAACCCTTAAAAATCTGCACGACAACGTTTAAAAAATTCTACAGGTTGCATGTTTTGAGTTACAGAGGAGGTCTAGGGCTAGAATTATTGCTCTCGCTCTACCAATCGCGGGAATGCCTTACGTGTGTGGTTTGAACACCATTTTCATATGTGGGCACTACTCACGTATGCGTTAGTTTCTGCACACGAGCTCGGCGGGACGGGGCGCGTTTAAATTTTTTTTTTTTCTTATTTATTTTACCTTTCATTTTTTATTTTTACACTGTTTTTTAAAAAAAAAAAAAAAAAAGAAATTGTGTCACTTTTATTCTTATTACAAGGAATGTAAACATCCCTTGTAATAGAAAAATGGCATGACAGGACCTCTTAAATATGAGATCTGGGGTCAAAAAGACCTCAGATCTCATATTTACACTACAATGCAATAAAAAAAAAATGGTCCTTTAAGAGCTATGGGCGGAAGTGATGTTTTGATGTTGCTTCCGCCCTGCAATGGTATGGAAATGGGTGGTGGCCATCTTCCCCTCACTCGTCTCCATGCCAAGGAAGGCACAACATCTAGAGCGCGGCGGGGCCCCTCTCCCGCCGCCAATAAAAGTGATCTTGTGGCGATTCAGACGCAGAGACCACTTTTATCTAAAAGCGGACCGCCGCTATGTGTTTTACTTCAAATGGCAGTTTGGGAGTAGGGAGTTTCATTAAAAAAAATACAATGTAAAATTGACAAGGGACACCAACATAGTTGTATCTTTGATCTTAAAAACTAGGGGATAATGGTGTTGTGGTAACTTGTCCAAATAAAAAATAAAAAAGCATAATAATATTATTCTTGATATCACTAGAAAAGAAAAGGCTTTGAAAATTTTTTGCAATAACTCCATCAGTATCACCAGCAAAGCAGCTTCATTATTATCCCATTAAAGAAGAAGAGAATTGTGCGCTGCATTTCGAGACTTCATAATTTGCCACGTCACGAATGTTAATTCTCCATTACAAACGCTAGTTTACAAAACCGACCGTTTCTGGATCGTCCTTGCTTCTAAACATGCGTGTTTGTACTTTGGACTTTTGTCCGACGGACTTGTGTACACATGCTCGGAAAATCCGACAACAGACATTTGTCCGCGGAAAATTTTAAAACCTGCCATCCAACATTTGTCCACGGAAAATGTCATCACACATTTCCCGTTGGAAAATCCAATCGTGTGTAAGAGACTTAAGAGAGAGCCCCGAACATCAGTCAACTAGCATTTAAGAGCCCATGCACAACTGAGACTAATAATGAGGTCTAATACTATCCCCACCCAATACCATAAAAAGCCCGTGACTCCAAGGTACAGGGATAATGCATTTGTTTTCTCCATATCAGTCATCAATTCTCGAGCCCCTCAGCATGTGTAGGTTAGAAACCTAGGTGACACATAAGACATCATCCACAATACTGCTAGCCAGTGCCTCACCTACCCTCTGCTCTCACACACCTGTGAGAAGGAGCACATTTTGTGAACATACAGCGAGTCCCTGGCTTGTGTCCTACATAACATGTAAAGTCTTGCAATACTAGAAATCATCTTGTGGCCCTTTGTATTGTTTCCCTTGTTCCAGGCCATCCACCATAGTAGAGAATTGTCTGTAACCAATCCAAACAGTCAAAATGTAATAACCCAATTACTCCAGTACCAGCTTTATGGCTAGCAGTGGCGACTAATTGGGGGGGGGGGCGCGTCGCCCCCCCCCCCCCCCCCCCCCATCCATGCATCCGGCTCCCTGATCTACATACAGGGTGCCGGAAACATGGATTCCAATGGGGAGGGGGGTTTGAAGCACGTGATTAGAGCCAGAGGCTCTAATAGACTTAAAAAAAAGGGTGGGCTAGGGGTGCAGAGCACTGTGCTCCAAACCCACCCAGTTGTGCGAGAATAGTGAATGAATATTTGCTATTCTCACACTGATCCTTCTCCTGGCCAATCAAATAGCAGGTCATGAGACTCGTCACCCAATTGGCCGAAAATAGATGAGAATGGATTGGCCGCCAGGAGAAGGGAGGAGACGCTGGGGGACCGAGAGAGGAGATGCCTGCAGCCCAGAGAGAAGCCATCACCACTGCCCGCGAGATGGGGTAAGTGCGGGCCAACTGGGAGGGGTGGGGGGCCTCTGCCCTGTTTGTGACCCGCCAGCGGGTGGATTGTTTACCGCCCCCCCAAAAATAAACAAAACCACCAGCTGCCACTGATAGCTAGACATTCCCTATCCACTATTGAATAGTTCCTCACTGCAGAAATTCGTTTCCAGATGATGATGATGATGTTCTTCCTAATTCATTCTCTGGAAGAAGACTGCTACCAGAGGCATATTCTTGTACCAGAAATGTTTAACTTAGGTTAGGGGTGATTGGCACTGGTCCCTTACATAAAACTGCCTTAAGCTCTTGAAAAGCTTTCTCTGCCTCTTCATTGCATTTCATCATAGTGGACTCGCTCCTTTCGGTGTGATCAGTAAGCAGGACTGCTATATTAACCACTTGCTGACCGTATACCTTACATATACGGTGGCAAAGTGGCATTGCTGGGCAGGATCACGTACCTACGGTTGTACATGATCCTGCACTTCTGGGTAGGGGGCATGCAGGTGCGCCGCCGGCAGCCTGCTCCCACTGGGATTATACTCAGCGGGAGTCGATCGGTGGGTACTGCGGACTCAATGTCCACCAGCACCCATCGATCTTTCAGTACTGAGGTAGAACTGCAGTCTGCCTATGAAAACATGGCAGATTGCCGTTCTGTCAGTAGGGGAATCGTGGATCCTGTATTCCTGCAAAACAAAAAAGTAAAATCACCTCCCATAGTACACAAAATCACTAGCTAGGCACACAGTTAACCCTTTAATTGCCTCTGATGTTAACCCCTTCCCAGCCATTGGCATTTGTACAGTGACAGTGAATATTTTTTAGCACCGATCACTGTATTGGTGTCACTGGTCCCCAAAAGCGCAATATCGCAGTCCCGCTATAAGTTGCTGATCGCCGCCAGTACTAGTAAAATAATGAAATGAAAAATAAAAATATCCCATAGTTTGTAGATTTTATACATTTTGTGCAAACCAATTAATATACGCTTATTGGGATTTTTTTTTACCAAAAATATGTCGCAGAAAACATAGTGGCCAGAATTGATGAAGAAATTTGATTTTTTTTTAAATTTTTTATTGGATATGTTTTATAGCATAAAATAAAAAATAGTTTGTTTTTTTTTCAAAATTGTCAGTTTTTTTTGTTTAAAGGGCAATTTGTGGGGAAAAAAAAGGCATACATTTTATTTGGGTACAGTGTCACATGACCGCACAATTGTCAGTTAAAGTAACGCAGTGCCGTATCGCAAAAAATGGCCTGGTCATGAAAGAGGGTAAACCTTCCGGAGGGCAAGTGGTTAAGAAAGTTAGGTATAAACCTCCACTAGGAGCCTACAATCTATTGAAAGGCTCTAACCTGTTTTTTACAGGTACTAGAGACAAATTTTTGTTTCAATCTCATCCATTAGAGACTTTATGATCCCCCCACCCAGTGCTGTAGTACAAATAAAAGGCATTCTTTCAGGCCTATTGCACGATATTTGGACTAATTACCTGGTCGTAAGTGGGACTAAAAACGGCATTACCCTGATGTGCTGAAGTATATGCTTTGTGGGACTTAAGAATGTGGTCCATAATTTTTTGGAATGGGGCCGGGGTACCAGGTAAACCAAAAAGGAAGGACCATGTACTGGTACAGCCCAATTGTTGTTGCAAAAGCTGTTATTTCCTTTGCCGTGTCTTTTAGGGGACCTTCCAATACCCTTTAGTAAGATTAGGGTTGATAACTTACCTGTAAGGACCCAACTGCTCTATCATATACAAGGGGCATGGAATAAACATTACATTTGTATATTTCATTTAGTTTCCTGAAGTTGTTGCAGAACCTCAGGCTGCCTTCTGGCTTAGGGATGAGCACAATGGGATCTGACCACTTGCTGATATATACCTCTATGACCCCAAGGGCAAGCATTTTCTGTACCCCTTCTGAAATCGCTTTGCTCTAGGCTTCAGGTACCTGATAGTGTCTCACGTCAAAGTGAAGTTAAGACGTTAAGTCTCGATGTCATGGTAAATTTTGTTAGGCCATGTAGTTCTAAAAACACCTCTCAATGTTATGGCAAGAACTCTCTCACCTCATAAATCTAAATAGCAGATAAAATCTTTGACATTCTAACCGATATATCTTTCAGTGACGATACTTTAGGGTTGCTTTCTGACAAAAAAACCCTCAATCCTTCCTGGGTTTCATTAGGTTAATATGGAGGGGCTTTCCCTATCGGAGCTGGTATACATGGTATATCACTGATTTTCTCTGACCTCATAGGGGCCCTGACATTGTGCTAGGGGGGAGATTTACTAAAACTGGTGCAGGGAAAATGAATGAATGGCTGCACACTCTGGAAGGATGCCAAAATCTTTATTGTAATGATCAACAAATAAAAACCATATACAGCACAGCGAACACCGGGAGATAAAAATGTTAACGCGTTTCATGCAGAGAATATTGATAACCCTGTTCTGTAGCACATTGCTACACCCTTTCCAGAAAACTATGCAATAAAAAAAACAGGGTTTTAGTTCACATATATTGCAATACATGTTTTAAGCCAGCCAACTGCATCACAGTAATCCCTCTTTTGGCCAGTCCTACACTGTCTTACCACTGAAAATGCTACGATGGACACCATGCCAACCTGGGGCATAGAGACACAATGTGGGGGAGAGCAACTAGGTTCAGATCTGGTCACTAAAGGGGCGTGACCACATATTAACACTACAAATTCTGAATGGACCCTCTGCACACTGCTACACCCTTTCCAGCAAACTATGCAATGAAAAACAGGAATATTTAGTTCACATACTGTATATTGCAATACATGTTTTAAACCGGCCAACTACATCTTCTGGCCAGTCCTACACTGCCAGTTTTAGTAAATAACCCTCTGTCCCTTAAGGTAAACTGATAAAATCAGAACCTTTATATACTCATGCAGAAAGCCCAAGAGACACAGGCCAACTTTCTTCAACTATGGACATCCCAACAATGTGTTTGATTACACGTTTGTGAGGTGTGGCCTCTTGTTCCACATGTCTCCTATATGCAGAAGTCCCCAGAGTCTCCTATCCTTTCATCGGAAAAAACCCAGTGGAGGACTGTGGCACCTCTTACATTTTTTTTAAGACAGCCCCAATATCAATCAGGGCCATCTGTGTCCTTTATATCAATTGCATGTATTTCTCCACATCCACCAAAACTTTGGGAAACTTTCTTATGCAATCTGGTGAGAACGAACTTATAATCCTAGTAAGAACATATACATATATGTGAGCGCTCCTGACAAGTTTTCTTGATTGAAGGACGCAAACAGGCACAGTGCACTTTAATATCTTTGCTCTTTTTTATAGAGATTTGTGGTACGCATGTTTTAAAAAGGGGATATTTGGAAGGTTCAATAAAATGTTTTAGCAGTATTACACTATGTAGATGTTCTCTTTCTCCCATATACCCTATTGGAACTACCGAGAATAACACTGACATCTGGTGGTCGTATTGGAAAGCGGTGTAGATCTACCATTAATAATCAAGGCTTATACTAGTTGGATTTCTGCTACCGAGAGTAATACTGGCATCCTGCTATTATTGATCAAGGCTCATATTGATCGGATTTCTGGTGAGTGTGTTTTTCATTGGGGGTCCCAGCACGTGGTGTATCGCTTGGTGAAAGAACCTGCTATCCTCACAGAATCCAGCAATATTAGTGGGACTCTTGCCATCTTTTCCATGTTTGAACTCAATGAACTTGATTGAGAAGTAGATCCTATTAATTTGGGACATACAGCGCTGCTGCATTACTGAAGGAATTTTATTCTTTTAATTCATTTCATTATTGCCTATACGCATATACACTATATTGCCAAAAGTATTGGGACGCATGTCTTTGCACACACATGAACATTAATAGCATCCCAGTCTTACTTTGTAGGGTTCAATATTGAGTTGGCCCACCCTTTGCAGCTATAAACCGCTTCAACTCTTCTGGGAAGGCTATCTACAAGGTTTAGGAGTGTGTCTATGGGAATGTTTGACTTTTCCTCCAAAAACGCATTTGTGAGGTGGCATGGATGTGGATGAGAAGGGCTGGCTCACAGTCTCCGCTCTAATTCATCCCAAAGGTATTCTATCGGGTGGAGGTCTGGACTCGCTTGCTCATCCATGTCTTTATCGACCTTGTTTTGTGCACTGGTCCAAATAATTTGGTGGAGGGGGATTATAGTGTGGGGTTGTTTTTCACGTGTTTGGCTTGGCCCCTTAGTTCAAGTGAAGGGAACTCTTAGGGCATCAACATACCAAGACATTTTGGACAATTTCATGCTCCCAACTTTGTGGGAACAATTTGGGGATGGCTCCTTCCTGTTCCAACATGACTGCGCACCAGTGCACAAAGCAAGGTCCATAAAGATGGATGACCAAGTTTGGGATGGAGAAACGTGACTGGCCTGCACAGAGTCCTGACTTCAACCCGATAGAACACCTTTGGGATGAATTAGAGCAAGGCCTGCAATAGGGCTGAAACGATTAATCGATATTATAGATTATAATCGATAATGAAAATCGTTGTCAACGATTTTCATTATCGATTAGTTGGTCCGCACCTTCCTTCTGTCTGTCCGTCGGTTTTAAATCCTCCCTCCCTGTGTCCTCGGCGCCGCCATTTGTGACCAGGCACGTCTGCGCCGCCGCACGTCCACGGCGCGTCTCTCCTCCTCCTTGCTGACGTCACCCCCCCCCTGATCTTCTCAGCCCCGCCCGCTGCCTCGAGGGAACAGAGAAAAAATCCTCCCTCCTGTGTCCTCGGCGCCGCCGTTTGTGACCAGGCACGTCCGCGGCGCACCTCTCCCCCTCCTCCTCTTTGCAGACGTCATCCCCACTGATCTCAGCCCTGCCCGCTGCCTCGAGGGAACAGAGAGGCGAGGGCAAGAAGCGAGGAGAGCCGAGCTGCTCATTCATAGTGAAAGGTAGCAGCTAATAACACAGTAAAAACAGCACATTTTTATGACCGGGCACCATCCTAACAGTATTACTGGGGAGGGAGGGGGGGGGAATGCCCCATCATTGGTGTTCCTGGGAGGGAGGGGAATAGACATAGTGCCCCATTGGTGTTCCTGGGAGGGGGGGAATAGTGCCCCATTGGTGTTCCTGGGAGGGGGGGGGATAGTGCCCCATTGGTGTTCCTGGGGGGGGGGGATAGTGCCCCATTGGTGTTCCTGGGAGGGGGGGGAATAGTGCCCCATTGGTGTTCCTGGGAGGGGGGGGAATAGTGCCCCATTGGTGTTCCTGGGAGGGGGGGGAATAGTGCCCCATTGGTGTTCCTGGGGGGGGGGAATAGTGCCCCATTGGTGTTCCTGGTAGGGGGGGGGGATAATTCCCCATCATTGGTGTTCCGGGGGGTGGCTGCCTGGAGTAGTAGTTCCCCATCATTGGTTTTCCTGGGTGGGAGGAGAATAGACATAGTGCCCCATTGGTGTTCCTGGGAGGGGGGGGTAGTGCCCCATTGGTGTTCCTGGGAGGGGAGGGAATAGTGCCCCATTGGTGTTCCTGGGAGGGGTGGGGGGATAGTGCCCCGTCATTGGTGACCCCGGGAGGAATAGCGCCCCGTCATTGGTGACCCCGGGAGGAATAGCGCCCCGTCATTGGTGTCCCCGGGAGGAATAGCGCCCCGTCATTGGTGACCCCGGGAGGAATAGCGCCCCGTCATTGGTGACCCCGGGAGGAATAGCGCCCCGTCATTGGTGACCCCGGGAGGAATAGCGCCCCGTCATTGGTGACCCCGGGAGGAATAGCGCCCCGTCATTGGTGACCCCGGGAGGAATAGCACCCCGTCATTGGTGACCCCGGGAGGAATAGCACCCCGTCATTGGTGTCCCCGGGAGGAATAGCGCCCCGTCATTGGTGTCCCCGGGAGGAATAGTGCCCCGTCATTGGTGTCCCCGGGAGGAATAGAAAAAAATGGCACATTACGATTTTTTTTATGATTTTATCCGATTAATCGATTAATCGAAAAAATAATCGGCCGATTAATCGATTATGAAAATAATCGTTAGTTGCAGCCCTAGACTGCAAGCCAGGCCTTTATGTCCACATCAGTACATGACCTAACAAATGCGTTTCTGGAAGAATGGTCAAACATTCCCATAGACACACTCCTAAACCTTGTGGACAGCCTTCCCATAAGAGTTGAAGCTATTATAGGTGCAAAGGGTGGGCCAACTCAAAATTGAACCCTACAAACTAAGACTGGGATGCCATTAAATGTAATGTGTGTGTGAAGGCAGGTCTCCCAATACTTTTGGAAATATAGTGTATATAGGCCCCTAGTGTTGACAAAGGAATGATTTGGAATGTCTGAGGATGTCATTTAAACTTATGGTCCTGCAAAATTGAGTCTGGCCTAGGTTCTTCTTCAACCACCCCATGATTATGGCAATCCTGCATGGAGGTATAAAAAAAAAAAAATTCTCGTTATTTCCTATATTCTAGTTATTTTGACACAAACGGTATTAGAAAGCTACTCAAAAATAGGATATAGGGCAATAGCTACAGAATGAGGCTTCCCAGGTATACATACTACTAAATGCCAGACTGTCTAGAAAATTCTTAAGTCAGGAAAGGGTCAAAAAGATTTCTCTGCCAAAGCAGCACGGAACATCTGCTTTGCGTTAGGCCTGATGGAGGGACTACTTATAAATGCATGACTTAACCAGCTTCTGCTGAGGTGAATGTCACATATCTGAGACCAGTCCAGCATCAGATTTAAACTCAGCTTTCTTTTGAAGCAAATAAAAAGGTTCATTTTAATATGAGGTATTTTTATAGGCTAACATTAGCAAATAAAATGACAAATGAAAGTACAAACATGACTTTCCTTTAAAACCCGATGTAAATCACTTCTCTTCTTAAATAATGTTACCTCAGAGAAGTCAGGTCTCTAGAGGAGGTGTTATTTATTCAATGAAAGAGATAAGGCCTCCTCAGAACACATTGGATGAAGACATCTAACCTAATCCAAGTTCATCTTGAAAGACTATAAAAGCGGGTATTGACAATAGAAAACTGAAGGCTTTAGTTGGAGATACTGACTAGACTGCATTTCCTGTTTCAAATGTTGAATATATCACAGCGAAAGAATGCACCTCTGGAGACGCCCAATATGAGACATGAATAGTGTAGCAAAAAATGTTGCTTCTATCAGGCTCGTTTCCAATTTCATTACCTGGCATACACAAATTTAATATGACTCGAGTAAAACTAAGTGAATATGAACCCTGGGCCTGCAAGTACATTTTTCAGGAAGGATGGAGGCCTCATATTTCAGGCATCGTGTGGTTTAATTTAATTGAATGTGATTACTAAATGCACTCTAAAATGAATTGCATGACATGAGTTCCATATTTCCATAGTCATTCATTTAATGTTTCCTTGGCACAGGTTTCTGCATGTGGGGGCAGTATGTAAAGGAAGGATAGGAAAAATAATAATGAAAAACTAATGAGAAGTGTAAAGACAGCAGTTTTGCGGTCACCATCTCTCGGAGTAGACAGACTATTAGCGTTCATTTTTTTTTTTCGCACAGATAGAAAGAGTGCAAACAAAAGTAGGTTTACAACTGTCTGGAACCAGGTGATTTGTGCTTCCAGCATCAAAAACAACATAGCAAGCAGGTCCAGCATATAATAGAAATAAACATGTTGGCTGCTTGTCCACAGCAATAAAACATAACACATTAAAGTGGTTGTAAATGGCATTATTATATATATATTTTTAAATTACACGTTATACTTACCTGCTTAATGCAATAGTATTGCACAAAGCGACCCTGAACTTTTTCTTCTAGGGTCCCTCGCCAGCGCTGTTGGCTTCTTCACTTCTCGGTGCTTCCTATGGCGGTGCACCTGAGGGGTCGCCCCCCGACTCAGGCTGTATGCCCACAAAGCCGTACTCGGCCCTGCTCCACTCTCCCTCCTCACAGTATCTGATTGACAGCAGCAAGAGACAATGGTTCCCGCTGCTGTCTCTGAGCCTGTGAGAGGGGAGAGAGAGAACCAGTGCTGCTACAGACGGGTCCAGCGCTGGGTTGATACAGGACTCAGGTAAGAACTTCAGGTTATTGCTCCCTGTGTGATTACTTCTGAGTTTCGGCTGCTGTCAGCCTGCCATTGCTTTGTACAGGCTTCCCTGCTGCAGCTGCCCACACACATCTGGGCTCCTGGGCACAGTTTTTTACAACATGTTTTCTGCAGCACAGCCAATTTGGCCATGTGAATGAGGCCTTAGACTCGGTTCACACAGGGGCGGTACGACTTGCAGGTCGCCTCACCGAGGCGACCTGCACACGACTGCCACAGCGACTTGCAAAACGACTTCTGTATAGAAGTCTATGCAAGTCGCCCCCAAAGTAGTACAGTAACCTTTTTCTAAGTCGGAGCGACTTGCGTCGCTCCGATTAGAACGGTTCCATTGTACAGAACGGGAGGCGACTTGTCAGGCGACTAGGTCGCCCCTGTGTGAACCAGCTCTTAGAGTCCTCTGAGGGTTGCATATTGTGCAATGAATATACAATGCTACATCCCAGGCTACCTCACTTTGCAGTCTTAGCTGTTAAATTGTCACAGACTTGTGTTCAAAGACTAGAAACTCTGGTTGTCACCATGTCTTACCTGCTGGTTGATTCTGCCAGCTACACACCTAGTCCCAGTCCAGCCTAGCCATCTTTACTTACATTTGAAGGGTTAGACTTTTGCAAATGTCAGTAAAGATCAATAAATCCTATTGGCTCATTTACACATGTGGCAAGGACTGCGGTTTCTCTGAAAAATTATCCATGCTCAGATTGCTTTTCAGAGGTGTTTGACAGGTTTTGAGGCAGCGATAGGTTGCCTTCTCACTGTTCTAACCCCCTAAATTCTGCATTACTGCACCACAAATGTGTGCATTACATGCAGATGCAGGATGGCTGCAGCACAACCCTATTCATTTGAATAGGACTCGTTCGCCAGGTGGTAGTGCCTGCTGAATGTGACAGGGGGTTAAATTCCAGCCGTTAAGCAAAGCATCGCGACTGCAGCATGTGTACACTCTTTGTAGCTTGGGGGAGGCTGTAAAAACATGGCTCAACCATGTTTTTTCCACCCTTCAATCACAAGTTTAAATGAGTCCTTAAATCTGGGCTAATTTTCACATGCATTGTCTGTGCAACAGCTAGTGTACCTTGCCCCAGTTGCTGTAAGTGATCCTAAGTGTTCCTTGTACCAGAGAGTTCCTAGTGATCCCAATTCCCAAGTATTCCATGTCCCTATGTGAATTGCTTACTCCATGTCTTTTTGCTTCTAGAAACCCCTGCCCCTGTTTGCCTCCAGCGACTCCCAGTGTCCCCAACCTCCTGCATCCTGTGTTCCAATGTGACCCCAAGCACCTCAGACTTCATCCTGCTCCTTAGACCCTGTGCACTGCAGCCTGTTTTCTGCTCCTGTGTCCCTGTGCACTTATGCCTGCATTCTACTTCTGTCACCCTGTGCACTCCAGCCTGTATTCTTATCCAGTGACCCTGCGTACTATTTTTGCTATGTGTACTATTTTTACTATTGTTGCTATCACAAAGGATGAACGACGTCCCTTATGATAGCATGGGCAGCGACAGGTGCTCTTTACCCAAAGACCTAGGATCTATTAAACCCCTGATCTTTCCTCTGCCAGCTAAGGCTGCCAATCAAACTGAGATTTGTTGGCATGGCTGACTGTCTGGCCAGTAAACAATTAACTGAAACTGGAAGTGACACAACACTATGAAAATCTCAAGACTGGATGGACAGAAATACAAATCATTAGGTACCCATAACAGCTCTAATACATGTATTTCATCTTTGCATTTAGAGGTTTGCCTGTAGTTCAACTTTAAGTAGACCTATAAATGTGTCCTCTCTGTGAGGCAGGTCTGTTTTCTAGGCCTGATTTCACCCTTAGGACAGCTTTTAGAAACAACAGTAACACAGCCTGGATGACTGGTGACAACTGACAAGCATAACTTGGTGTGGAGCAGATATTTTTACTTATTGTTCTGCTGAACGGACGCCAAGCCATCCATTATTGGCAATGTAACATGAGACAAAAACAGAAATATTAAACGCCCCTTGAAAACAATGACCAAAGGTGTTCCTGGTCCTTTGTGAGCCTAAATCAAATTGCACTTTTTAAATTCACACAGGTGCAGAATGATAATCAACAAGGGAGCACAGCTACACAGGAAAATCACCTAGCTTCTTGTCCTCACATAATAAGTATAAGTGTATATATGAAGCTACAAATCTGACTGCTTCTGTGTAATGATGTGTTAGTCCGGGATGTGTGACAGATTTAGTTATATTTACAAAATACAGCCTATTTGTTCATGGGTTATAGAGATTTACCTCCCCTTGTGAATGCCTCCATTTTATTCCATCCTGTAGACTTTGTTGTAACACTAGGCTTCAGATACTATAGTGAATGAAGGACATTGGTTTTAGGAAGCACGTGTTGCTTTTTTGGATGTTTCTAATGCATGAAAAAGAGACCATGGTTGGAGACCATGGAAGAAATTCAAGAGGTAGTATACTCTCACCTATCCAACAGCCCACCTGGCTTACCTCCCTAATGTTCCCCTCCTTCAGTGTCTCCTTCTTGTGTCCCTCATAGTGCGTTGGTACCTTTTTCCAACCCCGGCCTCACTATAGGATTCAGCAGTGACATGGGGGACAGAGGAAGAAATGGAGGTGTGTGGCAGGGGACACAGGCATCCAACACTCCAAGCGCCAAAGAGAAAGGCTGCAGCTGTAGCACAGAAGAAAGGAGAGGTAAAAGATTCAGTCCAAAGAGGCAAGTATACTACCTCTTGACCTTTGGTTCCTTTAGATGACCTGACAAGGTCCCTTTAAAGCTCATTGAACATACAAAAATATATATTTAATCAGACAAACATTGTTCTAGTAATCTCTATTTTCATAGACATGCCTCAACTTTCCTATTACAGCAGTTGTGCAGGGTGTCAAGACATGAAAGTGCAGTCCAACAGGCACCAGGCTTTGGCCATGCTGCCAAGTGCACTCTAGCACAACGTAGTAGACCTGGTCAGAAACGTTTCCATCTCTTCTATAGCTCTACAAGTGTGCACAAGGACACTTGTAATGAAGGATATGTTCTGCACTCATCTATGGCAGCATAAAGATTTTACATATATACACACACACACACACACACACACACACACACACACACACACACACACACACACACACATGTTTTTACGGACCACAACTTTAGTATAATTATGTAATTTGCAAATTTGGGTAAAATTTGCAGATGTCTCCATGCTCTTTGGTGACATCTTTAGCCAGCCATTTTCATGGGAACCACCTCCTTTTCTGTGTACCACTTCCACTCCTCCAGTCATATTGCTCTTTCTCTATGAGTAGCCACACATGAATCTCCTAAAAACAACAGCTGTGCTTTTCATGGGATGTAGTGCAACGCTACTCAAAATCTTTAATTTGATTTCCCCTTACTTTGTTTCAGTATAGAAAGTGATGGGAAATCTTTCAATCGAGTACACAGATGGGGACAGAGCTGAAACTTGTAACAATGTTTTTTGTGCCATCTGTTCTTTCTGCTCACTGGGACAACCACCCCCATTTCTTCTTCAGAGAAACAAGAAAGGAAGCAAGAAAAAAAAATCTCCTAAATGTAGCTATCCACCCATAGCTTTGCTTAGGTCATAGATTGTGGAGGGAGAACACATGCAGGAGAATTTCATTTGCTGAAATAGGCTCTTCATCAACATCTATGGACATTTATTGTAGTGAAAAACATTTGCATATTGTAGCCTACACATCTGATGTCATTATCCATCTATAAATTGGAGTTAGAACTTGTTCTGATCAACAGGCTGGGGCAGACTGGGCCAGGGGGGCTATTGATGTAAAAAGGCCACACCACTTCCACCATAGACAATTCTCAAGGCTTCCTGGTGAAGAGGAGTAAAAAGTCTCTGTCTGTGTCCTACCAAGTGCGGGATGAGGACAAGGACAGATGGCAGACCGCCAAACCCCCCCCCGGTATGGATGGTGTACACAATGTGTCTGAGCAGAGGCTAGCTTAATGCCCCACTGGAGCCTCTTCTCCCCCAGCCAGCCCCAACTGAGCACCCCCCGCCGGCCAGTTTGGGAACCCAGAGTTGGTGCAACAGGCGCTGTCCAGCCTGACCTGCCCGGTGAGCAGATAGTACCTGGAGTGGAGCTTTAGCCTGGTATGCTGCTTGGGAGGAGGCAGGGAAGAGGCAGAATCACTGCACCATGGGCCTCTGGGTTGTACTTTCCCCCTGGGCCACAAGTTGCCAGTCAGTCCCTGTCAACAAGTTTAAATTAGTCTGTTTCACACCTGGCTTTAACTACCTTCTTTAACTTGACCTTTGGACCCCGATTCTGCCAGATTTAATCTTTTGCCTGGCTTACTAGGTTTCTGTCTACCAAGTCAATACCATGCTTGGTTTGCCTTCTAATTGGTTTCACCACCAAACACTCTGGAGTGTTTATACAAAAGAAAGTAAGGCGCTTCACACAAAAAAAACGTGCTTATATTCAAAAATTTCATGCACCTCTATAGATTAATACCACCACTAAAAATCTAACACTTATTTCAATATAGTGTAGCCATTGGCGTCCACAGAACTTTTGTCAGGGGAGGGCATCATTTTAGGGTCACCCATGAGCTGCCCCTTTTCGACAATGTCATTATCATATTGTCATGGTCAGAGATAGCAGGCGTAGTACAGTCCCTAGGATAACTAATGGATAATGACTGACAGACCCTCTTACCAGACCCAGCGAAACTACAGCAGTGATCCCTCCGGCTGGACGATCGCTCACTCTGGGTTCCCCGGGGGCGATTCTGGTCATTAGTGTAGCGTGTCTGTACCCTGGCAGTGGCTCAGTCTTTCTCTTTATGGTGGTGCTGGGCAGCGTGGCTCTCTCTCTGGTGCTGTGTAGCGTGGCTCTCTCTCTCTGGTGGTGCTGAGTAGAGTGGCTCTTTCTCTGGCGGCGCTGGGTAGCGTGGCTCTCTCTCTGGCGGCGCTGGGCAGTGTGGCTCTCTCTCTCTGGCGGCGCTGGACAGCGTGGCTCTCTCTCTCTGGCGGCGCTGGGCAGCGTGGCTCTCTCTCTCTGGCGGCGCTGGGCAGCGTGGCTCTCTCTCTCTCTCTGGCGGCGCTGGGCAGCGTGGCTCTCTTTCTCTGGCGGCGCTGGGCAGCGTGGCTCTCTGGCTTCTGCCAGCACACGCCTCTTTCTTTGTCCTGTAGCACTTACTCCCTCAGCTTTTTTCCAGGCTGCAGTCCCTCAATCTCTCTCTTGATCGAGTTGTAGCCTCCTTCCTGTGGAAAATGGGGCCGGCAATCTTCGGGACTACATGTCCCATGATGCTCTCCTCTCCTAGTCTCCTTTGATTGGCCCTCAGTTATGGCCAATGGGGAAGGAACGGAGTGGGCAGGAAGCTGGACGGGGAACCTGATGAGAGCCGCCGCCTCTTCTCCCTGACAGGAGAAGGGGGGGCGAGCGGGGGAAACCTCTGACAGCCCGCAGCTCGCCTTTCTCCTGACACAGCATTGTTGAGTTCTCTGCTGGACTGAGCAGGGAAAAGAGCCCGCAGTCACACTACACTGAATGGGGGGGCTTGACAGCACCTTGATGGTGTCACCCCGTTGGCTGCCCTCACCCCCATAGAGACGCCACAGTGCTGAATGTGCCGATCCGATCCCTGATTCCGGGAGGGGAACTTGACCCCCCTTGCCCCTACCTGCGGACGCCCATGAGTGTAGCTGTCCCCTTAAGTATAAAGAAAAAAAACACTTTTAAACAATTATACAGGAAAGGGTGATGCGCTTCACACCACGCAACTCAAATATTAATGCAAACCATTATATCACAAAAGGGCTGATTAACACAAAATTTTCAAAATGTCCGTGTATATATGGAGTCCGTGATATAACTCATGCAATATACTGTATGTCCCCACACATGCTGCAGTGTGGGGACACATATTGTATGATTTATATCACGGACTCAATATACATATATATACACGGACATTTTGATATTTTTTGTTAATCAGCACCTTTGTAATATAATGGTTTGCATTATAGTTTGAGCTGGGCAGTGTGAAGCGCCTCACTCTTAAGACCCCGTTCACACCTATGCGAATTAGATGTGGCTTACACTGCATCCAATTTGCAGGACATTTTAAAATGCATTAATTTGAATGCATCTGGTTCACATATGTGCGTTGCATTCGCACTGTGCAATGCCCAAAAAGCTGTGCGTTTTCTGGGCATTGCGGTGCGAATTACAAGCACATTGTCTTCTATGGGAATGCATCTGATTCGCAGATGCATTCCGTTCTGAACATGAATTCTCTCCTCCTCCTCACTACACCTCCCCCCTCTCCCCGCTCACTGATCCGCAGTTACAACAGAGAGGCACAGCTGAACAGCTGTTTTTTCTCTTCGCAGAGAAAACGGAGCTGGAATTCGCACCGCACATGTGTGAACCCAGCCTGAGTGTTTGCAGCGTAACAGCTACACCACTAGCAGCTCTGATGAAGCCCTGTCTCTCAGGGGTTGTGCCAAAGAAGTCTAGTTCTGTTGGTGGCATAGGGGGTTTGTACATTGTCATGGTTAGTTAAGTCGTACAGAGCATTAAACAAAACAAACATACACTACACTTCATGGTTACTTCAAAAGTGTTATTAGAATTAGAAAGGACACTCTACCCAGGGGCGGATCCGAGGGGGGGGGGGGGACAGGGCAATTGCCCCCCCAGAAAATATTACCGACTCCAAGGCTTTCTCACTTCACCACCTCACTATATTTAAGTTTGGAGAGGCATCATCTAGATGCAGCTGCAGGGACTTTATTTCTGCTCCCCCCCACCGCTCCTCGCAGCTCCAAGGTGGCCTAAGATATATTCAAAGGGCCCCATCAATTAAATTTAGAGGGGCTCAGGCAGTGGCGCTTTGTGCTTCATTAGTGGCAGTGGCACCATCAATGTTAATTAACCCCTTTTATGCTGCAGCATGAAGGGTTTTAAAAAACACTGCCACTAATGCAGCACACAGGGGTTAATTGCCATTGGTCCCTAATGCATCCATGAGCACATTAACCCCCTCCATGCTGCGTGTTACAACTAGCAATTAGCATCATGAGCCACAGCACCTATATTGTGTGATTATCGTGATAATAATGATGATATCGAATGACAGTAAAATTCATCTTTAGGCCTCATTCACACAGGGCGTGCTGCAGACATGCATCTAACATGCAGGGCTGTCTTTTACTGGCTTGGGGGTGCATAAAGTGTTGCAGCAACCACTTGAGCTCCGGAAGGCTTTACCCCTTTCGTGACTAGGCCATGTTTTGCTATGTAGCACTGTGCTACTTTAACTGGTAATTGCGTGGTCATGCCACCCCGTACCCAAATTAAATTTATGTTGTTTTCTTCACACAAAATAAAGCTTTTTTTTAGTGGTATTTGATCACCACTGGATTTATTTTTTTATTATTTTATTATTATGTAAATGAAAAAAGACTGACAATTTTGAAAAAAAAAATCCCCACATTTTTTACTGCTATAAAACTTAAAAAAAAAAAAAAAAAAAAAAAAAAAAAAAAAAAAAGCTCTCCACAAATTTCTTTATAAACTTAGGCCAAAATGTATTCTGCTACATGTCTTTGGTAAAACAAAAAAAAATCCCAATTGATGCATATCGATTGGTTTGTGTGAAAGTTATAGCATCTACAAACTATGGTATATACACTGGAATTTTAATTTATTTTTCTATAGTAATGGCAGTGATCAGCGACCTATAGTGGGACTGTGATCGTGTGGTGGGCAATCTGACACCAAATGACACTGGGTGGGAACTGACAGTGATCAGTGATAATATTATACACTGTTACTGTACTAATGACACTGGCTGGGAAGGGATTAACATGTCGGGGTATTCAAGGGGTTAAGTGTGTGCCTAATGAATGTTAATGTGTGTATTATGTGCTGCATTTTAATAAAAATCTGTTTGTTCCTTCTCCCTGCACACCCTGTACCCGGAAGAGGCCAGCAACGTACAGGTACGTTGCTGTGCCTGTAGGAGCTGCCAGTCCACAGTACAAAGCGAGCGGGCGGTCCTAAAAAAGGTTAATATTACACATATACTGTATGTGGGAGGAGACAAGATCCAAAGCGGAACAGGCACCCCTAGCTTGGCTGCACAGGACACAGGAGCAGTTTCAGTGGAAATTTCAGTTAAGTCAAGAGAATTATTTTCTTTTTTTTTTTTTACACGATAAAGACAAAAAAATAATCTGATAAAACAAATGCAGCTTGCATTCCATTTGGGATTTTTCTGTTGCCTAGGCCCTGGTCTATGTGGCCTTCACAAAAACCTGAGACTGTTTTATAATACCAACCTAATTGTTCTCTTCGTTCCTCCCAAGACCCTCTGCTCCCTAGCTCCCTCGTCACCTCCTCCCATGCATGCCTCCAGGACTTTTCAAGAGCCTCTCCAACCTTATGGAACTCCCTACCTCAATCTGTCTGATTATCTCCCCCTCTTCAGAGAAGCCTATTCTGCCCAAACCTAACAACTGTACTTTTATTTTCTTCATCAGCTCATCCCCCCTAATTATTACCTTTTGTATTACTTGGCCCTCCCTCCTAGATTGTAAGCTCTAATGAGCAGGGCCCTCTGATTCCTCCTGTATTGAATTGTATTGTAACGCTACTGTCTGCCCTCATTTTGTAAAGCAAAGCGCAAACTGTTGGTGCTATATAAATCCTGTATTGTAATAATAATAATGGTGGAAGTCAAGTAACATCCATCTATGAGCCCCATGCTTATACCCATCTTTAGTCAACATAGTTACTTTGTTGGACGCAGGTCTACAGAAGCTGCCTCTGTAACTCTTGTTAATTTAAAGTATGTTTGAAGGGCTCTTACAGTTAATCATCTGGTTTTAAAAAGAGTTGGCCTGTCTAATTACTGCTCTGCTTCTTTTCTCTCTAATTGCCTGCCACTGGTCTGAAACACACGTTTCATGCAGCCACTGTTTGAACAGCTCCAGGATTCCGAGAAGCAGGTAATCCCCTGAACAAACTCAGAAGCAGTGCCCAAATGTCAACAGCTCTCAGGCTGCCTCAACATGGTGTTCACTTAGATCTCTATAAACTGCTTGTATTTACACTCTGTGAGCGAGATCAACATGAGGTTTCTATACGGCTAACCCAAAAGTACATAATTCGTTTTCCAAATAACATTTCATTACAGTTTACTAAGAGAGACAATATGTTATTTCATAAAAAGTTAAAAAGCAATTCTAGAAAAGGAAAACAAGCCGATGAACTGTTAATTAGCTTTAAAGTGATCTTGCTTTATTCACGCAGGACAAAGCAGCAGGTTCACATAACAGCTGCCATCACCAGCTGCACCTTTCATTCCCTCCCCAGAGCTCTGTTTGCCTGCCAAGAGTGAAGAGAAGAGGTCCTGGGTAAGCTCTCCAGATTGTGACTCAGAGCTTACACAGGTTTGTGGATGTTCATCCCACCCCCTTGTGACAGCACTGGGTGCCCACACAGGTCACTAACCAGTTCTATCACGTGGAAGGAAGAAAGTCACTTGCTCTCAATTAGGGATGAGCTTCGTGTTCGAGTCGAACCCATGTTCGACTCGAACATCGGCTGTTCGATCGTTCGCCGAATTGCGAACGTTATGGGCCGTTCGCGCTAAATTCGTGTGGCGCGTCACGGCCCATAATTCACTGCGGCATCGCAGTGCATTGCTGGCTGATGATTGGCCAAGCATGCACTATGACCCGCATGCTTGGCCAATCACAGCGCCGTCAGTAGAGAGAGCTGTAATTGGCCAAAGCCAGGGTGGCTTTGGCCAATTATGGCTCAGGGGATTTAGTACACACCCCACACTATATAAGGCCGCCTGCACGGCGGCCCTGTGTAGTGTGTGTTCCGGTGTGCTGAGAGATAGAGAGAGAGAGAGACAGTGTCATTTGATTTGAGTTAGATAGATTAGGCAGAACAGTCAGTCAGTTAGCTGCACTTACAGTGTATTGTGTATATATATGCATCCCAGGTGTTGCATATATATATATACACTGTATTCAGTTTAGCTAGATCCGTTCCTGTTATCTTCTATCTAGACTATTTACATTTAATGCAGTGCGTCCTGCTCACAGTGTTCAGCTAGATCCGTTCCTGCTATTTACATTTAGTGCAGTGCGTCCTGCTCACAGTGTTCAGCTAGATCCGTTCCTGCTATTTACATTTAGTGCAGTGCGTCCTGCTCACAGTGTTCAGCTAGATCCGTTCCTGCAATTTACATTTAGTGCAGTGCGTCCTGCTCACAGTGTTCAGCTAGATCCGTTCCTGCTATTTACATTTAGTGCAGTGCGTCCTGCTCACAGTGTTCAGCTAGATCCGTTCCTGCTATTTACATTTAGTGCAGTGCGTCCTGCTCACAGTGTTCAGCTAGATCCGTTCCTGTTATTTACATTTAGTGCAGTGCGTCCTGCTCACAGTGTTCAGCTAGATCCGTTCCTGCTATTTACATTTAGTGCAGTGCGTCCTGCTCACAGTGTTCAGCTAGATCCGTTCCTGCTATTTACATTTAGTGCAGTGCGTCCTGCTCACAGTGTTCAGCTAGATCCGTTCCTGCTATTTACATTTAGTGCAGTGCGTCCTGCTCACAGTGTTCAGCTAGATCCGTTCCTGTTATCTTCTAGACTATTTACATTTAGTGCAGTGCGTCCTGCTCACAGTGTTCAGCTAGATCCGTTCCTGCAATTTACATTTAGTGCAGTGCGTCCTGCTCACAGTGTTCAGCTAGATCCGTTCCTGCTATTTACATTTAGTGCAGTGCGTCCTGCTCACAGTGTTCAGCTAGATCCGTTCCTGCTATTTACATTTAGTGCAGTGCGTCCTGCTCACAGTGTTCAGCTAGATCCGTTCCTGCTATTTACATTTAGTGCAGTGCGTCCTGCTCACAGTGTTCAGCTAGATCCGTTCCTGTTATCTTCTAGACTATTTACATTTAGTGCAGTGCGTCCTGCTCACAGTGTTCAGCTAGATCCGTTCCTGCAATTTACATTTAGTGCAGTGCGTCCTGCTCACAGTGTTCAGCTAGATCCGTTCCTGCTATTTACATTTAGTGCAGTGCGTCCTGCTCACAGTGTTCAGCTAGAACCGTTCCTGCTATTTACATTTAGTGCAGTGCGTCCTGCTCACAGTGTTCAGCTAGATCCGTTCCTGTTATTTACATTTAGTGCAGTGCGTCCTGCTCACAGTGTTCAGCTAGATCCGTTCCTGCTATTTACATTTAGTGCAGTGCGTCCTGCTCACAGTGTTCAGCTAGATCCGTTCCTGCTATTTACATTTAGTGCAGTGCGTCCTGCTCACAGTGTTCAGCTAGATCCGTTCCTGTTATCTTCCTACTGACAGGCAGGCTTGTCTGGTTACAGTATATAAAGCTACCTGAAGAAAATTACAGGTGTTCTATTTGATCCTATTAGTACCACGGTCAGGCAGCTAGACTATTTACATTTAGTACAGTGCGTCCTGCTCACAGTGTTCAGCTAGATCCGTTCCTGTTATCTTCCTACTGACAGGCAGGCTTGTCTGGTTACAGTATATAAAGCTACCTGAAGAAAATTACAGGTGTTCTATTTGATCCTATTAGTACCACGGTCAGGCAGCTAGACTATTTACATTTAGTACAGTGCGTCCTGCTCACAGTGTACAGCTAGATCCGTTCCTGTTATCTTCCTACTGACAGGCAGGCTTGTCTGGTTACAGTATATAAAGCTACCTGAAGAAAATTACAGGTGTTCTATTTGATCCTATTAGTACCACGGTCAGGCAGCTAGACTATTTACATTTAGTACAGTGCGTCCTGCTCACAGTGTTCAGCTAGATCCGTTCCTGTTATCTTCCTACTGACAGGCAGGCTTGTCTGGTTACAGTATATAAAGCTACTTGAAGAAAATTACAGGTGTTCTATCCCAGCTTAGTGCAGCTACAGGCCATTAGTATGTCTGGAAGGCCAAGAAGGAGAGGCAGACAGTCACAAGCCAATAAGAGAGGGCAAGCAGGCTCTGTGTCTAGTGCTGGTCGTGGAGACGGTGCATCCTCATCAGCACGTGGCCATGGGACACGCTTGGCCTTTTTTTCGGCAGCTGGCCGTGTTGAGCCGCAACATGCGGAAGACTTGGTCGAGTGGATGACCAAGCCGTCCTCATCCTCCTCATCCTCTCTCACCCATGCCCAGGGTGCTTTGTCTGGCAAAGCAGCGGCCTCTTCCCTCAGCTCAATGTCATCAGTGACTCCTTCCCTAGCTCCACCATGTCCTCATGAGGATTCCCTCGAACTGTTTGACCACAGTGTTGGGTACATGCTCCAGGAGGATGCCCAGCGTTTGGAAGGCTCTGATGACGATACTGAGCTCGATGAAGGCAGTAACATGAGCACGGACAGAGGGGGTGCCCAAGAAGGACAGCAATCTGGCAGTCATGCTCCCCCTGCTGCAGCATACTGCCAGGTTTGCTCCAGTGATGAGGAGGGAGGGGATGATGAGGTCACTGACTCAACGTGGGTGCCTGATAGGAGAGAGGAGGAGGAGGAGGAGGAGGAGGAGGCGGCGGCACATCACCAACGAGGCAGGATGCCCTCCAGGGGCCAGCCTAAGGGCAGCACATTGACTGCATCACACCCCAAAGCTCCACATGTGCAGGGCGCTGCAGTCTCTGCGCGTTATTCAAAAAGTTCTTTGGTGTGGGCCTTTTTTGAGACGAGTGCATCAGATCGCACCGCTGCTATTTGCAACATATGTCTCAAGCGTATCTCGCGTGGCCAAAACATCTCCCGCTTGGGTACCACATGCTTGACCAGACATATGTTGACCTGCCATGCAGTTCGTTGGCAAGCGTATCTAAAAGACCCACACCAAAGAACAAAGAGGATCTCTCCTTGCTCCTCATCAGCTGAGATTTCCAACCCCACTAGACCTTCAGTCCTCTCTGAGACCTGTAGTGAGAGGAATGAAGGTGTAGAATTAGGTGCGTCACAGCCAAGTACTTGTGGGCAATCTGCTTTTGGTACACCGACGTCAGATTGTACCAGGCAAATTTCCCTGCCCCAGCTGCTGCACCGCCGAAAGAAGTTTGCTCCCAGCCATCCACATGCCCAGCGGTTGAATGCTAGCTTGGCAAAATTGCTAGCACTTCAACTGCTGCCTTTTCAGTTGGTAGACTCTGCCCCCTTCCGTGAGTTTGTGGAATGTGCGGTTCCTCAGTGGCAGGTACCCAAACGCCACTTTTTCTCACGGAAGGCGATTCCGGCTCTCTACCGGCATGTGGAAGGCAATGTCCATGCCTCGCTGGACAGGGCGGTCAGCGGTAAGGTGCATATTACCGCTGACTCATGGTCCAGCAGGCATGGACAGGGACGTTACCTAAGTTTCACGGCGCATTGGGTGACTCTGCTGGCAGCTGGGAAGGATGCAGGACAAGGTGCAGTAGTGTTGGAGGTTGTTCCGCCACCACGCCTCCAAAATGCTGATTGTGACACACCTCTCTCCTCCACCCCCTCCTCTTCTTCTTCCTCTATGGCCTCTTCCTCGGAACCAGCGGTGCTCCGTAGGCGTTCAAGGGGCTACGCAAGTACGCAGGCCAAAAGATGCCATGCGGTGCTTGAGCTGGTGTGCTTGGGGGACAGGAGCCACACTGGGGCAGAGGTTTTGTCAGCTCTGCAGGGGCAGGTTCAGAGGTGGTTGACGCCACGCCAACTTAAGGCAGGAATGGTGGTTTGCGACAATGGCACCAACCTCCTCTCTGCCCTCCGACAGGGACAAATGACCCATGTGCCCTGTTTGGCTCACGTCCTTAACTTGGTGGTGCAGCGGTTCTTGGGCAGGTACCCGGGCTTACAGGATGTCCTGAGGCAGGCCAGGAAAGTCTGTGTGCATTTCCGCCGGTCATATAATGCCAGTGCTCGGCTGACGGACCTCCAAAAGGAGTTTAACCTGCCCAAGAACCGCCTAATCTGTGACATGCCCACCAGGTGGAACTCAACGTTGGCCATGCTGCAGCGGCTGCACACGCAGCAGAGGGCCATCAATGAGTACCTGTGCGACTATGGCACCAGGACAGGGTCAGGGGAGCTTGGTTTTTTTTCCCCACGCCAGTGGGCCATGATCAGGGATGCATGCACTGTCCTGTCACCATTCGAGGAGGCCACGAGGATGGTGAGCAGTGACAGTGCATGCATCAGTGACACTGTCCCCCTTGTCCACCTGTTGGAGCACACGCTGCGTGGAATAATGGACAGGGCACTTGAGGCAGAACAGAGGCAGGAAGAGGAGGACTTCCTTAGCTCTCAAGGCCCCCTTTATCCAGACAGTGTTCCTGCGTGCCCGCCGATCACACAGGAAGAGGACGAGGAGGAAGAGGAGGAGGAGGAAGATTGTGTCAGTATGGAGGTGGAGCCTGGCACTCAGCATCAGCAGCAGTCTTTAAGGGATCAGTCCCAAGAAACACATGGACTTGTACGTGGCTGGGAGGAGGTGGCTGCGGACCATGTCGTTCTTAGTGACCCAGAGGACTCCGGACCGAATGCCTCAGCAAACCTACGCTGCATGGCCTCCCTGATCCTGCAAAGCCTGCGTAAGGATCCTCGTATTCGTGGTATCAAGGAGAAGGACCAATACTGGCTGGCAACCCTCCTTGATCCACGTTACAAGGGTAAGGTTGCGGACCTTATCTTGCCATCGCAGAGGGAGCAGAGGATGAAACATCTTCGGGAGGCCTTGCAGAAAGGTCTGTGCAACGCGTTCCCAGAGACTGGGAGGTTACAAACTCCTGTTTCTGGACAACGTGTTGCTGAGGCTTCGGTCAGTCAAAGAAGGAGCGGTGGAGAAGGTGGCCGTCTGACCGATGCGTTCAGACAATTTTTTGGTCCGCAGCCCCAAGGTATGATCGGTTCCAGCAACCATCGCCAGCGTCTGTTTTATATGGTGCAGGAATACCTAGGGGCAAGATCAGACTTGGACACCTTTCCCACCGAAAATCCTCTGGGTTACTGGGTCTTGAGGATGGATCACTGGCCAGAGCTTGCACAGTATGCAATTGAGCTACTGGCCTGTCCTGCATCCAGCGTTCTTTCGGAACGCACATTCAGTGCTGCTGGAGGCGTGGTAACCGATCACAGGGTGCGTCTGTCCACCGACTCGGTCGATCGGCTGACCTTCATAAAAATGAATGAGTCTTGGATCACCACCAGCTACCAAGCACCTGATGCTGATGTAACCGAATAATTTTTTTTGAAATCTCAGATCCCTTCAAAGACTGCCTATGCTGATGCTGAGTGACTATCCCTGAGTAATTATCCTCTTCCTCCTCAATCATCACGCTGATAGCTTGTAAGAACATTTTTGGTTCTGGGCGCCACCACCAGTGCCTAAGGCCCAATTTTTCAGCCCCTGTTTAACAGGGGCGTGTAATTACAATTTTTGATGTAATACTTTGCAGCAGGGCTCGTTCCTGCATTCCAACTAGAGTGTCTGTGAGGGGTTGCAGTGTTGTGGCACCAGCACCAGTGCCTAAGGCCCAATTTTTCTGCCCCTGTCTAACAGGGGCGTGTAATTACAATTTTTGAAGCAATACTTTGCAGCAGGGCTCGTTCCTGCGTTCCAACTAGAGTGTCTGTGAGGGGTTGCAGTGTTGTGGCACCAGCACCAGTGCCTAAGGCCCAATTTTTCTGCCCCTGTCTAACAGGGGCGTGTAATTACAATTTTTGAAGCAATACTTTGCAGCAGGGCTCATTCCTGCGTTCCAACTAGAGTGTCTGTGAGGGGTTGCAGTGTTGTGGCACCAGCACCAGTGCCTAAGGCCTAATTTTTCAGCTCCTGTTCAACAGGGGCATGTAATTACAATTCTTGATCTAATATTTCACAGCAGGGCCCTGTGAGGGCTTACAGTGTTGTGGCCACAGCAATACCTAAGGCCCAAATTTCTGCTGAGTATATAGGGCAGGACCCTACTTTCAAACATCTAACTTACAAATGACTCCTACTTGCAAACGGAAGGAGACAACAGGAAGTGAGATGAAATCTACCCCTAGGAAGGGAAATTCTCTCCTGTAAGAGTTAATATGGGAAAACAATTTCTCCTTTCCACTGATGCTTTCCAATCCTTGTTCCACAAAAAAACCCAAATTTTCAAAAAACATTTTTCATTGGGACAAAAAAGTGAGGTGAAATCTTCTGAAGAGGAGGAAAGACAGCAAAACAAATGTCACAGGGGTGATAACCCTTCCCTATGTTTTCCAAAAAGCTTAGAAAAGATTTTTTGGCTGGAGCTAAACACGTTAAAAATGTTCAAAATTACAAACAGATTCTACTTAACAACAAACCTACAGTCCCTGTCTTGTTTGCACTGCTGTTCAGAGTATATAGGGCCTGGTGGCCCCACACCTTTCCTTATTTTAATTTGGGTGCGGGGTTCCCCTTAATATCCATACAAGACCCAAAGGGCCTGGTAATGGACTGGGGGGTACCCATGCCGTTTGTCTCACTGATTTTCATCCATATTGCCATGACCCGACATGACATTAAACCCGCAAGCAGTTTTAAATGAGATTTTTTCCTTTAAAAATGACATTTGGTGCAGGGACTGTTCTAAACATGGGAAACACGCGTCACTTTACAGGCATACTATAGACACCCCCCAGGTACGATATTTAAAGGAATATTTCACTTTTTTTTTTTACTTTAAGCATCATTAAAATCACTGCTCCCGAAAAAACGGCCGTTTTTAAAAGTTTTTTTTGCATTGATACATGTCCCCTGGGGTAGGACCCGGGTCCCCAAACCCTTTTTAGGACAATACCATGCAAATTAGCCTTTAAAATGAGCACTTTTGATTTCGAACGTTCGAGTCCCATAGACGTCAATGGGGTTCTAACGTTCGTGCGAACTTTCGGTCCGTTCGCGGGTTCTGGTGCGAACCGAACCGGGGGGTGTTCTGCTCATCCCTACTCTCAATGGAAGATTACCAGATTTAACAAATGAAATATGGGGGACACCCTACAGACCATGCCCAAGTGTAAGCACACTCATAAAATCATACAAACATTTGTAGTCACAAGCACAAAAATGTCACAATTTTTAACATGTCCAAAAACAATTTGTCAAAGCTTTTATAACAAGAAACAGAAATTGAAGGAGTAAAGACAAGGGTTATGATTAAATAAAACCTGAGCCTACTGTGCCATGGGTCAAGAATGTGTGATGCAGAGTGCAGTGGTCAAGAGTGTGTGATGCACAGAGTGCAGTGGTCAAGAGTGTGTGATGTACAGAGTGCAGGGGTCAGGAGTGTGTGATGTACGGAGTGCAGGGGTCAGGAATGTGTAATGTACGGAGTGCAGGGGTCAGGAGTGTGTGATGTACAGAGTGCAGGGGTCAGGAGTGTGTGATGTACAGAGGCAGGGGTCAGGAGTGTGTGATGTACGGAGTGCAGGGGTCAGGAGTGTGTGATGTACAGAGTGCAGGGGTCAGGAGTGTGTAATGTACAGAGTGCAGGGGTCAGGAGTGTGTAATGTACAGAGTGCAGGGGTCAGGAGTGTGTAATGTACAGAGTGCAGGGGTCAGGAGTGTGTAATGTACAGAGTGCAGGGGTCAGGAGTGTGTGATGTACAGACTGCAGGGGTCAAGAGCAAATAAAAGCAGAGTTCAGAGGCGTGTATACCACACAGATTGCAGAGGCAAAAGCAAATAAGAATACAGGAGTAAGCAACACACAGAGAAGATGAAGAGCAAGTGATGCACAGAATGCAGGGGTACGTAACGCAGAGAGAGCAGAGATCGGGGGTAGGTAATGCACAGAAAGCAGGGGTTAAGAGTAAGTAACACACAGAGCAGAGGGCAGGAGTAAGTGATGCACAGATTGTATGGATCAGGAGTGAGGTTTCAGGGTTTTTGGATAATGCATGATTATAGTTGGGTTATAATTACAAAAGTGGTCCTTTACTAATTATGAAGCCTCTTAACTCAGCTGGATAAAAATATCCATATACTAAAGAGGAGAAAAAAAACTGAAAAAAGAATAGGGTGCAAGGCAAACGTCTTGCAATAAAATTATAAACACAGGAGTTGAGCCACATGCCACAAATTGATCTGGCTTCCTCTGTGAACAGTGGAGAGGCTGTGGGGAGGAGGGAAGCCCCTTCTTGTAGAAAAGCAGAGAGTGAGATGCGTCCCCTAGCCTCCAGGCAGTGCAGTGTAAACATTACACTGCGCAGGCACCCCAGTCACTCAAAAATAGTGCATCTGGACTTTAAGGATGGACCCTGTGCACAGTCTACTCTCTCTATCCTTCATCACAGATACAGATGCATTTTCAACAAGTTTGTCTTAAACATGCACTTCGTTCTAATGGAAGAGAAAAAGTGGAAGGATATTATTGTTAAGTTGAACTCAGCGCACTTGCTCCCCACCGCCACCCCTTAAATTGCTTAGTTCATTTTAAAATATCTTGAGTTTAAAGTAAATTTATTTAGATACGATACTAGATCCGTGTTCAGATAAGGAGCCAGATCCAGAGTCTTCGATCTTCTTCAAAGCCCTCCTTAAAATGTCTACATCGTTACCTGACTGAGAAGGACATTTCTTATTGGCTGTCCAATGATGGAGCCTTCCCAGGCAAGAGAAAACTGCAAAGCATGACAATTTTACCTAGTGGCAACTGCTTGAAGTGTGTACAGACTAGAAGCACACTCAGAAGCGACCCCAGCAGAGGACACAAATGGCAGAATTAGTAGAGCTTCGCAAGTTTTTTTCTTTTTAAACTGATGTATGGGTGGGAATGAAGGCTATCAGGAAGCATGCTTTGGGATTACATGAACCAATTTATTTCAGAGTTTATTTATCCCCCCCATTAACCACTTAGAGCTCAATAAATCAGAAATTTTAGCCCAGAGGAAGGGGGAATCCAATAGTTCCTGCAGCATAATGGCTTGTCGCCTTTAATATCTTCCGCCTTCTGCGATGGAAAAAAATATCCTTGGCTTTCTTTAACTGTGGTGTGGCACTCTTTAGCTGGCCATACATTAATAATTTCAAAAACCAGCAGGTTAAAAAAATAAATTAAAAAATTACCCAATTCTTCCATCAACGTACTCGATGTGAATAGGGGAATCACTCCCACTGTACTATTGCACTGAACACACTCATCAGTGTTGCTTGCTATAGCCAGCTTCACTGAATGTTCGAAAAAAAAACCCATCATCTTCTGTACAACCAGCCTGCTTATACATGGAACAAAATTTGTCTGGTCCTTGTTGAACTAGCAGAACTTCAATCCATGTATGGCCAGTTTTATTCTTCTTGTACCCTTCATTGTTCACTAAAGGACCCTTTGAGGCCTCTCCATGTTGGATAACTGCCAAATTATGCTTTACTGTGCTTCATTGTACAGACTCCTGTTCACAGTTTGGAACAAAATTGATTTCGAGTCCAGCACCTCTCATCTACATCTTCTGAATTTAGTTTGCTGAAGCACTGTATCAAACAATTGTGTCGTTTTCTTCATAAAATACATTTTTTTTTACCTTTTTGCATCTCAGTGATCTAGATCTCCTCCAACTGCTTTTAACCACTTCTAGCCGTGTTCACTCCAGCTTCTGATGCACATTGTTTTTGATTGGCTTCCTAATAGTGATAACAGTGGATCATATTTGTGCAATATGTGTCAGCATGGCCATCATGAGAACATGTGACGGCCAGGGTGACAACACAGGAGCACAACTAGGAGACCATTAACAGAAGTGGCACAACAACAATCTTCATGGCAGGGTCTCCAAGTAATTATTTATTAAAAGCTACAGATTTAAGTTGATTAAAAAAAATGAATTTGCATTGAAATGTTAAATGTTTATGAGATTTTAGTGATTGGGCTAAGATCTGGAAACAAGTTCTTTCTTTGCAAATCATCCTTTTTATTTTGCACTTGCCTACTGAATAAGCCCATGTGCCTTTTTCACACCAAGTTATATTTTCGGATATAAGGTTATATTATACTACCAGCTTAAATAGAAAACAGAGTTTAGGAGGGTTTTTGTTTAAATAGAAATTCTTCCCAAATGTCAGAGGTCTTTTCTTGATGATCGAGCGGTTAACTGCAGGAACTACATTAATGTACAGTAAATGGATTATTGCCTCATAGAAGGTTTTTAAATACAGCTTCAAAACAGCAGTATTTGCAGACAGACCCATTATTGACAGCTCTACCTGGAAAAATGTTAATGTGCAGGAGAGAAAAATATGTAAATGGTTTCCAAGTCTTGAGGGTAGATCTCTTAAGAATGCTTTCTTTGGACTAAGCTGTGTTATTTCATTGGCGTTCATGCTGTGGTCAGCGCGATCCTCAGAATATTCAGCAGAGGCAGAAAGACTTGCGCATTTCCTATGGATTTCCCAGAGGAAGATCTCCCCACCCTTGGCTCTGCCTTCTACACACTACACGTTCAACTCAGGATTTTTCCGCTGACTTCAAATATGCTGCTACTTTTTCTACAAATATATTCATCCATATGGTTCTGATCAGTCTGGATTCTCCATGCACGAACCATCTGCATCTTCTGCTGGCTCTTATGCTGACTCAATTAGATGGCCATTGATACATGTCATGCATGTATTTGTGATAAATTAATGAATTTGCTAAACTAACAGAAAAATAACTGGCGACATCTTAACTGGGCTAGGAAAAGCAATATTATGAAAGGGAAATTTCACATAAAATATAGGCTGGCTTTAAGATACATAGGTTTAATGTACAGCAGGGTCTTCTTACCAAAACATGAGGCTGAAACTATAGAACTGGGGACCTAAATGTGATATGCATTGCTCTATGTGACATATATAGGCAATTTTAAATAATTTAAGACAGAGGTTACAGAGGCAAGGGACCCATAAATGATTTTGCTATGGGTTCTATCACGCATATAGGATCTCACAAAAGTGAGTACACCCCTCGCATTTTTGTAAATATCTTATTATATATTTTCATGTGACAACACTGAAGAAATGACACTTTGCTACAATGTAAAGTAGTGAGTGTACACACATCAGTATGTCACAGTACATGTTGGCATTCATGGTTCCCTCAATGAACTGTAGCTCCCCAGTGCCGGCAGCACTCATGCAGCCCCAGACCATGACACTCCCACCACCATGCTTGACTGTAGGCAAGACACACTTGTCTTTGTACTCCTCACCTGGTTGCCTCCACACACGCTTGACACCATCTGAACCAAATAAGTTTATATTGGTTTCATCAGACCACAGGACACGGTTCCAGTAATCCATGTCCTTAGTCTGCTTGTCTTCAGCAAACTGTTTGCGGGCTTTCCTGTGCATCATCTTTAGAAGAGGCATCCTTCTGGGATGACAGGCATGCAGACCACATTGATGCAGTGTGCAGTGTATGGTCTGAGCACCGACAGGCTGACTCCCCACCCCTTCAACCTCTGCAGCAATGCTGGCAGCACTCATATGTCTATTTCCCAAAGACAACCTCTGGATATGACGCTGAGCACGTGCACTCAACTTCTTTGGTCGACCATTGCGAGGCTTGTTCTGAGTGGAACCTGTCCTATTAAAAGGCTGTCTTGGTGACCATGCTGCAGCTCAGTTTCAGGGTCTTGGCAATCTTCTTATAGCCTAAGCCATCTTTATGTAGCAGAACAATTCCTTTTTTCATATCCTCGGAGAGTTCTTTGCCATGAGGTGCCATGTTGAACTTCCAGTGACCAGTATGAGAGAGTGAGAGAGATAACATCAAATTTAACACACCTGCTCCCCATTCACACCTGAGACCTTGTAACACTAATGAGTTACAGGACACTGGGGAGGGAAAATGGCTAATTGGGCTCAATTTGGACATTTTCACTTAGGGGTGTACTCACTTTTATTGCCAGTGGTTTAGACATTTTTGGTTGTGTGTTGAGTTATTTTGAGGGGACGGCAAAATTACACTGTTATACAAGCTGTACACTCACTACTTTATATTGTAGCAAAGTGTAATTTCTTCAGTGTTGTCACATGAAAAGATATAATAAAATATTTACAAAAATGTAAATGGGTGTACTCACTTTTGTGAGATACTGTACATACAGCCCTAAGTTGATTTCAAAATTTTATGGTCTGTGGACCACTTTAAACCAAGTTACAGCTGTGGTGGACTACAAATGGTCAAGCTCCCATCTTACCTTGTAAACTTTTTAGATGTAAACTTTGAAAGTAGAGATTTGCCATCTTATAGGAAACAACAGAAAAAGTCAATTGTGCCTAAAAAGTGCCCATTTGTCTTGAATTCCTGGTGGACCTCAGTATGAGAAATGCAACTTTGTATAGTAGGGATTCTAGTCAGTGACATAAGAAATCACAGGGGCCCATATCAAATTTTGTATTGGACCAATATCAGTGAATGTGCTCTATAATTCAGCCCAATTAACACTTCTCTAACATTGGTGGTTGAAGGCAGGTAGTCTCCATTACCCCATTGTTTTCTGCACATTGATATATGTATGTGTGTGTAGAGTTTGGTTTCCAACCAGGAAATACATTTTCAGATCTTGATGGCCCACATCAGACTTTCCCAAGCAGGAAAAATAAATGAAGCTTAGTCTCCTGGCTTACTACAGCAGCATTGATGCATAGGGCACAGACTCTGGTAGGGTAACTTACATCCTTTAGCTGTATACAGCGTGTTTCTGTGTCTGTGATGTCACTCCTCCTCCTGGCTAAATTTCAGAGTTCTTTGACTTCCTGTTTCTTTCCTTTTCCAGTCCTGATGCTACATGTCTCATGATCCTTCGACCTCTGTAGCTTCAGGGCGGGCTAGGGGAGTCACTTGTAGCAGTTCTGAGAGTTGATGTGGGTGAGTCCTAGGGTTATTGTGGATGTTTCTGGGGCTTCAGGTGGGTTTGGAAGGTGTAAATGTGTCATTCCTGTCTTACAGCATGCCAAAGAATAATGGCTTACAGCAAGACTACAGAAGAAGGGTCATGGGAGGTTAATTTGAAGGCGTTTCCTTCAGATGTATGTAGCGGGTGTCTCACTCTATAACCCACGACCCCGCCAAGCTGGCAGGAGCAATGTACACAGGCTTTCCAGCCTGAGTTAGGGAGAGCTGCCTGCCAGCAGCTGCAAGGGGAATTTTCACCCCCCCCCCCACCCTCCTCCCTGTCCACTGACTGAGTTTGTTGTAATAGGAGTTGACACACACAGAGCTGTGCATTCAGTAACCTCTCTTGTGCCCCTATTGGCAGGAAGAAATAATCCATTTAAAGGCACAGTTACAGCAGCCAATCAGAGAGACTGTACTAAGCTGCAGGAAGCAGCTGCAATGGATTCTGGGACATGCAGTTCTCTCACAAAGTGGCTCTATAGCCTGGTATTCAGGAAGGAACTACAAAAAGCCCAGGATGCTCTGTGGACAAGAAAGTAAGAGACTCCATTTTGTGTCCTGAGAAAAAGTTCAGTTAGCGATGAAGGAGTAAAGAGACCAGACCTGAGGGAGAGGTGCTGTCTCTCAGATGATCTCTCTGCGCGATTCCGGCTCCACCACCAGTCAGGACATCCAGCCTGAGAGAGCGGGATCCCAGGTGCATATCGATGCTCACCTGCACCAAAGGTGAATCCTTCCAGTGTGAGGTGACCAGTCGGGTTGCCAAGAGAGCCTGTCTGTTCCAGGACATTCGTTTGGGCCTTGATCGCAGGATTGGGTGAGAGGGCATTTTTGCCCATCTGCAGGGAACAGAGACACTGCACTACAGAAGGAGTTATTTGAACACTGTATACAGAAATCATTGCTGGTACTCATCTTGCGGACACTTGTAGTACCACAGGGATAAAAGATAAGGCTACCCATTTCTAGGACAAGGTATACAGACACCATTGTCCTCTCACCTTGTTGAACAAAACCCTACCTATTTCACCTGATAATCTGGGCCAGTTGTGTTGTTTGGCCTTGCTACCAACGAAAGTGGCTAGCTGAGGACACCCAAGCTTATCTTTGCTTCAAAAGGACTGAGGTTACTTGTGTGATACGGATCCACACCAATGGCGTCCCTAGGGGGGGACCAGAGGGGGCCCTGACCCCCCCAACATTATGCTGTGCCCCACCATGTGCCCCCCACCCCCCCCCCCAATAAAAAAAATATTTTTTTTTTTTTCAAAAAAGGCAATGTTTAAGAGGGAGAGCATCCCCAGTCAGCTCCTGCGGGTGATTCTTCCCCCTCCCTCTGCTCGCTGACACTGCATAATGCGAGCGCTCACACAACCACGGCCGCCAGATCTGCTCCTTCCCCTGCATCCTCATTGGCAGGGAGAAGGGCGAGTTGCAGGACGGACTCCACCAGGACTCTCAGTTACTGAAAAAACAGACTGATTTCTCCCATCCTTAGGACAGGAGAACCAGCCTGTAAATTCCAAGGGATGCCAGACCAGCGCTGTCAATAGCAGGGGCAGGACAGCAAGAGGGGGCTGGGGTACCCCACAGTGGCAGAACACCAGGGCCTGGTGGCAAGACAACCTTTGCAACCCTGATAGTTCTCCCACTGCTTTGGACCCTTATATTCTCTTATTATGCTGGTGACATATATCTCTTGTTTTCTGCCACCCTGGGGGGGCCCCAATACAGTAGGAAGGGAGCTCACTGCAGAAAATGTGAAAGGGCCATTGTGGGATCGTAGTAAAGGGCCCCAGGATAGAGAGAGATATATATATATATATATATATGCATTTTATAGTTGCCCCCCTACTTTTGTCCCTGTCCCCCCATGTGCCCCCCCTAGATATGAAAGCTGGAGACGCCATTGATCCACACACACATATTCAGGGCTCTGCATTTGCATTGGGTGTGTGGGACAGTTTATCTATAAAGTTAAGCCATTACTCGCTGACTTGAACAGGTGTGTAAAGTTTGACCTGTGGTGTCATGGGACAGTAGAAAGAGGCCTAACACAAAGGGAATCATTCCTCTGCTCTCCTCCTGCCTGGACTCATAGAGCTAATCTGATAAAAGGTAACCAATCTAATTTGAAGTGCAAAATTGTGCTTTATTTACCATTAAAGTGTGCCTCTGCTCTTGGGGACATGCTAAGGTTTGGAATCCCCTGAAAGCAGCTGTTATCCTTCCACAGAAATATTTCTGTATATTATCATAATGTGTGTGTTTCTCATTGGTCATTGCACTTACACTATTGCCAGGTGTGCCAGATGGGGCTGAGGTGGTTATTAGGGTTGAGAGGCAGAGTAACGGACTGAACATACTTAAGCAGCCCCTTCGGGAGTATCGCTAAATGTATATGAATCACTTCACAGAGAGATGTGGGACCAGGGGCATACCTAGAACATTTGGCACCCAGGGCGGATCCTATATCTGGCACCCCCCCCCCCCCGGCGGGCAGGCAGCACACCACACGTCAATGTCAAATGACGTTAGGGTAGTATACTGGCTGGTTAGGTGATATAGAGCCAGGTTAGGGTGGGGTATAGTGTGCCAGGTTAGGGTGGTATATAGAGCCAAGTTAGGGTGGTATATAGTGCCAGGTTAGGGTGGTATATAGTGCCAGGTTAGGTTGGTATATAGAGACAGGTTAGGTTGGTATATAGAGACAGGTTAGGTTGGTATATAGTGACAGGTTAAGGTGGTATATAGAGACAGGTTAAGTCTGCATGTAGTGACAGTGTGCACTTCTCAGTCACATACAGCATGTTAGGTGATGAAGATTCCCGGGCTGCTGTGGTCTCTCCTCCTCTTTCTTCCTTAGCTGTGGGGGGGTCCGCCTGAGGGAAGGAGTCTGTAGGAGGAGTGGAGGAGGCAGCCACACCCTGACCCCGCCCACCAACTCCGGCGGCCTTGGGAGATAGTTAACATCCCATAGGGACAGCCTAACTTGATGAGATGACAGGGGGGGGTTACAAGCAGCCTCCCTCACACCGCTAGGCTCTGTGCTGATCTGATCAACTTTTTACAAAGCTGCAATGACAGGGAAAGTGCACATGCACCCTGGGTCTCTGGGCAGTGCCTGACACCCCCTCCAATGTGTGTCACCCGGGGCGGACCGCCCCCCCCCTTGGTATGCCACAGGGTGGGACTCTCCCTGTTCACACTGGTCGGCAGGATTGAATTCTAATTGTGAACTACTGAATCCTCCACAGCAGCACAGCTAGCTTTCAGAACAGGCTGTGTATGAAGGGATTTTCTTCTTGAATAATGCTGTGAGGTGGGCCTGTAGGTGTGACTAGGAGGGATTGAATACTAATTAGGATGTATTCAATCCCACCCACTATCAGAGCTCTGAAGGAAGTTACATTATTTGCAGAGTCTGAAAGACTACAAAGGGGAGTGTACAGACTCTAGCTGCTGCAAAAAGTAGCTGTGGAAGGGAAAGAGTCTATCGGCAGGATATACAGAGTGTCACATGGTACAAAGCCACAACTAAACCCCGAATATCAGGGGATCTGCAGACAACAGAACATCATGGTATAGAGGTATGATCTATGTTGCGATTGATCATTCCATTCAGTTCTAGTAAAAAGAAAGTTGGAATTCAGCTTTAACACCCCTTCTTAGATAACGGTTACTAGAAGAGGGTTCCGGTTTGAACATTTCTGGATGTTCCTGTGGCAACTCTAAAATTTGAAATTTTGGCAACCATTGTCACTTTCTGTCTCAGTGACAATGGTTGCCAGGACAAATAGAGAGGGTGAATCTACCAAGCAGAGATACCGAAAGCAATAGGACAGGTTTTAATTATCCATTTTTTCACTCTATTCAAAACAGAAAAACAAAGTCTTGGCTTTACATACACTTTAAAATATAAAAGCTTTCTACCTTGTGTAAACTATAAATAAGCCTTTTAGCCAACTAGATTACATTGATTGATAGTCAAAGATCATTGCAGCCCATAGTTATGGATCGTTCAGTCTATAACATTTAAATAACTCCCAACGGCTAGCTGACATGTCTGCTTCTTACTATGGCATCTTAATCTGTTTCATGGGACTAACTAGTCCCCACTTTTCACCTCTAGGGCACATACCATACCATTTGTAGCTTTAATCACTTTCCAATTTTTACTGAAGCCTATGCAGAGGTAAACATCTGGGAAACCAATAAGAGGGGTGTTCTACAGCCCGTGTCTGCTAGGGTTCTTCAAAGAGTCAGAAATGATCCGTTGCTTTTCCTTTCCAAGATAGCTGACTTCTTTGGTATTGTGAAGGAATAGGGAATGGGGTATAATTAATATAATGTGGGGTTGCATTCAATGTACATGTATTTGTGTGCAATTTCATTTTTATGGTTGCACAGGCCTCACACACAGGGTACCTGGTAAGAGATTCAGGAAATTCAAGGATCTAGCAATACCACAAACTCATTGACATTTGTAAGGCCCTAGACGGAGAGATTTTCTTTCCTGCAACCAAGGGTCCCTCCCGCGGAGCCGACCCCGCCAGGAGAACGCAGTGATTATTGCTAGCGGCTATAACAGCCGCTAGCAATAATCACACGTAAAATCCGACAGGCTGGTTGTACCCAAGCTGATTGATCAATTAATGATAACAATGAATTTGGTTTTGGAGAAAGCTAGTGTCGCAGACCAGAGGTGCAGCCACCTCAAATCACACAATAGTCTCAACAGAACATATAGTAAGAAAAAGTGGGGTGAATGGCGCTACCCTAAAATCGAGAGGGCTATAACACTCTCTACACCTTAACAGATAGTGTCATCCAAAAACTGATAAATGTGCTCTAAATGTGAAAAATTAGTATTCCAAATAAACCACTAAGTAGAAAAAGTGCAATACCACTTACACCATACCTCTACTCAAGACCCCATTACAAAATTAATCCACAGTAAGTGGAGAGATTTCTATCTGTGAAAAACACCATACACTGTATAATTAAACAGCTCCAGTAGCGACTAGGTATCAGACTTACAGATATGTAGATTATATATAAGTATAATGATAAATGTAGAAACCAATAGTCCATTAACCAAAAAATATGTGCATCAGAAAAAGAAAAAGATAATAAATTTATAGTCCCACACAAAAAATATGCAAAATATCTGCTAAAGTTGCCAGAAGTTTCCAAGGTGACAAGAGTGCATGGTGCAAAAGCTGGACCACCAAATAGAGCAGTCTCTTAAATCTGTCAAGGTAACCCAACAGCCAAGTCAGTGTCATTGAATAAAATACTCTGTAGATCAAAAAAGTGTGTAAAGATGGGAAAAGGAGAAAAAGGTAGTAGTAGAGAGAAAGGGTGGGATATAGGGGGAAGGAAGGACAGTGTGCAGTCGTTTCTAGGTTTAAAAAAGGTTTTTTTTTTGTTTTTTTTTCTATCTTTGCTATTTCTAAAAAATCTTTATTTTACAAATACACATTTAGTCAAGAGTGCATCTATGACACAGAATTCACAGAGCACGATAGGCTTCTTAAACAGAGAGCACAACTAAAGCCACTTTAATTCAGATTCGCTTTGATGGAAACCATATACCCCCTCTGAACAGAACTTGCAAGAAGAGAAGGGAGAAGTCATTCCTCTTACCCATACAGTTTTAAGTGTAAGAAATTGAGCTACTGAGCTTTATTAACCACTTGCCATCTAGCGAAGTACCGGTATGTCGCTGGATTGGAAGGGTGATATCTCTGTCATCGCTGCAGCTGCTGAGATACTGAGCTTTATTAAAATTTGAAAAATGAAACTTTTTCAGAGTAAAAAAAAAATGCAAGAAGGACCCACTGGCTAGACTTGAAATGTAAATCTATGTATGGTCCAAAATAAGACTGAGGAAGACGAGCTTGTGCCTCGACGAAACATCAGAATAAAATCTTCACTGTGCGTTAACCTCTCAAGGCCGGCGAGTGCCGCTCTCTCTTTTGGACTATCTGTACTACAGGCTTTACTAGGCACCCGGGCCCATGATATATACACACACACACACACACACACACACAGTGGAGCTGATTTACTAAGACTGAAGAGTGCAAAATCAGGTGCAGCTCTGCATAGAAACCAATAGACATGTGCACTGCCGAAAAATTTGTTCATTTTCGTTTCAGCCGATTTTGGGGGTTTTTTTCCGTTGTTCGGATCATTTGTTATGAGCAAAATTCATAAATTCGAAAATTCAAAAATTTTTTAAATTTGTCAATTCATAAATTAGAAGATCCGGAAAAATTCTTAATTTGGAAAATTGGAAATTTAGAAATTTGAAAATTTAGAAATGTGAAAATCTGAAAATAAGAAGAAAATCCGAAAATTCGAAAGAACGAAAATTCTAAACTAATAATAACTATTAAATTATAGATATTGGAATTTCCTTTCAAATTTGGCTGTTGGAGAACGTAACGAATACAAACTTATCCGAAGTTACGAATTATCCGAAATAACGAATGCCGAATCTAAACAAATGGAATGGAATCAATTAATAATAAGAAGTTTATATTATTATTATTGTTATTTATTATTATTAATTTGTTGCATTCCATTCGTTTAGATATGGCATTCGTTATTTCGAAAAATTCGTAACTTCGGATAAATTCATATTCGTTACGTTCTCTATTAGCCAAATGTGAAAGGAAATTCCAATACCTATAATTAATTTCAGATTTTCTCATTTTTGAATGTTCGAATTTCTGAATTTTTTTGGTTAGTTTTTCATTATACTTATTGGTTTTACTGCAGGAATTCACTGTGTTTTATCACTTATTCACTTATCATTCGGAAAAATTTGTTAAACGGGTTTTCGTTAATTTGGATATTTCCGAATTAGCGAATTTGTCGAAATTTGGTAAAAAAACAATCAGAAACAAAACGAATTGCACATGTCTAGAAACCAATCAGCTTCCAGATTTACTTGTCAAAGCCTAATTGAACAAGCACTCTCCAGTTTTATTAAATCAACCCCAGTATATATATAAAAAAAAAAAAAAGTATACAAAAACCATTATGCATTACCTTTAAACTATCTTCAGAAATTGCAGCGGCTGGGGAGCAGAGAAGCAGTGGTATTTCAACTGGAAAGGGAAGTAAATTCCCTGGTCTTTAGCGTGTATGCTTTTGTATACAACTGACCCTGTGCTGACATTGGGGTTAGCCAGATTTAGGCCCCATTTCCTACCTCTGAACAAAGGAAAATAATTAGCATATTCAGTGGCCACAACATTTTTCAGGATGCCAGAACATGTATCCTGTTCCACTGTTATAAGGAATGAAGTAAAAGTGACACTATGGGGGTTATTTACGAAAGGAAAATCCACTTTGCACTGCAAGTGCACTTGAAAGTGCAGTCGCTGTAAATCCGAGGGGGACATGCAAGGAAAATAAAAAAACGCATTTTAGCTTGCACATGATTGGATGATAAAATCAACAGAGTTTCCCCTCATTTCAGATCTACCCCTCAGATTTACAGTGAGTGCATTTTCTAGTGCAAAGTGGATTTGCCTTTCGTAAATAACCCCCTATATTTTGTGATTACAATAGCAATTTATTCTAAAGAAAGACCTATGCAAGAATCAAAATACTTCATCCTAAATTATGATTTTTTACAATATCTTGTCTGGATCACAGCTGTCAATGTGATGTTAATGCCATCCCAAGCGCAGATTGCAAAAGCAGTGCTCTTACGCGGTTTGGTGCAGTGCAATTTATAGATTAGAGCAAGTGCTACTTTTTTCATGGTCCTATGCGTTTTGCAGCCAATTCAAAAATTCACTGCACAGGTATCAGTATGAACCGGCACTCAGGGCCCTGTGCAACTTTTTTTTATTTTTTATTTTAATTGCTGCAAGGATAAGCTAGCGGATATGCTTTGTAAACAAGGCCAGACATTAAGCCTTGGTTCACACCAGTGTGACTTGTAATGCGACTTGACAGTTCAAAGTCACATTACAATTCGCACTCCATTTGTGAAAAGGGAACTGTTCAAATTGCTGCGACTCAAGTTGCAGCGACTTTGAAAGAGGTTCCTGCACTATTTCTGTGCGATTTCAGTGCGACTTGCATTGAAACCTATTGAATGAAGTTGCACAGATATCAGCAAGCTGCACGTGAAATTGCACTGCTTTGAAGTCGCACTGAAGTAGCGCAACATCAAAACCACACTGGTGTGAACCAGGGATAAGACTAAGAATGCAAACAACTTCATTGCTCTATATTGCTTTAATATTGTTATGCACACTCAGAAGCTGAGTTATAATATTATTATTATACAGGTACTTCTATAGTGCCATCAATTTATGCAGTGCTTTACATATATGCTATACATTCACAACAGTCTCTGCCCTCATGGAGCTTACAATCTAAAGGTCCCTTAGGCTCCATTCACACTAGCGCATTTTTTGATGCATTTTGCATTTTGCAGAAATGCACGGGAATTTTTTAACATGGGTTCCTATGGAACATGTTCACATCAATGCCTTTTTGTTTCTCTGCATTTTTGGAAAGGGTCAGGGACTTTTTTTCATGCAAAATGCAGCGTTTTGCATGTAATAGAATTCAATGGACAAGCATCAAAAACGCAAGTGCACCGTTTTTGCAGCGTTTTTAATGCGTTTTTGCCGTTTTTTTTTATTTTTTTTTTATTTTTTTTTTTTAGACTGTAAAAAAAAACTGTAAAAAAAAAAACCGCAAAACGCAAATCGCGGCAAAAACGCTGCTCAAAAACGTGGCAAGCATGAAAAAAAAACCTCCAAAAACGCTCAAAAGCAACATGCATAGGTGTGAATCGAGCCTAACACACTGTACACATTCTAGAGACAATTTAGACAGGAGCCAATTAAGCCTACCAGCATGTCTTTAGCGTGTGGGAGGAAACCGGATTAACCCCCACACAGGCACAGGGAGAACATGCAAACTCCAAGCAGGTAGTGCCATGGTTGGGATTTGAACTGATAACCCTAATGCTGCTAGGCGGAATTGCTAACCACTTAGCCACTATGCTGCACACATTTTAAGTAAAAAAAAAAATTACACTAAAGTTAATTTTAGTGCACAAAAACACAGTATGAATAAAAATTTTTGGTAAAATAGAAAAGATGAGCTTGTGAGGAGTAGATAGATACCAAACATGTCAAGCCTTAAAATTGCATCCCCGTGAAACAGTGATAAACTTTGGCAGCCCAAACTGCCCATAGGCGTTGCATTCACAGCAATATGTGCAACAAAATTGTTACTTTGGTAAGTAGGTGTACTGGAGGCATGTTTTTAGAGGTGTGTGTGTGTGTTAGGGCACTTTAAAACTTTTGTGTTTTACCTTCCTTTTTTTTTTTTTTTAACAATTAACTTTGAATTGAAACTTGAACTAAATTGAACTTTGGCCTCTGATACTCAGTAGAGCTGAACGATTAATTGTTAAGAATCGAGATTGTGATTTTCCCCCTCGCAATCTTAACAAAGCATTTTCCCGATTCTATGTAGAGTTCTCTTCTCAAGCCGACAGCTGTCAAAAAAACAAAACAAAAAAACAGGCAGTCTGCCAAGTTTCACAACATTCCTCAGCCACTGAGCTAACTATAAAAATTGTAACGTTTTGTTCTTTAGATCAAAGGAATGAACTTCGGTCTGTAGACGAGGAAAGTTTAACCACTTCAGCCCCAGAAGATTTGGCTGCTCAATGACCAGACCATTTTTTGCGATTCGGCACTGCATCGCTTTAACTGACAATTGCGCAGTCATGAGACGCTGTACCCAAACAAAATTAAGGTACGTTTTTTCCCCACAAATAGAGCTTTCTTTTGGTGGCATTTGATCGCCTCTGTGGTTTTTATTTTTTGCGCTATAAACAAAAGAAGAGCGACAATTTAAAAAAAAAAAAACACTATCTTTTACTTTTTTTTATAATAAATATCTCCCATTTTATATATATAAAAAAAAATAATTTTTTAATCAGTTTAGGCCAATATGTATTCTTCTACATATTTTTGGTAAAAAAGAAAAAATATCACAATAAGCATATATGGATTGGTTTGCGCAAAAGTTATAGTGTCTACAAAATAGGGGATAGATTTATGGCATTTTTATTATTTTTACTAGCAATGGCAGTGATCTGCGATTTTTATTGGGACTTCGAAATTCTGGGAGAGAGAGAGAGGAGAGAGAGGAGAGAGAGGAGAGAGAGGAGAGAGAGGAGAGAGAGGAGAGAGAGGAGAGAGAGGAGAGAGAGGAGAGAGAGGAGAGAGAGGAGAGAGAGGAGAGAGAGGAGAGAGAGGAGAGAACTGGGATCTGTGTGTATACACACACAGATCCCGGTTCTCGCTCTGTCATAAGTGATTGTGGGAGCCCGGCGGCCAATGCGCGCGCGCCCCTAGTGGCCAAAAGGCGAAGCGACGTAAGGCAATGTCGTTTCGCCTAGCCGTGCCATTCTGCCGCAGTAAAACTGCAGCGGCTGATCGGCAAGCGGCTAAAGACTAAACCTTTTTCTGACACTTGTTGGTTTTGAGTAAAATCATTATTTTTTGCTAGAAAATTACTTAGAACACCCAAACATTATATATATATATATATATATATATATATATATATATATTTATATTTATTATTATTATTATACAGTATTTATATAGCGCCAACAGTTTACGTAGCGCTTTACAACTTCTTGAGGGTAAACAGTACAAATACAATACAATTTGATACAGTAGGAATCAGAGGGCCCTGCTCCTTAGAGCTTACAATCTAAGAGGTATATTATATATATATATAAAAATAAAATAATATTTTTTATTAGCAGAGACACTAGAGAATAAAATGGCGATTGTTGCAATATTTTATGTCGCTTTGTATTTGCACAGTGGTCTTTCAAATGCAACTTTTTTGGAAAGCACTACACTTTAACGAATTAAAAAAAAAAAAACGAAACAGTTAAGTTAGCCCAATTTTTTGGGATAATGTGAAAGATGATGTTAAGCTGCGAGAATCGTGATCTTTATGCTAAGCAAAAAAAATTGTCATTCTCATTTTTCCCAGAATCGTGCAGCTCTAATACTCTGAAGAGTCAGGTGAAGTAAGCAAAAATAGGAGTATGAATCTTTCTTAAGTATGCTTGCAGTTACAATAATGACTAAATATTCAGATTCTTGAATAAGCCCAACTCTGGTTGATTTGCTTTAAAACGAGATCCTACTTTTTTATTAGAATTCTTTAAATGTGTGAAGTAGGCTGGAAAGCCAATATGGCACACGCATATTTTAACACTACTTGACTAATTACTTGCAATTATTTTCATTCTTCTATTTGTACTAGTAGACATATTTTAGTAGTAAATCTCAAGTGGTCGTTTTCCCCTAATGCATAACGTGTGTAACTTTTTAGGCAAGAAAAACTTTGGCATTCAGCAGACCCATCCACGGATCTGACTCACACATAGCGTGATTGGTTACACCGGATCTATAGCTTTATTTGCTTTGGCTGGCCGTGTTTCTTTAGGAAGAGAAATCATCAAACTAAAGTACTTCCTCTGTGTATTGTCACAGGAAACACTACTTCTGTGCTTTTTCAAATACTGTAGTCTTTTTTTTTTTCTCCAGACGCAGCCTTACAATTAAGTGCTAGACTCCCGATAGACCCCATATAACCCAAAAATTAAATCCATTGTTAGAGGTTAAGGCAATGAATTGATATGAGAAATGCTGTAAGGCTAGTTATTTTCCTGTATGAAGATATAATTTGTGTATGAGCCTTGAAAAAAAATAAAATGCATTTATTTAAAACAGCTGTAAATGTTTGAATGCGGTGCTGGCGAGGTCAAAGGTCGACTTTAACACTGCTCTCAGTGGAACTTTGAAGCTGACATTTTGCAGATTATATGTGTCTCTGAACACACTGGGCATGGCATATAAATTGAACTAAGAGGCCCCTTATTTGTTCTCTGTTTTTTTATGAGCCAATAGAGATCTTCTTTGAAGCCGCATACGCAAGGGAAGAAAAGTCATTTTAATGTTCTAGGGCCATTGGCAATAAATCATGTTAACATCGTCATTCCCATTCCACAAGGGTGTACATTGAGGATTTTTTTTTTTAAATGGTGTTGGGGTAAGATTTTGCTAAAATGTTATTTGATACTGGCAAAAAAAAAGGCTGGTGTCACATGGTTTGAATGATTACACAGAGAATACCATATGCTAAAATGTCTGTATTCAAGAAGGAATAGAGATTGGGTAGCAATTAAGATAAAATACATTTTCCGGGAATGCAAAGTGCTATTTTATCATCTGCAGTAATAAAACCTACATTTTTTATTACTCTTTAATTGGGTGAAAATAAACTATTCAATATGAATATTTTATGTTGACCATTATCAGGTAACAGGTTCACTAAAGCCTCATACACACGATCAGACTTCAAACAAACTTTTCCATGGATTTCTGTCTGTAGCGGGCACCTACTTTTCTGTAGGTGACCTTTTTGTTAAGTTTAAAATGTCAGGTAAATTTAGACAGGCTTGTACTATTACAACAGGCCCATTTTTGTTCATTTCTCATTTGAGTGGCAGGTAGTTTGTATGCTGGTCTCGGCCAATCATTAATTTGCTTGGTAATGCCCGGGACTCTCATGTAAAAGCCAGGTCACATGGGAGAGAGTTTTTTTTTTTCCTGTTGAGCTTGGAGAAGCCAGCCTGGTTCCCAGAGGGGGGAGGTCTCCCCCTCCGGGGGATCAACGGACCCCCTTGCGAGAAGGGTGGGGAAGCGGTCTCCATGGAGGAAAAGATGACACCTTACAGCATGTAGTCGCTGGTGTCGTTGGCCACCCCTGCGGGGAAAGGAGCGGGCCATAAAGCAGGAAAGGAACTAAGAATCATTGCGGGAGAAGTAGCAACAAAGTGGAGGGAAACTGGGCGATCAATCCTTTATGAGTGGCACATGGACTATTGATCACGTGAGTGAAATCCCAAGGGAAGGGTACTGCCAGAGGCTGAGGGATGTTTGTACGCAAGTCAGTAAGACAGGCGGTGATGTGAAAAGATGATAACATAATCAAAGAGCATCTCAAAAGAAGTCCTTCTCCCATCCCAGTTCATGTTAATGAATAAAGCAAGAGAAAAAGCATTATGGACTGTGTTTGAATTTTATGGGCTGCGATGAGTTAGGTGGTAAACGTGAATTACGGATACAACAATTAATCAGCCGCTCCTTCGGGGGCAAGCGCTACATGTCCAAAGGGTATTGGCCGTGAACTTGGTATGCATACACACGGCAGGACTTTTTCAGCCAACTTTCACCAAATCACATGGTTTTTCAGCTCTTTACCGCCACCCTTTGGTCAACTTCTGTATTGTTGTCTGATCTTTTGCATTGGTTCTGAGCATGCTTGTTTGTACTTTGGACTAAAGTCCTATGGACTATGGAAGTTTGTCCGATGGAGCGTACACACGGTCGGATGTTGCCTTAAAACAGATAATTTGCATGTTTGTTGTCAAAAAAGTCTTATCGTGTGTATGGGTCTTAACCTCCCTGACGGTTTTCCCGAACGTGGCTCGGGGTTAAATTTCAGCACCATTAGCGGTAACCCCGAGCCACACTCGGGAATACATTGCAGGATCCTGGTGCGGTGTTACTTACCTTGTCCCCAGGATCCTGCGATGTCCCCCCTCTGTCTGCAGGCTCGGTCTCCTCCGAAGCCTCTCTGTGCCAGGCTCCGTTCCCTGCGAGCACCGCGATGCACGGTGGCAGAGCCTGGCGGCAAATTAAAAAGAGTAAAAATCCTAACACATACAGTACTGTAATCTTACAGATTACAGTACTGTATAAAATTATTTCACATCCCTTTTGTCCCCAATGCTTTGTCCAATGCCCTGCATGCAGTTTTATATGATATATACTGTTCTTTCTGCTTGGAAACTGGAGATTGTCCATAGCAACCAAAAAGTGTCCCTTTACGTCAAAAGTGGCTTTAGACCAGCTAGAAAACAGCGATAGTAAATTAGAACACTTGCAGAATTGAGCGATAGTGAATTGTGGGGAAATGTATTTTATTATTATATATTTTTTTAAAATTATTTATATTTATTTATTATATTATAATTTATGTTTTTGTGTTTCAAACTTCATCATACCCAGGATATCTACTAGACTGTTGGTGGACAGATTTAAGTGTGTTATTGTTAAGAATTACAGGCCTACAATATAAAATGCCAAATTTCCATGCAAAATAATTGTACCGCTTTCAGCACCTAAAATCCGAAATAATCATACCGCCAGGGAGGTTAAGGGTCCTTTAACATGGGTTTTCTGATCAGGTCCGCCTGTCAGTTTTTCTGGTGGACCTGATCGGACCTTGCAGTCTTCTTTATGGAGCAGTGAATGTCAGCAGACACATGTCCGCTGAGACCCGCCGCCACCTGGTCCGATCCTGCCCGCAAAATCCAGATGGATGGTGGTCCTATTTTCCATAAATAAATGTATAAGCGGCGCACACTCAAAACAATATAAGGAATCTTCAAATAAAGCTTTCAAAGTATAAAGTGCAAAGTGCAATATAAGAACAAATCCAAAAATTCATATAAATAAAAGTTCAGCAGAGAAATGGTTGATTCGTAAGTAATAAAAGTGCAAAAAAACGTGCAAAAAAAAAAAAGCGATGTGCAGATAATACAGAATGACTTTAATGTCCAAATGACGGTTATGCAATTATCAAGTGCAGTATTCCAAAACAGTAAAAGGTGAACTTCAATTAGTAATGTATGGTTAACATTTCTACCACCAGCATCCGTGATCCAACACAGGTGTGCCCCAGCCTCTCACCTCAAAGAAAGACCCCAATGGGTCTTATGGCGTTTCAGGTCACTACAGACCATTGAGAAATCCTCTTCCTGCAGTATCACATAAGGTTGCGGTATATAGAAATGGCAATGGATGAAGATACAATATATTTCTTCTGGATAACCTAATTCTCCTTATGCTGCATACACACGATCGGAAATTCAGCCAGCAAAAGACCGATGAGAGCTTTTGGTCAGAAAATGCAACCGTGTGTATGCTCCATCGGACATTTGCTGGCGGAATTCCAGCCAGCAAAAGATTGAGAGGAGGTGATCAATTTTTCGGTCGGAAAAAGTTTTGAAATTTGAAATTCCGATCGTCTGTACCAATTCCGACGCGCAAAATTCTTACGCATGCTCGGAAACAATTCGACGCATGCTCGGAAGCATTAAACTTCATTTTCTCGGCTCGTCGTAGTGTTGTACGTCACTGCGTTCTTGATGGTCGAAAGTTCAGCGATTTTTTTGTGTGACTGTGTATGCAAGCCAAGCTTGAGCGGAATTCCGTCAGAAAAACCATCCAAGATTTTTCCGATGGAAAATCCGCTCGTGTGTACACGGCATTAGACTTCTCCACTCCAAACACCCATAAGAAAATGAAACGAGATCTCCATATCGTAGTACAGGCGGTCCCCGGGTTACAAACAAGATGGGTCTGTAGGTTTGTCCTTAAGTTGAATCTGTAAGTCGGAACAGGTACATTTTTTAAGTGTAGCTCCAGCCAAAAAAAACTATTTTTAAGCTTTTAGGATAGCATAGGGAAGGGTTAACACCCCTGTAATGTTTTTTTTTTTTGCTGTCTGTAACCCCATTCAGAAGATTTCACCTCACTTTCTGTGCCTATGACAATTGGATTTTGAAAATTTTGGGTTGTTGTGGAAACAAGGATTGGTGATAAAGCATCAGTGGATGAAGGAGAAGTACAGCCAAAACTCGTTTGGCTGTACTTCTCCTATGGATCACAGGAGTGCAGTTTGTTCAGTACTTCTGTGACCCATTTTCAGCATAAAGCGGGCTGAAGCCCACTGTCAGCTGACATCACAGAGCTTGTCCAAGCTGGGGCAAGATTGTGGCAAAGTCAGGATCCGCCCACAACCTTGGATGGGCACCTGGCTCAGCTCCTTAGCGAGCCGCTGAAAACCTGAGCCAGTTGCTCCCACCGTGTGTGTGTGTGTGTGTGTGTGTGTGTGGGCGGGGGCAGGACAGACAGCAGTGACTGACAGTCACCAGCTCTCTGCTCAGCAGTCTTTGATCACTCGGTTCTCAGTCTTTGAGCCGGCGAGGGACAAATGCACCTAGGCAAGTATGAGTTTGAAAAATACAAAACAAAAACCCGAACTTCTCTTTAAGTTATCCCTTACTATACAATACAAACAAGGTTAGAGGATCTAGCACTTCCAAAATGAAGGGGAAATTACCTATATAGAGGCACCGAGAAAAAAAAAAAAAAAAAAAAGTCTTAAGTTGACCATACATGGGTAATATTTTTCATTCAACCAGCGGGTTGACCAAAAAACTGACCCAATTCCACCCATTCACATATTCGAGGTGAATCCTCCTTGCTAAGCCATTTTATTCTGACAGCAGGGAGACACCCTTGCTGTCAGAATTCACAGGTCAGCGCTGCAGCCTATTGCCTGTGGCTCTAATCAAACGTCTTTTATCCAAAAGGACAATTAAAAAAGAAGTCGATTGGTAGATCGACTTCTGTTCAACTGAAGTGGCTACACGTGGATCTAAAATTAATTTGGTCCCTGCTAAACCAGCCGAATTTCAATCCATGTATGGCCAGGTTAACTCTTCTAGGAGGATGAAGCCTCTAACCCTGCGTCCATGCTTACTGGAGACCAGCAACTCGATGGTGCAGGTGTGCACACAGCCTTTTTAATCAAGGGCAGTTGCGCCCCTCCCCCAGCCAGCCAGACAACCCCCAACCACCCCCACCCCCCCGGTGCTCGCCCGATCACTGCTCTCCCCGTCACTCGATCACCGCATCGCTCACCTGTCAGGCCCCCTTGTCAGCCCCACACTTGCCCCTTCCAGGTCGCGGATTCCGCAGCTTCTCCCCCCTGCTTCTCCTCCCGAGTCCTGGCGGTCGCTTCTCCTCCCAGCCAATCGGGTCTCAGGACTCCCGGGCCAATCGGGTCTCAGGACTCCCGGCCAATCGGGTCTCAGGACCTGCTTCCTGATTGGCCGGGAGGAGAAACATGAAGACATTAGCGAATTTTAATTTGCTAATGTCACACAACTGGGTGGGCTCCAGGTGTAGTTATCTGCTTCCCGAGCCCACCCTTTTTTGAAGCCAATTAGAGCCTCAGGCTCTAATCATGTGCTTCGAAAAAAAAAAAAAAAACTAATTGAAATCAATGTGTCCGGCACACTGCATGGAGATTAGGGGCCGGGCGCATAAATTAGGAGGGCGGCGTTCCTTTACCTTGGAGACAAGATGCTGCAGGAATGGCATGTGTGGATGGAGAGACACTAGGAAAGTGTCTACCATGGCCTCAAGGAGAGGTGGCCAGATCTGACCAGGCTGTGGCCTGAAAGTGAGTGTGTGACTAGGCAGGAGCCTGTGCAGCCCAAAGTAGACAGAGTTGTGATAGCCAGGAGGCTGAGAGATTTATGTTCTGTCATTGAAAACCCCTGCAAAGGCAACCTTGTGTTTTTTAAACTTGACTTTTTCTTTTTTTTTTTTTTTTTTAATATGAACGGATCAAAAGCCATGAAAATGGACTTTCTTTGCAGGTGTGAAGTTGATGATAAGCTCTACTTCTGAGTGAAACCCTCACACAAAGAAAGAAAAGTTGGGTAAATGCAGGGTGGCAGTTAGGCAAACATGTTGCTTTTCCCTGCATAGGCAAAGCCTTTAAAGTATATCTAAACCCAGAAACAAAAAAGTAAATATATTGCAGCTTCCTACTCTTCAGATGTAGTGGGTTTTAACCACTTCCCGCCCGGCCTATAGCAGAATGATTGCCGGGAAGTGGTTCAATTATCCTGACTGGGCGTCATATGACGTCCAGCAGGATAAGCCGCGATCGTGCGCCCGTGACACACCGCATCACCGATCTCGGTAAAGAGCCTCTGACAGAGGCTCTTTCCCACTTGATCAGCCGTGTCCAATCACGGCTGATCACAATGTAAAACAGGAAGAGCCATTTATCAGCTTTTCCTCACTTGCGTCTGACAGATGCGAGTAGAGGAGAGCCGATCGGCGGCTCTCCTGACACGGGGGTCTGTGCTGATTGTTCATCGGCGCAGCCCCCCCCCCCGCGGATGCCTGCCCAGGACCACCAGGACCTCCAGGGATGGCCAGAAAGGAACCCAAACAGGTATACCATCCTAGACCACCAGGGGTATGCTAATCAATGCCCAGGCAGCTGCCAATCAGTGCCCAGGCAGCTGCCAATCAGTGCCTATTATTTTTTGCCAGCCAGTGCCATCAGTGATGCCTATCAGTGCAATAAGTGTCACCCGACAGTGGCCAGTGCTGCCTATCAGTGCCACCCACAAGTACTCATCAATGCATCCTTACAGTGCCCAGTGTCGCCTGTCAGTGCCACCTATTAGTGCCCATCAGTGCCGCCTATCATTGCCACCCATCAGTGCCACCTCATCAGTGCCACCTCATCAGTGCCACCTCATCAGTGCCATCTAATTGATGCAACCTCATTGGTGCCGCCTTATCGGTACAGCTTATCAGTCCCCATCAGTGAAGGAGAAAAACAATTTTTGTAAAAAAATTATTTAACAGAAACAAAGAAAAACTTTTTATTTTTTCAAAATTTTCGGTCTTTTTTTATATGTTCAGAAAAAAATAAAAACTGCAGAGGTGATCAAATACCACCAAAAGAAATCTCTATTTGTGGGAACAAACTGATAAAAATTTAGTTTGGGTACAGTGTAGCGTGACTGCGCAATTATCATTTAAAAAAAGTGACAGCACTAAAAGCTGAAAATTGGTCTGGGCAGGAAGGGGGGTAAGTGGCTCTGAAGTGGTTTTAATTTGTTTTTTTTTTCAAAGTTTTTATTTCTTTGTTTTTATCTGGTAATTGTGCAAATAAGGCCGGCCATACACGGTTCGAATCTTGGCCGGTTCAGCAGGAATTGTCAGCACTGTCTGTGTTGATGGGGCAATCGAATTTCTTTCATGCAATACGTGGTTGCAGGAAAGAAATTTGCATCGTGTATGACCAACCTAACACACTTTTTATTCATTTGTGGCTACATTTATATCTAAACTGTATCTAAGCAAGAGCCATGGTTGTCACACAGGCTGGACTTGTCTGCTTTTGTTCATCTCCAATACATAGTGGATTTATTGCATTAGTAGTTTACACAAAGTAGATGCTTTGGCTCTTGATGTTTTTTCAGCTCACTTCTGGTAAGATCAGCAAGGTATTTTGTGTACTTGCCTAAATTGTTCTTAGCCGGAAAAAAAGAAAACAAAAAACAAATGTGGCCACCACATCTAAAAACTGGCAAGATCATATTTTTGGGGTTAAATACGCTTTAAAAAGGTAATTTGTTGCACTATTGAAATGTGAAAGAATAATCCAAGGACTGCCTGCTACAAAAAAATGCAGCAGTGGCCACTGTAACTGCTGGAAATGTTTTCTGTTTTGAATGTGTATTGCTTTCCAGGGATCTGGAGCCAAATGATTTAAAACAAATGGTTAATATTCAAAGGACTTTGTTTTGCAGGTATGTCTTTTTTGGGGATTTATTTTTATGACACTCACCTTGCCCGCCGTCTGTGCATTTAAAATTGCGCCCCCCCACCCCATTGAAGTCAGCTGGGAAACCCAACACTTACAGGAGTATCAATCTCCCATGGCCCCCAAAGTTGATTGGTGGGTTTTCCCGCTGGCTTCCACGTCACTACAGTATACAGTAATGATGTAAATGTCAGCAGGAGGAACCAGTGACCACTGTGGGGGACCAGGTGATTGACATTCTGCCAAGTATCAGTTTTCCGGCAGACTTCAGGAGACTATTCCTCAAAAAAAGGAGGAGCAATTCAGCAGAGTGGGCAAAGGAAGAGGCAAGTGCATACTCTTGTGTGTGTGTGTGTGTGTGTGTGTGTGTGTGTATATCTCTACAGTCAGGTCCATAAATATTGGGACATCGACACAATTCTAATCTTTTTGCTCTATACACCACCACAATGGATTTGAAATGAAACGAGCAAGATGTGCTTTAACTGCAGACTTTCAGCTTTAATTTGAGGGTATTTACATCCAAATCAGGTGAACGGTTTAGGAATTACAACAGTTTGTATATGTGCCTCCCACTTTTTAAGGGACCAAAAGTAAAGGGATAATTGGCTGCTCAGCTGTCCCATGGCCAGGTGTGTGTTATTCCCTCATTATGCTCCAAGAACAAGCAGGAACTGAAGACAGTTGCAGTAGAGGCCTGGCAGAGCATCACCAGGGATGAAACCCAGCGTCTGGTGATGTCTATGCGTTCCAGACTTCAGGCTGTAGTTGATTGCAAAGGATTTGCAACCAAGCATTAAAAAGTGAAAGTTTGATGGATGATTGTTAATCTGTCCCATTACTTTTGGTCCCTTAAAAAGTGTGAGGCACATATACAAACTGATTTGGATGTAAATACCCTCAAATTAAAGCTGAAAGTCTGCAGTTAAAAGCACATCTTGTTTGTTTCATTTCAAATCCATTGTGATGGTGTATAGAGCCAAAGAATTGTGTCCATGTCCCAATATTTATGGACCTGACACACACACACATATACATATATATATATATATATATATATATTTATTTTGGTGGGATTGTATATATATATTTATATTACAAACACTCACAAAATATATATGTAGCACCCTGGAGTTTAGGCAAGGTTGCTCCTCACAAATTTACCTGCCAGGAATAACTATCCTGGTTGATTGTTAGAGATCTGTTGATTTATCCCTAAGTTTGGCCTTGTTGCACTTTACTCTTCTACCACTAGGTGGCCAGGTACTTGGTGGTACTACATATAAAAAGGTAACGCAAGGTCAGGTTATGGGTATATGGGGTATCTCAGCCAATGGGCAGGGGTTTTCTTGAATCCTTTGGCCTGTTGGGAGAGCCTATATATTCGGGTGGAGTCAGGTGATCTGTGTTTTCTGCCACCTGGACGGCTGTCTGGGTGGACGTGTGTTGTACTGCCTGGGTTGCTAGGCCGGAGTTTGGGACTATCCCGGACACATCTGGCTGCTAGGCTGTCTGAGGGCCTATCCAGAAGTAAGAGAGCAGCGCAGGGTTGGGACTGCTTCTGAGCAGTGTGTGTGTGTGTGTGTGTGTGTACACATACACACAGTTGTGCTCATAAGTTTACATACCCTGGGAGAATTTATAATTTCTTGGCCATTTTTCAAATAATATGAATGATAACACGTAAAACATTTCTTTCATTCATGGTTAGTGTTTGGCTGAAGCCATTTATTATCAATCAACTGTGTTTACTCTTTTTAAATCATAATGGCAACAGAAACTAATCAAATGACCCTGATCAAAAGTTTGGACACAAATGGGTTTTAAAAGGGGTTTTGGCTATTAAAAAGGTAACCATCCTCACCTGTGAGCTGTTTTGCTTGTAATTAGTGTTTGTATGTGTGTGTGTGTGCGTGTGTGTATAAAAAGGTCAATGCATTTCTGGACTGCTGACAGACCCTTGCATCTTTCATCCAGTGCTGCACTGACGTTTCTGGATTCTGAGTCATGGGGAAAGCAAAAGAATTGTCAAAGGATCTGCAGGAAAAGGTAGTTGAACTGTATAAAACAGGAAAGGGATATAAAAAGATATCCAAGGAATTGAGAATGCCAATCAGCAGTGTTCAAACTCTAATCAAGAAGTAGAAAATGAGGGGTTCTGTTGAAACCAAACCACGGTTAGGTAGACCAACTGACATTTCAGCCACAACTGCCAGGAAAATTGTTTGGGATGCAAAGAAAAACCCACAAATGACTTAAAGTGAAATACTGGACTGTCTGAAAACATGTGGTGTGGCTGTTTCAAGATACACAATAAAGGAGGGACTTGAAGAAAGATGGGCTGCATGGTAGAGAGTCGCCTGAAGAAAGCCATTACTACGCAAATGCCACAAAGTGTCCGAGACAAGCCTCAAACGTTCTGACACAAAGTCATATGGAGTGATGAGACCATAATTGAGCTTTTTGGCCACAACCATAAATGCTATATTTGGAGAGGAGTCAACAAGGTCTATGATGAAAGGTACGGAGGTGGATCACTGATGTTTTGGGGATGTGTGAACTACAGAGGCACAGGAAATTTGGTCAAAATTGTTGGCAAGATAAATGCAGTATGTTATCCAATACTGGAGGAACATTTGCATTCATCAGTCAGGAAGCTGAGCATGGGACGTACTTGGACATTCCAACATGACAATGATCCAAAACACAAGGCCAAGTCGACCTGTCATTGGCTACAGCAGAATAAAGTGAAGGTTCTGGAGTGGCCATCTCAGTCTCCTGGCCTCAATATCAATGAGCCACTCTGGGGAGATCTCAAACATGCAGTTCATGCAAGACAGCCCAAGAATTTACAGGAACTGGAGGCTTTTTGCCAAGAGGAATGAACAGCTTTACCATCTGAGAAGATAAAGAGCCTCATCCACAAATACCACAAAAGACTTCAGGCTGTCATTGATTTTTAAAGGGGGCAATACACGGTATTAAGAATTGGGGTATGTAAACTTTTGATCAGGGTCATTTGGGTAATTTCTGTTGTCATTATGATTTAAAAAGAGTAAACACATTGATTGATAATAAATGGCTTCAGCCAAACACTAACCATGAGTGAAAGAAAAGTTTTTGTGTTATTATTCATTATCTCTGAAAAAAAAAAAATTATATACAGTATACACACACACATATATATATATATATATATATATATATATATATACACACACAGGATTTATATAGCGCCGACAGTTTACGCAGCGCTTTATATTATATATACACACACACACACACACACACATACATATATATATATTTATTTTGGTGGGAATTTATTTTTGTGACGGAGTCACCTTAAGTTATCATCTGTGCATAGAAGAAATTAGTTCTGCCATTTCATTAAAAACATATATATTTATAATCAATTAAATAAATACTGCTTGTTCATCGCACAGCTGCACGGTTAAAAGAAAAATTAAAAAATATATATTTATATATATTTATATGAGAGGGCAATATTAATGGCAATAAAAAAGGCTTTAAGGTAATCTTTCATTAAAAACATATTACCTTATAAATCTTTGAAAACAGCCGTAAGCGTAAAATTTTATGTTTGTGACTGTTGTAATGGAGGAGTCAAGTTCCATATATCAAGAATTACTCTTTCTGCATCACTCTCTCACTTCTAAGCCTTCAAGCCCTCCACAACTGATTACATAAACTTTATAAGATATACGCTACATTTTTAAATTGCATGCTAGTCATCCCAGGGTTAAATTGGGACTAAAAGCAATTTTGGCTTATAAAATATACCAGGCCACAATTATGTATGACCAAAGTTTGCTATTTGCTAAGCCCAGTGGACTAATTATAGAAATGGATTGGTCTGTGATACAGGACAGAGTCAGCAGTGGTGCCAAGTGTGACTATGTATAGGCTACATTTAACTAAACTTTTAATAAAATGAGGCCGGAAAGTAGCCCAAAAATATACAAGCCCTTTTGGTAAATGGCAGTGTTTTCAGCTTTTTGGCTGGGCTTCCACCATCTCCAGCTTGCAGAAAACGAGGGCCTTATCTTTTAAATGCTAAAGCTACTAAAAACATTTTAAGATTTTATTTAGAGTTTTTAAAACTGCTTTCGCTCTATATATCCTAAAGCCTCGTACACCCGATCGGATTTTTGTCGGGGAATTGTGTGATGACAGACCGTTTGCCTAAAATCTGACCATTAGTACGCTCCATCAGACAATTGTTGCCCAACATTCAGCCAACAAATGTTGGAAGGAAGGCTAGTAAATTTTCGCCAGACAACCACTCTGTTGTCAGATTTTCCTTTTAGTGTGTACACAAGTCCTTCACACAAAAGTTGAAAGTACAAACATGCATGCTCGGAATCAATGCTCACCAAACACGACATTAGCAGAAGGTGCCCAAAGGGTGGTGCTCAAGAGCTAAAATTCCATGTAGTACGTCACTACGTTCATGTTTGTTGGTTGACAATTGTGTACCATTTGTATGCAAGACAAGTTCACGGCACACACCCTTCCGACAAAAGTCTGATGCTTTGTCTGCGCAAAATCCAATCGTGTGTACGAGGCTTTAGGCTGTCTGTGGACCTATGAAGGTACTAACTGGTTTAATACGATGGGGAGCTGGCAGAAGGTCCACGAACAGATATTTGGCAGATTTTCCAAGCTTCCCAAATTGAAGTTCCCAGACAATGATTGTTAGGTTGGGTTTGAGCTTTTCATACACGTGAAATGGTTGACCAATATAGTTGAAAATGTCGAGGTTGAACAAAAGAGATCTCATATCTATAAGTAGATAGAAGTGTTAAAACCCTAAAAATAAATATTTCCTATTTGCTCCCTTTTTTTGTTAAATATATCTTTAAAAGCATTTTGTTATATCTGGTCAATAAGTGCCAAAAAAAATATAATACCACCTGTTGATTGTACTAATAGCTAATAATGTCTTGCATAAATCTCAGATAATGTTATCATATCTGCCCAGCTCTCTGTGGACTACAAGAAAATCCCCCCTAGGTTTTTGACATGACAATAGTAAGGGTGTTCTGCAGTCATAACACACTTCATGCTTTAGGGTGACAATGCTACTCGCTACTCCCCCCATAGATACAGAGCAGGAAGCGTATTACTAGATGAAAAATAAATTAACAAAATAATGCAGCCACCACGCTTAAGGACTGGCAAGCTGCAATATTTTACAATTTTTTCTTGTGTTTAAATAAGCTTTACTATTGTATAAGATATACATTTTGCTCACTAGATATACTGCATGTGTCTTCCATAGCATGAGTCCATGGTACCAATGTAGCTCATCCAGGGGTTTCAGCAGCTGTGACAGTGTTGGGGAGAATGAAAACCATTACCTAAAATCAGGGTTCTCATTTCTCGAGCAGCATTCAATAGGTCGGGAGATATCAGAATCTCGTTGTTACAATTGGGCCTACTATCTTGAAGTATGAATTTCAGGACCAGCTTACTGGCTGCCATACAGGGCTGATGAAGTGCTACCAAAAACTGACCCTGGACAGGACAACCATATATTCTTCCAAAATTTGATCATTGTCACTGTGTGGTTGGTCATGGGGAAACCCAGAAAATGCATCAGATTACTGTCTAATGCCCCGTACACACGGTCGGATTTTCCGATGGAAAATGTCCGATCGGAGCGTGTTGTCGGAAATTCCGACCGTGTGTGGGCTCCATCGGACATTTTCCATCGGATTTTCCGACACACAAAGTTGGAGAGCAGGAGATAAATTTTTCCGACAACAAAATCCGATCACGTCAATTCCGACCGTGTGTGGCCTGTTCCGACGCACAAAGTGCCATGCATGCTCAGAAGAAATTCCGACACGCAAGAGCTCGTTCTGGTAAACTTAGCGTTCGCTATGGATACAGCACTTTCGTCACGCTGCAATGTTCAAAATGGTTTAATACAGCGCACTCTCTTCTTCTTTATAATGTGACAAGAATATAGTAGTTTTGCTGCTCATATTCACACACACTTCTCACAAACTTATTTCGTTACTATTTATCGGGATTCCCTCAATATATTTTGATTTCTCACATCTGACAACATATTTTTTTTGTATTGTATTTTTTTTTTGGCTTTAATGTAGATTCTTGTTTTGTGTTTGTATTTTTTTGAAGGGTGTTATTTTTTGGGGGGGGATTTTGATTTGTACTCCCGAAAATGTTTGTGTGTGTTTTTTGTGACAAGTTCCCACAACACCATTGATATGTTGTTCTATTTAATCTGTAGGAGATTGTTTGGTGTTGTTGTCCCTTGTTAATTTCACATTTTATGTTAGAATTGTACCTGAATCGTCACCAACAAACTGTCCTTTTTGGCTGAAAACACACATAGGAGAGTATAATTTCCCCAAAAAATTTTTATTAAGGGCTCACAACTAAACAAAGAGGGAGGCAACGCTGGAGAAACAGCAGAAGTGGGTGAAGCCTTGGACCCGCAGGGCACACATCAACTATTTCAAAGCAAAATTGGTGGCCTGAGGAGTCCTTATCTAAGGGAGGGCAGTCTGGTCCAGAAGTCCCAGAGATCCGGAAAGCAGCAGATGACATCTGTGTCCCCAGGCTGTGGTCATATGAGAGACTGCATCTTTTGTCAGACCAGACTGAACCCAGGGTCATCACTCTCAGGTCTTCCTTCCACGCTTCCTTCCACGCGGTGGCTCTGGTGGTGGAGTTGTGGCAGCAGGAGGAGGAGGATGGTCCAACTCAATCACGTCGGTCTTGGGTGTTAGTTCCCCACTCACCCCCTTACGTAGGACTTTATACATAAGGTCCTCACAGAGCCTGCGTTGACCCTCCTGCATGCCCTGCAGTTTGGTGGCAGCCATGCAGGCAAAGGCCTCTTCAGGAGCGGGTAAGGCTCGTAGGGACGCCGAAGCCTCCTGAATTAGCCTGAACGCAGAATCCTGCACGGGACTCGGAGTCGTTTTCCTGGCTCCTTTGTATGGAAGGCGGAGGGGAGGAACCTGAGATTCAGTCAGGCTGCGACTGGTCCCAGGCTTCTCTTGGCTGACACTTAGCCCCGCCTCCTCCTGGCTGCCACTAATCCCCGCCTCCTCCTGACTGCCACATTCCACAGCCTCCTCCTGGCTGAGGTCTTCCTGTGTATGAAAAAGGGACATAGTTTTAGTTTTTTATTCATCAATCACACACAATTTTCACCTCCTGACTGTTGCAAATTGAATGTTAACAAATATAACAGACTATCCTTCTGAGCCCAGCAGTTTTCATTCTTGTCCCAAATTTGGGTGCCCACTACTGTCTATTGATATGTAAAACACTTTTTTCAATCAGCAATTAGTGATTAATAATAACATCTATAGTAAACATCATTTCTTTATTGCCCAGAAATCTGTAGAAGAATGCTATACCTGGCTCCAGCTGGGCTCCTCCACTTCTTCCTGGCTGGAAGGCCCAGGTTGGACATCGGAAGCCTCAGCTGGGGTGGAAGGAAGAGTAGAGTAGAGAGGGATTCCCTGACTTCAGTGTGGTCTGACAGAAATCACAGTCTCTCATAGTACCACAGCCTGGGGACATAAATGTCATCTGCTGCAGCTCCGGATCTCTGAGAATCCGTGACCTTCTTGCGCTCCCTCAGATAAGTGCTCCTCAGGCCACCAATTTTGGCTTTTAAATAGGGGATGGTTGCTGTGGGGACCACCGGCTTCACCAACTCCAGCAGTTTCTCCAGCGCTGCCTGCCTCTTCTGTTTGTGATTATAGTGGGGGTGTCTCACTTGCCACAGACAGGGCAGCTCCCTGTATTTGTCAATGAACAGGGGGAGGAAATTGTGGTCGTTGACGCCATCCATTTTCTCTGCAAGACACAACACAAGACAAACCCTAATGTCAGGCCAAACTCCCCCAATCTTGTTACAATATAGGCTTCCATTTCGAAGCAGTATAGGCCCAATTTTAGATCCTACCTTCGTTATCACGATCGGCGCCTCCGATGCTCCTTCCTCCGCTCACAGATCGTACGTAAGACGCACGCGTGTTACGCTTTATACACACTGCACATGCGTGTAACTCCGCCCGCCCCTGACGTTCTTTCTAGTCTATTCCCCGCCCCTTTTCGTTCGGTGCAGTGGGGGAAGAGCACATGGCGGAGACACAGCAGGACCGTGCTAACTGTAGCAACGACGAGGAGGAGGAGGAAAGGCCGGATCTGGACACGTCCCGAGCCAGAAGGAGATTTAAGGACTCAAATATGTCCTTTGGGGAGAAGTTGGAGATGGTGGACATCCTGAAGAAGGCCGACTATGACGGGAAGTATGGACCTTACCCCAACCCCAATGTCAGAAAGGCCAAGATCATGGCGAAAGTGGTCAGGAGTCTGCACCGGAATTTCGGGGTACGATGATCGAAAGATCAGCTCAGGAAGCGGTGGTCGGACCTAAAATTACTAGAACATGAGCAGTACAGAAAGATCCGGAGAGTGCTGCAAAAAAGTAAGTAGTTGTCCTGTGTTCCTATTCTTTATGTTTATTACGTTCGTGCTGCTCCATGTGCTTTTAGGAACTGTTGTACAGTTTAAAATGGCAACTTTCATGTTCATGGGCACATTATTTGTTCGTATCAAACATTTTTCTTTCCGACTCAAAAATACCATTGTTTAGGCCATATGCATTTGGCCACCATTTTTACGCCCTATACTTGTCTTAAAAAAATTGGGTTGTGTAGATGGGTTTGTTACTAGAATGAAATGCAAACTAGATTCTGTGTAAGGAGAGGACACTCAGCAGCTGTTTACACATCTGGACGCTGGGACCCCAGAACACCATTTTTATTAGGGGACCCACACAGGTGCTCCAGTGTATACTATAGGGGGGGGGGGGCTACATCTGTGAAGCTTGTACCAAACAGGTAAAGTATTGAAGCTTGACAAAGGACACTGAAAATGCTACATTTTGGAACTCTGCTAAAATTGACAATTGTACCTCACTTCCAAGCAATGTTTCCTATTTCTAGTTCTGCCATCAAATATCTGTGTGCTAATTATACCATTTTGTTTGACATAGGGGATAAAAGACTCGGACGACACCCCTCATCCGAGGAGACCAGAGCCCCCCCCCCTCTGGAAGAAGGGGAAATCCCCCCAACCCAAGAAGAGCAGGAGGAGGAAGACGTGGTGGAACTAGTCACCACAACAGGTGAGTGTCTGCGACCACAGGCTCAGGTGAGAGATGGATGCTGACATATTTTTGATACCTGTTTTTGTTTGGTTTCTCTCTTTTTAGGTGATCGTGATGTTGTGGATCCAGATCCTTTCACATCCGAAAGTGCCCAGATCCTGATCGGGGAGATCATGGGGTGTAATTTACAATTGGAAAACATCAAGAAAAACATCAATGATTTTATTCCAAAAAATAAAAACATCATTGATGTTTTGGGGCGAGTTTAAAACCCCTCCAAATCACTTTCTTCTGTGTGCTACAATGTGCAAAATGTTTTTGTGATTTTTCACAAAGCCAAATTTGGAGGATGCACACAGTGTGTCAACATGTGCTATCTGCCATCACGGGAGATCAATGGACGCGTTTTGGGGGTGCAACCCCTTCCTCAATAATAAAGTAGCGGTGAGGAAGGGCTTGCTCCCCCAAACCACGTCCCTTGATCCCCCGTGATGGCAGGTCGACACATGTTGACATTGGTAAATTGCTCTGCATCTTCCAAATTTGGCTTTTCCTGGGGTGACTTCACCCCATCTGAACGCAATATCAAACACAGTTCCTAAATACTCATGTCTGATATTGCCTTCAAGTTCTACAAAATGTGACATTTGTAAGTTCAAGATTTGTGTCTTTCTTGTTGGTTTTACACATGCCTGTTTTATCTAAAATGGACATTTCTATTTTTGATAATGCTACCCCAAAAATTGTTATACAACAAACATGTTGGTTTGTTTGAAAAACCTTTGGTAAATGCACATGTGATTGTGCAGGTATAAAAAAGTTTGTTAAGCAAGAATGTGTGGATTATTGTCTCAACGCTACAACACTTTTGGGGTGATGTCATTGGTGTTTTCAGAGAAAATGGGGGTTATTTACTAAGGGCAAATCCTCTTGGCACTACAAGTGCAGTTTCAGTGCAGTTGCAACTGCACTTGTAGTGAAATGTGTTTTTGCATTTAGTAAATAACAGCCAACAGTGCTTTGTATAATAAGGTTACACAATCACGAAATTTTCTGGACTCAACACATTTCTGTCAGGGTCAGCTAAAACAAACACAAGCAGTAAATGTCCACAAAGATTTTCTTTTTTTTTTATTATAAAAAGGCTTCACAGATTTGCTGGCATATTGATAGCCCCCCTACCCGCAAAGAACTCCAGGTAGCGTAACCGGACATCACGGGCACTCAGGGAGGGCAAGCCAGGACGGCCGCTTTCAAGCGCCGTCAGTGTGGTTTCATGTATCATTCCGGCCTCAGGCCCAACTGAGCCAGCATAGTTGGCTGAATGTTTCCTTAAAAAGTTATGGAGAATACACGCCAATATAATATGGTTCAGTTTATACTCCGCCATATGGATGGGTGTCCTAAATAGGCGGAACCGGCTGGCCAGGATTCCAAATGTGTTCTCCACCACTCTTCGGGCTCTGGCCAGCCGGTAATTAAAAACCCTCTGTTCCGGGGTGAGGGTCCTCATCGGGAATGGCCGCATCAGGTGGTCCCCCAGCGCAAACGCTTCATCAGCAACTAACACGAATGGGAGTCCTTCCACATTGTCCTCTGGAGCTGGCAAGTCCAAGCTGCCATTCTGGAGACGCCTGTAGAACTCTGTCTGGGCGATGACTCCACCATCGGACATCCGGCCATTCTTCCCCACGTCCACATACAAGAAGTCGTAATTAGCCGACACCACCGCCAACATCACTATACTATTGATCCCCTTATAGTTGAAATAGTACGACCCCGAGTTGGGTGGTGGGACGATGTGGACGTGTTTCCCATCAATTGCCCCTCCGCAGTTAGGAAAGTCCCACCGCTGGGCAAAGTGGGAGGCCACAGTCTGCCATTCCTGTGGCGTGGAAGGAAACTGTTGAGGGAAAAAATAAAAAATAAAACATTACTATTTTTGCTCAGAAACATGGCAAGAAGATTAGGCACAAACATTATGGGTCAACCTCCAGATAGCATTTAGGGGAATTTAACAACGCCAAAGTATAAAGGTATACCTATCATATTCCCCCTCCCCCCCCTCTCATGGGCCATTTCTAACATTATGGGGTGTGTGGAAATCTTGGACAGGTAACCCTCTTCACTTCATTGAGAGATGAATGCCTAAATAATGGGTATTACTTGGAACAGCCCCTCCTTAGTTACACTATTGGCAGCCCACTGGACAGGTAAGAAGTGTCATAATACCAAGATATAAATACACATTGTACACATTTGTGGACATTTGGACATTCTGCTATTACCTATCAAGATAATAATAGAATACAAAAACTTTAAACAGTACTATTTGAAAGTATACAGGCAGGCCCTTGCACTACATGCTTTGGGGAATTCATCCATAAATCTGAGCACAAAAGAGATGGGTATAGTGTGTATGGGTTTTGCAAAGTCAGCAGATAGAGGATTGAGGATAGATAGAGAATTGGGATCAGCTGAGTTAGCAATTGGGGGAGGGAGGGTTACTAAAAATTATTTGGGGACACCACAAAAAAAAAGCCTCTGGCACTCTGCCTGAATTTAAAGAAAAAATAAAATTTCAAAACATTTTAGGGGGTGTTTGGGGTAAAGCACTACTATGGAGCTTATAAAATACATTGTTAAGTGACTACATGAGGTGAATATAGGGCCAGGAGACACCATGCTGGGGAGGTTATTGAAGGGCAAATATGTATGAAGGACCTAAAATAATAATTACATAAAAATCCTGCATGCATGAGGACAAAGGGGACATTCACAGCATATTACAATCATGGTAATTAGGGAATGAGGAAAGAAATACAATATATTAGCAAACATTCAATACAATAAAATGTGATATTAAAGGATAAATCTTACCTTCATATACTCCTTCTGTAGAACCTGGATGATGGCAGAACAGGTCTTTGGCATAATGATCCCCAGAGCCTGGGGGGAGATGCCTGTCGAGAACTTCAAGTCCTGCAGGCTTCTCCCTGTCGCCAAATACCGCAGGGTAGCGACCAACCTCTGCTCCGGAGCAGGGGCGGACTGACCATTGAGCCACTCGGGCACTGCCCGAGGGCCCTGGGCCACTAGGGGGCCCCATCAGGGTTGCCAGCCTCAGTAAAACAAGGGACAGTAGGTATAAATCTGTGTTTTTTTTACATCTGTCTGTGTATACTGTGTGTGCGCATGTATGTGTATATTGTGTGATTGTATACTGTGTGTGCGTATACTGTGTGGCCCCATAATCTCTGATTGCCTGGGGGCCCCATAATCTCCTATTGCCCGGGGGCCCCATGAGTTATTAGTCCGCCCCTGCTCCGGAGTGATGGCTTGCCTCATGCAGGTATCCTGCCTGCTAATATAAGGGGTCAGCGAAGCCAACAGACGGTGAAACACGGGGTCCGTCATCCTGAGAAAGTTCCTGAAATCATCAGGATTATTCTCACGGATCTCACGGAGCAAAGGCATATGAGAGAACTGGTCACGCTGAAGCAACCAATTCTTGGTCCATGAACTCCTCCCCACCCTGTTCGTGGACTGGACTTGTGTCAAGGTCAGGACCCCAACACCAAGCCCCCGCATAGCACGAACTCTACGAGGAGTACGCATACGCAACATGGCTAGAAAACAGTCGGCTGCTCAGAACGAAGTAACAGAACGCACTAAAGAACAGCAAGGCCTGTGAAGAGCGACCTGAAAAACAGTAACGAACGAACAAGAATACAATGACTAATTAAAGTCACGCGGAACTTGCTGCACGCACTGAAGAGCAGATACAAACCCACAAGCACAAACTGAAAGCCACGAGTCTGAAAAAGCGCAAATCGTCTCTCACCAAACTTTTACTAACATGAGATTAGCAAAAGGAGCCCAAAGGGTGCCGCGCTTGGTTCTGAACCGGCCTTTTCTAGTCTCGTCGTACATGGTGTACGTGACTGCGTGGTTGGCGATCGGAAATTCCGACAACTTTGTGCGACCGTGTGTACGCAAAACAAGTTTGAGCCAACATCCGTTGGAAAAAATCCTAGGATTTTGTTGTCGGAATGTCCGAACAAAGTCCGACCGTGTGTACGGGGCATAAATGTTCTTATTTGTAGTGAAGGGTCTAATTAAACTGGGCTACCCGGGCTATCCAATGCTGTTCTAACTCTCCAAGTTTGGCAGTTTCCGAATAAGCAATAGGCAAACTAATTTTATCAAAGCTCACGATTCTTTTAACCAATTGTAAGTCGTTCTTTGGCTTTATATAATAAAGGCGTTTGTACAATATCACGCTATTGGAGCACTTTTCTATATACCCACCTCATCTGGCCACGGCCCATCGGGACATCCCAACGTGAGTCTGACACAATTGGAGGAAATCCCATATTACCAGTGTGTTCCATTGATTTTTTAGGAGACCTCACAACTTATCTGATCCTGCAGAGGTTTATCTGTCAGCGTGTTTGAACACTTTAGAAATAGATGGTCAACTATCTGGTAAGCGTCGCCACTAATAGGGTGATGGGTGTCACAGAAGGACTTTGATCTTTGGTGGCAGAACCTCTTTAAAGCATTTCTCGTTTTCAGAGTCTTCCATATACATCACTGGATTAACTCAATGTACACCTTCTAGAACTGATTTCCTTTCACACAGATGTTACATGGACATTTTGACTTTGATGTTTTATCACTGTGTGAGATCACGGAGATCGATTTACACTATGGTATCATCTTTTCATTTTTATTCAATTTGGTTTCTCATTTTTGATATTTCCCTTGATTAGCGCAACTTTTTTGTTTATTATATGTTTTACTATGATTATATCACATGGCTAGCCGCTGCTGTCATTCACGGTTCTTTTGTTTTTTACTTTTGCGCGATATACCACTTAGAATTGAATTTGTACGGTGCAGCTGTTGAGTTGGCATCTGTGCACTGCAAGAGTTACCCTATGCTCTTGAGTGCTCAAGTAGAGCTGAGGATGCCCGCAATTGTCTACCTGTTGCGGTAGATGAATGGACACTAGACTTTCACATTAGGGAAACCAGGCGCAACCAGTGAGCCACCACCAGGCGAGAAATGACAAGATACTGTTGTGGCAAGATCACAGAGCTGTAAAAAGTCAAATGAGTTAACCTTTACCCATAAAGAAAATGGCAATCTTGAATTGACATACCCTTTAACATGACCTTGTCAGGACGTAAACAAATTTACAATGGCACTAACCTGAGAAGAAAGCAGTATTATACACACCTGCCTGTCAGCCTGCGGGCTAAAACTCTGCTCTGTATCAGAGCTCTCAGCACCAATCCTATCCCACACTTTGAGGTGCAATAGTGTGTCCCCTACTGGCCATTGTGGTTCCTCCAGCCGACCCCTATTTCACTTCTGTCTCCTGCATTGACTAAGGGTCAGCAGGAGAAACCAGAGTGACCCGCAAGGGGAAACTTCTATTCAACCAGCCTTAGGAGTAAAAATTGGATTGGTGCCAGGAACTCTGCTACAGGAGCATAGTTTTAGCAAAGGAACTGACAGGTATGCATAAAATTGCTTTTTTATCCCAGGTTAGTGCCTTCGTAACTGTTGACCCTCTCACATGGATACTTTAAAATATAAAAGGGGTTGAGGAAAAAAATAAAAAGCATTTCAGATCAGTACTAGGAATTTGGCATTCATTGTTAAATCTTAACTGCTCCTGCTCTCTGGATACCAAGCTAACCCATTGCAGTAACTTCCTCAAACTGAAGAAATGGGGCATTTCTAAAGTGACAGGGCCTGCCTGCTATGGATCTATATATGGAGGACAGGTGGATGATTGATAGTTCTGTCCCCTCTATTCATATATCCAGTTTAATTCATAGAAACGGTAGTATTTCTATGAATTGAGCAGCAGGTGGTTTGAATTGAGGTGGTGAGCATAGCTGGACTCACTTGATGACAGCCTATTAGTTCTATTAACCCCGTCGCACTGGAAGATTACAGCATTGGGGGTTGGGCATTGACAGAGGAGGATTTCAACTTAAAGAAGAGGCATCATTCATGACTAGGGACACATCCTACTGCCTGTAAGCTAAAGTGATTGTTAATGATCACCTTGTAAAACAACCCATTCAGTTTAAGACAAATGAAAGGCAAAACATTTGGGTATAGATATACAACAAAAAAAACAAAAAAACAAAAAAACAAAACACACCACTATAAATACCCCCCCCCCCTTTTCTATAAGTGATCACATTCCCTTTGCTCTCAGTGTCAGGTCACCTGAGTCCAGGTGACAGATGCACCCAGTTGGGGTCTGGAGTGCACTGCAAGGTAGTGGACCTCATGGCTGACTGCAGTGATACAGGAGAGCCGGTACTCTGTAGTACCAACATGGATGACACTGGGAGCTAGAGCATGAGATTTCCCAGGCCGTGGAATCTAACAGCGAGCGGGTGTTCACCAGAGGCCCCTAGTGGTGGGGATGGATTTAGCTGCAGTCTGGCTTCAGGTCTCCCAGCTCACGCTCACGATATAGACCACAGGGAGGTAGAGAGGAAGCAGCAGACTTCAGGAGATAGTCAGGAGATAGTCAGGAGATAGCCAAAGGTCTGGGCAACAAGCAGGTAAGGATAGTCAAGAACAAGCCAAGATCGTAACTTGAATCAGACGTAGAATACAGAGCAAGTAGCACACGGAAGCCAAAAACACAATATTGATCAGCAGGGCTGGCTTGCAGTGCACAGGTTAATATAGAGTTCCTTGATAGGGGCTGGGGTGGAGCCATGCTTTGAGGAAACATTACTTAAAGTGGGGTTTCACCCAAAAAAAAAACTACATAAAAAATCCTGAAAAAAAAAAATACAAAAAAACATTTGGATATATATATTTTTTTTACTTACCTCTAAATGCCTGTTGCTAGGTGGTCCCTCGTAGTCTGCCTCTTCCAGTGCCTGGGCTGGTGACATCACTTCCCCCTCTGCACAGGAAAGGCTCAGCTCTGCTCCCTCCCTCCTGTCAATCATCTGGGACCCATTACAGGCCCCAGGTGACTGAGCGTCCAATCACGGCACAAGGCGCCACTCGCGCATGCGCAGTGGTTGCCAGGCTGTGAAGCCACAGCCCGGCGCCCACAGTTGCAATACTGGCGCCGACGAATTGAGGGGGAGACGAGCGGGGCTTCGATCCCCCACATCGCTCTACCCTGGGACAGGAAAGTGTCCAATTAAAAGTCAGCAGCTGCAGTATTTGTAGCTGCTGACTTTTAATTTTTTTTTTTGACTGGACCTCGGGTGGAACTCCTCTTTAAGCAGTCAGGTGAGAGTGGCTGGCCTCTTAAGCTGAACACAGAGAGGTAAGCTGACAGACAAACATTACTGCATATCCATGACAGTAACCCCCCTCTTACGAGGCCTCCCCCTCCCCTGCCTGGGCCCAGGTTTAGAGGGAAACTTCAGATGAAACCCCCTCAACAGATTAGGCGCAAAGACCTTAGATGCAGTGATCCAACACCTCTCCTCAGGACCAAACCCTTTCCAAAGCATGAGGTACTGAAGAATGCTGATTATCCTCAGAGACTAGGGCTGCGGTAGGGAGAGGACTTATTGAGGACTAAAGACTTCAGAAGGAAGGAGTTAGAGATTTTGAGGCCTTTAGGATTCTGGATTTTGAAACAAACCGGATTCAGTTTTTGTTTTTTTGTTTTTAACAAAGATAAACCGGATTCAGTTTAGAGGTTATAGTGTACGGACCAATGAATCTTGGGGCAAACATCAGAGAAGGAACTCAGAGCTTGACGTTCCTGATGGAGAGCCAGATTTTGTCCCCTGGCTCTAAAGAAGGTAGTTTACACCTGTGGCGGTCGGAAAAGCCTATGAATTTGTCAGCAGCTGCCCAGAGGGAATCATGAATGTCACCCCAAATGGTATTGAAAGACTCCTGAGCCATAGCCAAAGCTGGAATATCTGGAGAACAGGTCATGGGAAGATGGAGTTGAGAACCAAGAGAATATTGAGGGATTTGCAAAAGGCTCTCCAAAAACGAGGATGTAAATTGAACACTCCTGTTGGAAACAATATGGGTAGGAACCCCGTGGACGCGGAAAATTTCTCGAATAAAAATGGGAACAAAGGCAGGAGCAGAAGGAAGACCAGGAGGAGGAACAAAATGAGCCATCTTGGAGAACCGATTGATTACCACCCAAACGACCGTATTATTCTCTGAGAGTGGGAGATCGGTGATAAAATCCATGGCAATGTGAGACCATGGTTGCTTAGGAATGGGCAAGGACATGAGAAGACCAGCAGGAGCTTGTGTGGAGGATTTAGACTGAGCACAGACATGACAAGCCTTAATGTAGTCTTTGACATCCGAGCGGAGATTAGGCAACCATTAGTGAGGACTGATGAGCAGGAAGGATCGGAGGAACCCAGCATGACCTGCCACCTTGGAATCATGTCCCCAATGAAGGATCTTAGCTCTTAGCTCAGTGGGGATGAAGGTCTTGCCAGGAGGAATGTTTGACTCTAGGGTGGTAGGATGGGCAACAATGCATGAGGTCGGGACATGCATGAGTCGGAACGATCGGCTCAGGTTCAGGGGTGGACTCCTCGTCCAAAGTGTCAAATGACCTAGAGAGTGCATCAGCCCGACTGTTGCAGGGACCAGGTTTGTACGTAATCGTGAAACTGAAACGGGAAAAGAAAAGAAAAAAAAAAAAAAAAGACTCCACCTGGCCTGTCTGGGATTCAGACGTTTAGCATTCTGTAGGTACTGTAGATTCTTGTGAGCAGTAAAAATCGTTATGGAGTGAGGGGAACCCTCCAAGAGATGACGCCACTCCTCTAATGCTAATTTAATTGCAAGAAGTTCCGGATCACCGATAACATAATTTATCTCTGCCTGAGAATTTTTTTGGAGAAGAACGCACATGGTTGACGTCTCTTCTCAAAGGATTGAAAAAGCACAGCTCCCACCCCCATTGAAGAAGCGTCCACTTCAATAAAAAATGGATCCCCAGGATTAGGTCTCCTCAAGAGAGATCCAGAAACAAAGGCCTATTTCAGGTCGTAAAATGCAGAGACAGCTTCAGGGGGCTAGTCCTTGGCATTCGCACTCTTCTTGGTCAAATCGATAATAGGCGCAGCAATAGAAGAGTAAATCCTTATAAACTGCCTATAATAAATTTGTGAACTGAAGAAAGCGCTGTGTGGCCTTGAGGCTAGCAGGAAGAGGCCAGTTGGTAATGGCCAAGACCTTTCCAGGATCCATACGAAGACCCAAACTCGAGATAAAGCATCCCAGAAACAGGACCTCAGAACATTCAAAAGAACATTTCTCCAGCTTGGCAAACAGATTATTCTCTCTAAGGCGCTGAAGTACAATACGGACATGGTTTCTGTGGACGAGCAGATTTTCCGAAAAGATGAGAATGTCATCCAGATAGATGACAAACTGGTACAGCAGATCCCTGAAGATTTCATTGACAAAAGTTTTGGAACACAGCTGGGGCATTACACAAACCAAAAGTCATAACCAGGTATTCCTAATGCTCGTCTCTAGTGTTAAACTTGGTTTTCCATTTGTCACCTTCCCGTATCCGAATCAGATTGTATGCCACTCTGAGATCCAACTTGGTGAAAATGGAGGCACCCTTCAACCTGTCGAATAGCTCAGATATTAAGGGTAAGGGGTATCGATTTTTGATAGTCGATGCAGGGTCTCAAGGTACAATCCTTTTTGACAACAAAAAAGAACCCTGCTTCTGCAGGCGATGAGGATTTCCAGATGAAACCTCTCCCTACAGACGTCTTAATAGGTAGAGTCTGGAAGCAGATAGGGCCCCCTGAGAGAACAGTGCCATCAATTGCCAAGACTACCAGTGGCATAGTGAGGGGCGAAAGGATAAGCTTCATGGAAGAAGCAGTTCTCCAGTTCAAAAAATTGCCAGCACCCCCGGAATCCAGATATGCAAAGATCGATTAAGGAGAAGCGCCTACATGAAGAAACACTGGAAGAAGAAGATGAGAAGGTGTTGTTTCTGGGTCCAATACTCCACCTTTCAGATATATCAGACCAGAGCATTTCCTGGACGAAGCGAGCAGGAGTTACGAAAATGACCCTTGCCCCCACAATAGAGACACAAGCCCAGAGTTCTGCACCTAGCACGTTCTTCGGGGGTTAGCCTGGTCCAACCCAGTTGCATAGGTTTCTCAGCAGGCAGAAGATGCTCCACGGGATGAAGGGAGGAGAGCTCAGACTGGCTAGGGCCCAGGGAGTGCTGGCGTCTTTTCTAGTGACCTCCTGAAAACGTATGTCGATCTGGTTACACAAGGAAATTACATCGTCCTGACCGGCGGGTATGGCTCTTCCCGCTAATTCGTCTTTCACTCAGGCAGAGAGGCCATGTAAAATGGTTGCAACCAGTTCCAGCTCAACTCAGCTGTAAGGATACGGAACTGAAGAGCATATTGTCCCACTGAAGAAGATTCTTGGCGAAGACATAAAAGGGCATTGGCCTCTGAAGAAACCCAAGCCAGCTCCTCAAAGATGTTAGGAAAGAGCTTCAAGAAGTTGGACAGGCTGGAAACCACAGGATCATTCTTCTCCCACAGGGGGGCAGCCCAGGCTAAAGCTTCACCGGAGAGGTGGGAAATGATGTAGGCTACCTTTGCTCGATCAGACAGGAAGTTTTGAGGCTTGAGCTCAAAATGAATGGTGCATTGGCTGAGGAACCCCCTGCAGGCCTTGGAGTCCCTAGAGAAATGGGATAGAGCTGGCAGTTGTAGTGAATGTGTGCGATTGTACTTGAGGTTGCTGACTTGGGGTTCCCAAGGAGGCCTGAAGCTGCTCGAAGCGGAAAGCCAGATCCTGGAGGAATCGTATCACCTGAGTCTGATTCAATACCTGGGTCTCAAGTCTGCGGACTATGCCCTGCAATAGATCATCTGCGGGTAGCTGCACGTCAGTCAGGTTCATGGCTGATCAAAATGTCAGGTCACCTGAGTCCAGGTGACAGATGCTCTCATTTGGGGTCTGGAGTGCACCGCAAGGTAGTGGACCCTACGGCTGACTGCTGCGGATGGAGCTCTAGATAGATGTAGTACCAACACATATGACACTGGGAGTAGAGTATGAGATTTCCCAGGGCACGGAATCTAGGAGACAGAGGGTGTTCATCAGAGGCCCGTAGTGGCCTCCCAGCTCACTCTCCCTGTAGACTACAGGCAGGTAGAGAGGAAGCAGAAGACTGCGACAAAAAAGTATAGTCAGGAGATAACCAAAGGTTGGGACAACAAGGATGTAAGGATAGTCAGGAGATACCCCAACCTTTGGCTAACAAGCAGGTAAGGATAGTCAAGTACAATCCAAGATCGGTAAATGGAATTGACGTAGAACACAGAGCAAGTAGCACACAGAAGCCAAAAACACAATGATGATCAGCAGGGCTGGGTTGCAGTGCACAGGTTAATATAGAGTTCCTGTCAGAAACCACCATGAATCAGACTGTGACAGAAGTACAGTTAAATCACACTTGTTTAATAATAATAAAAAAAAGTTAAACAGAGTAAAACATAGTCAAAACATAGTCAAAACATGGCCAGAGTTCAGGAACCAGAACGGATAGTCAGACAAGCCAAAATGTCAGGGAGCCAGAGAACAGCGTAGTAGAACAGCAAGCAGGGTCTGGAGCCAGAAGGAATGTCAGCCAAGCAAGTCTTTACCAGGAACACAGGAGAGCACCTCTAGAGATGTGACCAAGGCGAAGGCAGAGATCATCTGGACGGCTTAAGTATGCAGGACTGACGAGCAGGATATCAACAGGTGAGTCACTGTGGAGAAATAGGAGCTGGCAATAAGCCAACAGCTGAGCGGCCAACTCAGAGAAGGAAGGGCTGAGCCCAGCCCTGTCAGTTCCCTGATAGGGGCTGGGGTGGAGCCATGCTTTGAGGAGAGATTACTTAAGCAGCCAGGTCCGAATGGCTGGCCTCTTAAGCTGAACACAGAGAGGTAAGCCGACAGACAAACATTACTGCCTATCAATGACACTCAGCTGGATAAGAGCACACTGATCTTCCTAGTGAAAGGCTGTGCAGGTGGGGTTGCGTTTCAGGACAAGTCTGATCAATGGAGGACAGCAGGCTGAGTTTCCAGCACAGCTAGATGGACCACGCTGTGCTCTCTTGCCTAGTGTGATCAGTTTCTAACAGGAAAACAGAGGGACTGGCAGGAACACCAGGGATTTCACACAAAGGAAGCAATACAAAGAGAACAGGATACTTTTTCATACAAGTACATGGTACAGCAAATATCAGGAATATGAAATGTTGAGGTAACTGACACTAAGTCCCTTGTGCCAAGTTGAGTTTTTTTTTTTGGATGCACTTAGGTTTTAAAAAAATCATAACCTTCCCTTTCATATTCCCTGCAGCACTGCATCCTTATGTTGGTCACTCTCCCACGAGTCGGCAACACTTGATCCACACAAGTCACCATAATTATACAGTGCCTTAAAAAGGTATTCATACCCCTTGACATTTTTCACATTTTGTCATGTTACAACTAAAAACATAAATGTATTTTATTGGGATATTATGTGATAGACCAACACAAAGTGGTGCATAATTGTGAAGTGGAAAGAAAATGATAAATGATTTTCAAAATGTTTTACAAATAAATATGTGAAAAGTGTGGTGTGCATTTGTATTCAGCCCCCCTGAGTCAATACTTTGTAGAACCACCTTTCACTGCAATTACAGCTACAAGTGATTCTGGGGATGTCTCCACCAACTTTGCACATCTGGAGAGTGACATTTTTGCCCATTCCTCTTGCAAAATAGTTCAAGCTCTGTCAGACTGAATGGAGAGTGTCTGAACAGCAATTTTCAAATCTTGCCACAGATTCTCAATTGGATTTAGGTCTGGACTTTGACCTGGCCATTCTAACACATGAATATGCTTTGATCTAAACCATTCCATTGTAGCTCTGGCTGTATGTATAAGGTCATGTCTTGCTGGAAGGTGAACTTCCGCCCCAGTCTCAAGTCTTTTGCAGACTCTAATGCCGCGTACACACGGTCGGACTTTTCGTCTACAAAAGTCCAACGGACGCCGACGGACTAAAGCTGGCTGGTAATCCGATCGTGTGTGGGCTTCTCCGGACTTTCAGCAGACTTTTTCAGCCTCAAATCCGACGGACTTTAGATTTGAAACATGCTTCAAATCTTTACGTCGTAACTACGACGGACCCCGAAATCCGCTCGTCTGTGTGCTAGTCCGACGGACAAAAACCCATGCTAGGGCAGCTATTGGCTACTGGCTATGAACTTCCTTATTTTAGTCCGGTGTACGTCATCACGTACGAATCCGTCAGACTTTTGTGTGGTCGTGTGTAGGCAAGTCCGTTCGTTAGAAAGTCTGCTGCAAGTCCGCCGAAAGTCCGCCGGAAGTCTGTTGGACAGGCTGTTGGACTTTTGTAGACGAAAAGTCCGACCGTGTGTACGCGGCATAACAGGTTTAATTCTAAGGTTGCCCTGTATTTGGCTCCATCCATCTTCCCATCAACTCTGACCAGCTTCCCTGTCCCTGCTGAAGAAAAGCATCCCCACAACATGATGCTGCCACCACCATGTTTCACGGTGGGGATGGTGTGTTCAGGGTGATGTGCAGTGCTAGTTTTCTGCCACACAGCGTTTTGCTTCTAGTCCAGAAAGTTTAATTATGGTCTCATCTGACCAGAGCACCTACTTCCACATGTTTGCTGTGTCCCCCCCACATGGCTTCTCGAACTGCAAATAGGACTTCTTATTTTTTTCCTTTAACAATGGCTTTCTTCTTGCCACTCTTCCATAGGCCAGATTTGTGGAGTGCGCAACAAATAGTTGTCCTGTGGACAGATTCTCCCACCTGAGCTGTGGATCTCTGCAGCTCCTCCAGAGTTACCATGGGCCTCTTGGCTGCTTCTCTGATTAATGCTCTCCCTGCCTGGCCTGTCAATTTAGGTGGACGGCCATGTCTTAGTAGGTTTGCAGTTGTGCCATACTCTTTCCATTTTCGGATGATGGATTGAACAGTGCTCTGTGAGATGTTCAAAGCTTGGGGTATTTTTTTATAACCTAACCCTGCTTTAAACTTCTTCACAACCTAATCCCTGACCTGTCTGGTGTGTTCCTTGGAATTCATGAGGCTGTTTGTTCACTAAGGTTCTCTAACAAACCTCTGAAGGCTTTATTGGTGTATAACATGCACAGAGGGAAGTTTCAGGAAAAAAAATTTCCACAGCACACAGACCCCTCACACAGCACTGCATAGCACACGGACCCCTGCACAGAACTGCACAACACATGGACCCCCCCCTGCACAGCACACGGACCCACCTGCACAGCACATGGACCCCTGTACAGCACAAGGACCACTTTCATTATAAAGTCCCCCTTTCCCTGCACAGTACACAGCCCCCTTTCATTATAAAGTCCCCCCCCTGCACTCCCAGGAGACCCCCAGCCTCCTGGGACAGTGCTGCCAGCATACTCTAAAGTTGAGAAAACATCACTGTCAGCCCCTTCTCATACACCGCTCCTCCTGTGTCACGCTCATTGTAAATCAAAGCTTCTATATACCTCAATTAAAAGGCCACTCTTTCATGGACACGGTCATGTGACTCTCCTCTGCCGATTCATTGATGGTCATATAACCACTCTCCTCCTCCAATCAAAAACTACACTTGAGGCGGAGCAGGAGGAGAGCGGTCAGAATGAGCAGCATTACTTAAGGTATTACAAGCTTCCATTTATATTGGAGAGTAACACAGGAGGAGCGTTTTATGAGAAAGGCCTGGCAGTAATGTTTTCTAAAGTTTTTAAAGTATTGCAGCGCTGTCCCAGGGCCAGGAGAGGCGGGGCGGCCGGCCTGATGTCCTCTCAATGGGTGGCACCCGGGGTGGACCGCCCGATCCCCGCCCTCCCCGTTGGTAAAAAAATATATATCGGCGTATAACACGCAGGCACCGTTTACCCTCTATTTTCAGAGTAAAAAAGTGCGTGTTATACGCCGATAAATAAGGTACATTCTTATGATTTGTAATTTATGTATTTTTGTTTTTAGAAGCCATTCCATTGTCTATTTGTACTCATGTAAGAGATAGGAGGTCCGGAAAAAGCAGAGAGCTACACGAAACACGTCAACCTAATTTCCTGATCTTGGCAAGACCATTATGGCTTGCATCCCCTTAGTGGATGATGATTGATGGTATTGGTGTACAAGCATATACAGAATATGTTTTTATAGAACATGTTATTGGATGAAATAAAGATTTGTTTACATTGTTAATGTTATTGATACATTTTGTGCTTATTGGAGGAGTATTTAAAATCATACTGTCAGGGCTGGGCCCTTCCTTCTAAGAGCTCTGTACTTAGCTGTCGGTTAATTGCCAGTACTCTTCATTCCACAGTGAATCAACCTGATCTTCGTTTCCTGCTCGTCAGCTAGCCCTGCTGGCTATTTAAACTGCCTGGATCAGATCTCCTGCGCCTTCTCCTGGTCAACATATCCGGATACTCTCTGCTGTGTTTTCTTGTTAAAGCAGGATTCATCGGCTCTCGGGTTCTGGCACCGCCATCCTAGGTAAGGGAAACAGGCAGTGGAGCCTTGCGGCTTCACTGCCAGTTTCCTACTGCACACGCGCAAGCGGCGCGGCATTCTGTGAATGGCCTGTGGTTTTCTGGGAACACACACAGTTCCCAGAAGGCAACGGGGCCGCTCAGCTAGGAGCAGAACACACCGCGGAATAGGAACAGGCAGATTAGGAAGACTGCCTAGCAACAAGGGTTCAGGTAAGTATAAAAAAATTTTTTTTCAAATGTTTTTTTTTTTTAATTTTTTTAGGATTTTTGGTGCAATTTTTTTTTTCAGGGTGGCCCTCTACTTTAAGGACTTTTGCCTGTCTGACTTCCCTTCTGGTTCCTGATCCGGTTCACTGCCTTTACTACACCGATCTCTGGATTCCTGTTTCACTGGCTTGTTCCGACTACCCGCTCTGGTTACCACCCCTGGCTATGTTCTGACTACGTTTGCTCCGTTTATACCGTTTTATTAAAAAGTGTGATTTTTACTGCACTTCTGTCTTAGTCTGATTCATGGTTCCTGACACCTACCATGCATGTGTATAGTATTTATTTAATTTAAGGATGAGACCCTCCACTGGCGCACATATTCAGTACTATCCTTCCCCACATACACCAAAAACTTTGTTAAAAAAAAAAAAAAAAAAAATTATAACAGGCTGCATATTCAAAAGAAAAATTTAATAAATTATAAGTTGACTTGTACAGCAATGATATACTTTATATCAAATTTTTAAGAAAAGTGGGGTTTTCCTTTAACGAATACCATTATAGCACTGCTATTTTTTCCTCGTTTTACTTTTTTTGTAGTTGTCTAGTAAAAGCCTTTAAGATCCTATTTATTACATACAGCGATACTATCATAACGGATGATTATGATCATCATAATGTGTGAAAATAAAAAATAATTTTATTGCACACCTCTATGCACTTTGAGTGGTATCATAAATTTAATAATATAGTAAAAATTACCCCTACATATTAAACATGTAGAATAATTGTTTTAGTGGAATAAAAGGGCTTTAAGCACACAGAGCTCTGCCCCGGGGTATTGGGTTTCACTGTGGGACAAGTTCTATTATTTGTTTTATTGAAAGATTATGGCGATTATACATTTTATGTTACTAGGTGTTTTAAATCGGGCATGCGAGGGACCTACAAGAAACAGGCTGCCAGAGAATTTTGCTGCAGGCTCTAGAGCCACCTAATTAATTTCCAAACAAAGCTTTCAGTGGTTCATTTACATTAGGCATAATGTAAATCATGAGGAGACAAATGGGGTTAAATTGCTATTGCGGGTTTGTGGGACTCAGTTTATGGGCAGTGTAAGTACGAGCTGTGCAAATCCCACACAGGCAGGGATGGACTGTTAGACCACACTGCTGTTCTTTCTACCAATTTGGTTCATTTAAAGCCCAAGTTCACCTTTTTCACAGCTTCTACCTGTAGCATAATAGCTATGCATTCTTCTGAAACAAATGTAATTTATAAATAAATGTAATGTTTGGCCCAAAAGTGATTTTAAATTATAGACAAAAATTCAATTTGAAGTCCATGTGCAGCACAAAACAATGGACTGGCTGGACGCGACAAGGAGCTCCTCTTACCCTGAACAGGTAATTGGAAAACAGTAGAAGTCAGCAACTTTCCGGACACCTCCAGGGAAATCTCAGAGTTTCAATAAAGCTGAACTCCAACATAACTGCTAAAAGTTAAAGTACATATAGATGAAGTGCTATAGAAATATAAGATTATTAAAAATTAAAATGTACAGTATGTACCAAAAGTATACAGTATTTCTAGTTCTGTTTTGTGGTTCACACACCCATTCCAAAAATGTACTGAAGGGAATACACTGCTCTTGGTATTAGCTATTGAAGACTGTGGTGTCAGCTTTCCACCCACAAAAGTCTACTTACTGGATAATGAAGGAGAAACATAGTATAGATGAGCTCACCTTAACTCTGCATTTACAACTGCGCATTCCAGGAATGCGCACAGAAGTGTACACATTCCCAGAATGTGTGCAAAACGTGAGTCGCACTAATGCCCCGTACACACGGTCGGATTTTCCGATGGAAAATGTCCGATCAGAGCGCGTTGTCGGAAACTCCGACCGTGTGTGGGCTCCATCGGACATTTTCCATCGGATTTTCCGACACACAAAGTTTGAGAGCAGGATATAAAATTTTCCGACAACAAAATCCATTGTCGGAATTTCCGATCGTGTGTACACAAATCCGACGGACAAAGTGCCACGCATGCTCAGAATAAATAAAGAGATGAAAGCTATTGGCTACTGCCCCGTTTATAGTCCCGACGTACGTGTTTTACGTCACTGCGTTTAGAACGATCGGATTTTCCGACAACTTTGTGTGACCGTGTGTATGCAAGACAAGTTTGAGCCAACATCCGTCGGAAAAAATCCTAGGATTTTGTTGTCGGAATGTCCGAACAAAGTCCGACCGTGTCTACGGGGCATTACAGTGTCAAAAGTTCTTAGGACCCATTCATACCTAGCATAGCAGAATAGCGCATTATTTGTGCATTTTCATGCATAGGGCTGCCCTAGGTGCGACAAATGTGCCAAAGAAGCTCCTGCACCTTTTCGGGCGTAGAACTTAGCTCATTTTGCCGTGCATAAAATCAGAGTCTGCTCGCTGCATTTGGGGTGCCACTGCAAGCGCAACTCATGTTTTTCACACGGCAAAGAAATGCACAGGTGTGAATGCAGCCTTAATGGCACCCCAAACTCAGCCAATAGACGTGCATTTTTGCACGCAAACCCGTCAAAATGTGTGGTTAAACAAAATGAGCAAAGCTTTACACCCAAAAAGGTTCAGGAGCTTCTTTGTCGCATGTAAGACAGCTCATTCAAATGAATGAGCTGCCCTATGCATGTTCCCACTACACTAGGTGTGAATTGGGCCTTATGCTCCCCCACACTTGTAAGTACACTACTGTGCAAAAGTTTTAAGTAGTTGTGAAAAAATGCTGTAAATTAAGAATGCTTTTAGAAATAGAGGTGTTAATTTATTTTTTTTATCAAGGAACAAGATGGAAAGTAAATGAATAGAAGAGAAATCCAACTCAAATCAATATTTGGTTTGACTACTCTTTGTGTGCAAGTGTACCTAGTAGAATTCATGCTGTTTTGAAGCCAGTTTTTGAAGGAACTTGGCAGGTAGGTTGTTCCAAACATCTTGGAGAACTAACAACCACCTATGGATGTAGGCTGCCTCAAATCCTTCGGTCTCTTCATGTAATCCTAGACAGACTTAATGTTGAGATTAGGCCTCTGTGGGGGCCAAACCATCATTTTCAGGACTCCTTGTTCTTCTTTGCGCTGAAAATTGTTGTTAATGACATTGGCTGCAAGTTTGAGGTCATTGCCCTGCTGCAGAATAAATTTGGGGCCAATCACATACATATCCATCATTCCATATCACTAGGAAGGTATCTGCCTGCATTTCTCAGCATTGAGGACACCATTGATCCTGACCAAATCTCCAACTCCATTTGCAGAACTGCAGCCACAACTTGCAAGGACCTGTCACCATGATTCACTGTTGCTTGCAGACACTCATTATTGTACCGCTCTGCAGCCCTTCGCCAAACCATCTGCCTCCTGATACACCCAAATAATTCAGATTTTGACTCATCAGTCCAGAGCACCTGATGCCATTTTTCTGCACCCCAGTTTCACTTAGCCTTGTTTCCACGTCGGAGGTATGCCTTTCTGGACATAAATTCTTCCATGTAAAGCACTTCTGGCCAGACTTCTCCAGAAAATAGATGGGTGTACCTGAGTCCCACTGGTTTCCTTCAGTTCTGATGGCATGGCCGGACATCTTCCGATCTCAAAGGGAAGTAAGAATGAGGTGGCTTTCGTCTGCTGCATTAAGTTTCCTTGGCCGTCCACCGCATCTGCAGTCTTCAATGTTGCCTGTTTCTTTGTGCTTCCTTCTTTAAAAGAGCTTGAACAGCACATCTTGAAACCCCAGTCTGCTTTGAAATCTTTGCCTGGGAGAAACCTTACTGATACCGTATAACTACCTTGTGTCTCGTTGCTGTGCTCAGTCTTGCTATGTTGTGTAACCTGTGACATGAAACTGTCTTCCACAACCTCATCCTGGTAGCAGAGTTTGGTTGTTCCTCATCCAGTTTTAAGACTTCTACACAGCTGTTTGTTTCAGAAAATTACTGTTTTAACCTACATATGAAATTGATGATCATTAGCCCCGCTTGGTATAATTGATTAATCATACACCTGACTCTAAGCCTAAAAAAATCCCTGAATTTTTGCCAGTGTACAAAAGTGCGAAAGTGTAAGAACTGATGCTGGTTTGAAGCCAAAAATTTTGATTTAGATTTTTCTTCTGTTCGCTCACTTTGCATTTTGTAAATTGATAAAAAATATACAAACAATTAAAATGTATATTTTGAAAGCAATCTTGCTTTACAGCATTCCTTCACACGTGTCTAAAATTTATTCACAGTACTGTATGTTCATAGTGTGAGACTGACAGCACTATTTAAAATAGAGCTTGTTTGGCTGACACTGCTAACCCTAGTCATAGTTTTGCAGCATATGGGGATTCAAGCAAGCTAATAGAATGTTTGAATTAATTATACTAACGGATATGTATACATTTTTTTTTCTTGCAGCCTTGGATTAAACCGATTTTTTAGTATTTGCATAGAGTTGTAATAATACATCAAGATACAGTAAATAGCTATACCCTGTTTACTTTTTTGTATCAAAATCATTGTGTCTTTCCATATGTTTAGGTCTATATTAGTCCATATTAGTGTCCAAACAGGGATACAAACCCCTGGAAATGATTACTCAATATTTACAGAAAATGTAATGGCAATTCCTCAGACAGGAACTATAACATTTTTACAGTAAATTAAAAGAACAAGAGAACCTAATGTGGGTAAAAAAAAAAAAAAAAAAAAAAGTATGTATGGTAAATTGTGGGCACGCCAACATGTGGTTGCTAACCTGTGGCTACATAACAATAGACCTTTTCAGCTTCTGCTTGCTATCATATAGCATAAGAAACACCCAAACCAGCTAACACACACAAAAAAAATATATATCTGTAAGGACACCTTTAAAAAGGAGTGAAAGAAATTGTAATAAATTGTACCTCTACTCTCAACAGAGTCTAGAGTGTTCCCTTGTGGACAAGAACAGGATCTACCCCTTTATTACGCTTGTCCAATAGAATTACAAATAAGTCATTTATTGGGTTTCTCCTCAACACACCACACACATAAATAAAGAAGTATAAAATTGCAATCAAAGAAAACATTATTAAATCCCCCTCCAAAAAAAAAAAAAAAAATCACGTAAAAAAAAAAAGAAAGAATTACAAGAATGTATTACCTAATCTTGTAAAGCCATAAATAAGTTTGTGAAATAGTGAAATTACTAGCTAAATAATGCTCAACATAATCACTTTGGAACATCCCTATAGCTTGACCCCTGTTATTGTCACTTTTGTTGGACAGTTTGGCCTGCATGTAAATGAAGGCAAAAACCAGTATGCGAGTAAAACAACAAAAAGAAAAAAAACTTATGTTCTAAATACTGTCATTGCATGTATTGATGCCACAGTTATGAAAATGCATCATTTTGTGTTAGCGATCCTTTAATGCATCACTACAAAAAATAAATTATTGAACGGACAGACTTTATGCCAGTTTTAGGAGACGCTGGTTTAAATAACTAAAAAGCCAGCATGTACAATTTTTTGTTAACACATAGGTACAGGTACATGAGGCTTGTGCTATGTAAATATTCTGTTTATTTATTTTTAATAAAAAGTGCTCTTTAAATGTCCAAAAAACGAAACTGAATGTCCAAAAAACAAAAACAAAACAAAACAAAAAAAAAAACCTAGTTTTTAAATGTCCCCAACGTGTTTGGGTATAATCTTACCATAGGGTGTGTTAAAGGGATTAATGATCTCCCAACTAATTTTCAACTAATTATTCTGAACATGTTGTCAACACATACTAAGCAATGAGTTAATGTCCCATACAGCACTGTGGAGGTGTACAGAACAAGACCCTCCCCAGGAGAGATGACCTTCATGAACATAACAGCTGTTAGGGTTCATTAACTTAAACCATCATGAAACAAAAATCCTTTTAAGATCGTTTAACTTCTTTAAAGGGAATGAGAGGGGGAAGAAAAGAAATCTATAAACTGGTAGCCTGACCAGCAGGGTATGGAGTAGCTTAGGGCACGATGGGTGGCGACGGATGATATATGGGAAACAGATGGAATTTCCTAGTTGATTGCGCTCTGCATTACCTTTACTGCCAAATTACATAGGCAATGCGCCGTAATTAAAGAACAATAATTGTGCATGATGGCAGGAATTTAAGACAAATAAAAGTGTTCATGTTTTGCAGCCGCACTGTAAAGATCACGAGGCGTCTTAACGCAAATATCCCTGGCGAAGCGTCATGGGAAGACAGAGGGAGCCAAAAGTGGTTAATGGTTTCAGAGGCATGCTAGCAGTCTGCTTCTTGCATTAGGTCGTCAATTGCTGGTCTGATTGCAGAGTGTAAACTTCTCTACGGGATGCCAGAGAGGCCAGTGGATGTTACAGTGGAAAGGTCGGCAAGGTCAACAACTGCTGAAGGATATGGCCCTTAAAAAAGGAAATTTAGAACTTAGGATTGTTGTGGGAATTATTAGTATTCTTATTATTTTACATGTGCCCAGCAGATCTCAGCAGACCTGCGGGAAAATGCAAACAAATCAACATATAAAAAGTTATAGAAAAACAACTCAAATACATTATCTGGATTCAAAAGTTAGATGAGGTCGAATTATGCAGTACATATGTTTTTTAGATTAAAGCTGAACTGTAGTATGATGTTAAACTTTTTTTTTTTGTTAGAATATTTGCTTTATTGAAAGTTAGCAGAAACAAGGATGGTTACAATACAGAAGTAGGCATAATACAACATTTTACAAACCACTGACCGCTGTACAATAAGGCAACAAAAGGTGTTTGTGGGTATCATTCAGAGGTTAGAACCTAGACAGGGACATTTTTTTGCTATACGGCACTGCGTTACTTTACCTGACAACACTGTATCCAAATAAAATTGGCCTTTTTTCCCCATAAATAGAGCTTTGTTTTGGTGGTATTTGATCATCTCTACGTTTTTAATTTTTGCGCTATAAACAAAAAACGTGAGACAATTTTGAAAAAAAAAAAAAAAATGTCTTCATCAATTTTAGGCCAATATGTATTTGGTTTGCGCAAAAATTATAGCGTTTACAAACTATAGGATTTTTTAATTTTATTTATTTATTTTTTTACTAGTAGTGGTGGCGATCAACGACTTATAGCATGATTGCAATATTTGCGGTGGACAAATTGGATGCTAACTGACACTTTTTTGGGGACCAGTGACACCAATACAGTGATCAGCGCTAAAAATATGCACGGTCACTGTACGAATGACTAATGGCTGGGAAGGTGTTAACATCAGGGGCGATCAAAGGGTTAACTGTGTGCCTAGCTAGTGTTTTACTGTAGTGCAGGAGGTGCTTTTACTAGAGGAATGCATAGATCTGCCTCCCTGCTTTGAAGGAACACAGGATCAATGCCTTCCTTACTGACAGAACGGCAATCTACCTCGGTTACATTGGCATATCGGCATTCTGCCTGCGTACCAAACGTTTAGCGGGTGCTGGCAGACATTGGGTCCTCGGGACCCGCTGACCAGCTCGCACTCATGCCCGATACCTGGAAATGCAGGATTAATAGGGGAGCTAATCTAAAGCTGGCCATACATTATACAATTTTCTTCTACAATTTCTGTACAATTTCCTTTAGATTTACCATCAAGTATGTCTTTCCTTATGATATGACAATCACATTTAGATGCTTGCCCCTCCAGCCTCTTTACTTGTACTACGCTCACCTATTAACCCCCCACCTTTTTAACTTTTTTGTCTTGTAGTTTCTAACCCTTTCCTCTTTTTCTCTTCATTATTTTTACTGGACAGATGTAGGCAAAGAATCCTTGTGAAAATCTGTATGGTCTTGCAGCTTATTTTTGATCACGTCCTTACGTGATGTGCAACCACTGACGATATTGGACCATGCTCACTTAAGTCGGCCATACCCGGTTTGAATCTCAGCCGGTTCAGCAAGACCCGGCTGAGATTCAAACCGTAATGGGTAGGCTAAATGTAGCAAGTGGATCGATTGATCTACTTGGGTACAATCAGCCTGCTGGCTTCACTTGAGATTATAGCTAGTGGCTGCTATAGCCGCTAGCAATAATCACCGTCTTCTCCCGGCCATGGCGATTTCTACTCTCCCCCACCGGGAGAAGACAATGGCCCGGCAGGACGCATGCCCCCCCATCAACACTGTCTGTGTTGATGGGTGAATTGGGCAAATTTCTTTCCTACAACCTGTGATTGCAGGAAAGAAATTTGCTCCATGTATGGCCAGCCTCAGGCTGGACATAGATTATACAATTTCCTTGCATCATTTTCCTTTAGATTTACCAAAAAACATATAATATAGGATCAAACCCAAATAACACTTTCAATTTGTATCCAATCATGGCAACCATGTTAGACGAGTGAAAAACAGAAATTCCACAGATTACTTAGTGGAGCTGATGTCTTAATTTGCTCCATCAGTCAAATAAAATATTGCACTCTGTAGGTAATATTATAATATTTAAAGGTTCAATCTACCCAAAAGTGATCTTTTTGTTAGAGCCTGATGTGCAGAGTCAGTCCCTGGCTTTTTATAGGTCATTAGATCATCCATTGAGGAGATCTCCCCACCATAAATCCTGACATTGTCCACCAGGACATATTAAATAAATTGGGGTTCATTTACTAAAACTGGAGAGTGCAAAATCTGGTGCAGCTGTGCATGGTAGCCAATCAGCTTCCAACTTCATCTTCTTCAATTAAGCTTTGACAAAAATAATACCTGGAAGCGGATTGGTTTCTATGCAGGGCTGCACCAGATTTTGCACTCTCCAGTTTTCTTTTTACATCAACCCCATTATTTCATCACAATAAAACAGATTGCTTTTAAATATTTTTTCATTTTTTCTTGCCCCTATAAAGTTTTTTTTAGTTTTGCTTTGAATATTTGTACAATTGGGATGTAGTACAATTTTGGTCTCCCCTCAATTCATTCTTTTTCTTATGAACTGTCCACCAGGAGTTTTTTTGGGTGTTCCCAATCACCTTTGCTTGTTCCAGTACATTCTGGTGCATTCTCCAGAATATAAATGTGAAAAAAATTAATTAATAAAATAAAATATATAAACACAAACACTACAGATTTAGCAAAGAGAATCCTTCATATTTTTCACAGCAGGGTACAGACCTGGGATCTTTGAATGTCACCCGTAGAGAACCTAAGAGATACAGTATAAGTTGGTCTAACTCTTTGGCATCTAGCAAAAGCTCAAACATAAAATTTGGGTGGGCCAACTAAGATTTGAGCGGGTCCACCCATTCTCATTAATCTACAGCAGTTATTCAACAAAGTTACTGACTGTCTGTTAGGCATACAGAGGTCTGCTAAGAATAGCACATATGAGGATTATAAAATAATGACCAAAAAAAATGGTTAGGAACATTTAAAATCACATTATTAAATATTTTCAAGTAGGTAATAATAACCAAGTGACCTTTAAAATACAATATAACTCAGCTTAATATATTACTATAAGCGAATATATGGCTTTTCTCTTAGAGGATACTGATAATCAATTGTGGATCTTTCCTGGGAATTTATTTGACCTTGCACCTCAAGTGACCTTGGGTAGCTCAAAGCTGCACCTGCATGACATCAGTTCAGTAACTTTACCTTCTTTTGTCTCCTATCCTACAGCCAGTATCATCTTACCCATTAGTCTGACAACTGAAACAGTGTTTTTTTTCCCAGGGCAATACACAAATGCAGAAGATTCTATTTATTCTGAACACTTGGCTCAATGCTGGGCAAGCTGCTAGGTTTTAGATGCTTGCACTGCAATCCCCTTCATTTGCACAGGGATGGTTTACAACGGAGATCCCCAATCATTGCGGCATCCACATCCAAATGTAACATGTAGAAGTCAGTGTTTCAACAGTTTTAATGAATGAATGACAGATCATCCTGTTTATAGGAAGTGCCTAATCTTGCAGTTACTCAGAAAACACAGGCAATTTAAAAAGGTGGACCTGAAAAAAAAAACATTGAGCGTTTTTTTCAATGGATAACAGGTGCAGCTAGTTGTAAGCTCTCCAATATGTTTTATATCAGGCAGGCACTTGGTCAGAGAACCACTGGTTATTATTGAGCATTGTGGTATTATTTACCTATTTGGGCCTTTTGGCTAAGATCAAATATAATATCTGTTCTTATCAGTGCCAAGTAGGGATGCTCTGCTCTGCCAACTTATGCCTGGCTGTATAGTACTCCTGCTGGCATGATGGGGGGTCTAGAGGGATCTTCCCAAGAGGAACAGAAACTGGTGTGCCCAATGGGTTAGGTGGGGCACGGGAGTAATACCCTGATGAAGGATTTCAAGCGACCCAGTGCCCCCTGATCTGATAGTGCTTCCTTGTCTGGTCAGGGGCTGGGAAGGCACAGAGTGTGTGGAGTCAAGCGCCCCCTGGGAGTGGCATTTTGAGGTGCCAGTGTAGCACTGGAACCCCACTGTGTGAAACAGCACTAGGCCACCACGCAAGCTTTTTTTTTTTCTGTACAGTGTCTAATGGGCTAGGCCTTTTGGCCAAGACTGGGGCAATTTTTACCAGGCTGCAAGGGTTAGCCAATGCACCTGCACTGGCACGTTTTGAAAACGGATTTGCTCCCCACGTGTGTCAATTGCACTTGTTTAGAGGTTTTCCTTTCCACCAAGGATGAAGGCTGTGAGCGTACCCTGAAGTCACCTAGTATTTGTTGGTTGGCTTCAGCTGGCCATGGGGTCTGCTGGACCCTTTGGCTAGGTGGACCTGAGTGTGTCTTCCCCTATCAGGAGTCGGAGAGGTGTGTCAGGGAAGGGTCCTTCCTCTTTGAGAGGGGACTAATAGACACACCCTAAGTGCACTTTTTCCTTCACTGTTGGTGTTTAGTTTTTGCATAGCACACCTCAAGGAGCTTACAATCTAAGGTCCCTATCCCTAATGCAAATATAAGGACCATTTTTGGCAGGAGCCAAATTATCCTACCAGCATATCTTTGGAGTGTGGGATGAAACTGGAGTACCCAGAAGAAACCCACCCAAGCACAGGAAGAACATGCAAACTTAATGCAGTTAGAGTCCCTGTTGAGATTCGAACCAAGGACCCCAGTGTTGCAAGACAGAAGTGCTAACCACTAAACCATTGGTTTTTAATGTTCTTTTCCCAAGGTCTTGAAGAGATCCCAAGTCATAAGCGCTTAATAGATGGGCAATAGGCAACCTATGGCTGATTAGAGAATGTGCAGTCGACCTTTTAGGAATGGTGTGTGTGTAGTTATTTATCTGTATTTTTTCATCTGTCTCCAAGCAAAATGACAGTTGAGTATCAGGCTGTAAGGCCCTGATGGAGGCTGAGGATGAGAAATGACACACTGTCTAGGCTGCTACAGGGAGGAAATCTGTCATTTGAGAATCATGGAGGATGTCATTGCTCAACATTCCTAATGAGGATGCTAGTTGCCCGGCTGTCATAATGATGCCTTGCCTTCCATAAGTATTTAAGGCAGATAACAGCAGCAAGCATTTTTACATCTCTTTGATAGGACCCTGACAACACCTTGACCGTTTTTCGAGTTTTCTAACATTAAGCTCTGGTAGTAGATAGGATGGCCTTATACACCAACATTCATCCTGACACTTTTTGTCCAACAGGGAGAAAATACAACTAAATATTAAAAAAATGATTCACTGAAAGGTAAATTATTCCCCACAACAATCAATAATATTTCAGATGTCATTTTGCAGTATGGATTATAAAGTGACAGTTGGACCTGGCTGCTTTGGGCAATACAGAAAGGTTTCTTCAGATTAATTCAAGTTGCCTAAAGAATTGTGTATATGTATCTGCAGTAATCCAAAGCAATTAGATTTCAGAGCTGGCAACCTGGGTATACAGAATGGTTCTGATAACAGATAATGGAACATCAGTCAGAAAATGAAGTCCTGCTAGATGACTTAAGGCTGGCCCCTTTTGCAGGTATAGCTATATAAAACATTAAAAATAAGTGTCTACACTGTGTAAAATCCAGCAATACACATCTCACCCTGTTCTGCACATGCTCAGTTGCTCCCAATTTTAGGCACTGCTGAGTTTGTAGAGGCTGATCGCTTGACAGCCTTAAAGCAAAACTGAATTCTCCTATCCTTTACAGCCAAGGAAGCTGCTTCTGTTTGATCTGCAACTGCCATGGTCCTAGACATGTGATCAGTTATGACACCAGCCATTTGATGGTTTGACAGTTTGGTTGCAAATGTGACAGTTAGCAATCCCGGCATTCCAGGAATATAACCGTTTTTTTGAAGCCATTAAAATCAATGGGTTTAGTTCCGCTTTATGATTTACTGCTTTTCAGGGGCTCTGGGCTTCAGCAAAATGGCAGCCTTCAGCAAGAAGTAACAGGAGCAATGCAGGAGGCAATTTACAGCACACACTCATTTAGGGCTGAAACAACTAATCGATTGATCGACAACTAAACGATTATGAAATTAATCGATTACTATTTTCATAATCGATTAATCGGCCAGTAACATAATGGGGTTAAAAAAAAACTAAAACGAGTCCTTTATAGTACAAAAAGATCAAATAATCGCTACTGTAATTACTTTCACAGTTCTACAATAAAAAAATAAACCCCTTACAGTAGTGGTTATCTGCTTTTTTTGTACTATAAAGGGCTAATTTTAGATTTTTTTTAACCCCATTATGTTACTAAACGTCTTAGACCTGGTTCACATCTATGTGTTTTTTGGTGCTTTTTTGTAGAAGCGCACTGCAGTTCATTTACATGGTTTCCCATTGGACACGTTCACATCTATGCTTTTTTCAGCAGCTGCATATTTGGAAAGGGTCAAGGACTTTTTTTTTTTAACGCAAAGACGGTGCTTTTTTGGTTCAATATACTTCAGAAGAAGAAGCTGCAGAAAAGCATTTCATGTGTTTTTGCAGCAATTTGTGTTTTTTAATCTGCCCAACAACAATTTGGCCCAAAAAAATGCAGACGCAAATCGCCGTCAAAATCAAGTGCGCAAAAATCAAAATGCACAGCAAAAAGCACTGCAGAAACAGATCAAAAGCAAACTGCCTAGGTATGTAGTGAGCCTTATGCTGGCCACACGGATCAATTTTCAGACGAGAATATTCAGACAAAAAATCTTTATACATTCGCTAAATGTTGTTTGAAATTTTCACTTGTTTTTAACATTCTGTTTTTAAAATGAATGTAATTTCTGAACGAAAACCACACACACTGTCTGAAAATTCCTTTGACCAAGAAGTTTTCTGTTTCCAAATTTTCCTGTCACTGTGGTTGAAAATGAACGTCGATTTGACCCCACTAACGATTAGAAAATCGAACGAACGTTCTTAAAATGACATTTTTTTTTGAAGGAAGACATTTGATCTCCGAGTCTGATATTTATCTGATTCACCCTTTAATAGTATATACAGTATATCTCTCCTCTAATAGTATATACAGTATATCTCTTGTCTGTTATTCTCAGAGTGGATTAGATATTTTGCTCCCTAACCATATAGTTGGTTATTTATATTTACCACTGCATAGAGATATTTAAGAATAAATTGCCTTTTTTTAAAACTTTACATATTAACTAAATTATACGCCACACTTTTTTTTTTTAAGTTTATTAACCGATTAATCGATTAATCGAAACAATAATCGGCCAACTAATCGATTATGAAAATAATCATTAGTTGCAGCCCTACACTCATTTTTGGTAACCTAATTATTCATTTGAAAATATATGTTCCTTGTTAAAGAATTTTTTTTTATCAAGTTATTATGGGTAAAGTTCCACTTTAAGTGCTGTCGGCATTATATGAAAGGCGACCAAAGGTTTGGTTGACAGTTTTACCCTCCTCCAACAGCCCAGAACATGGCAGTTATTTGCCTTGTGTTTGGCCAGAAGACAGGTTAAAGTGGAACTTCACTCTCCCAATCAAGATTGATTATTTTTAATCCTCATGCTGCTAACATTAATAAATAGACAGGAAAGTATATCATATCATATGTACTTGTTTTAAACTTTTTTCTTTAAATTTCTTCAGTTACTTCCTGTTTTTTTGCCTTGGTAAATGATGTTATACATCCCAGGAGTCTTCTGGAGGGGAGAAGAGGAGGAGGGGTTGTCTCAGCTAAGCACACTCTCCTGCCTGCATGTTTGAGCTAAGGGCAGATGGATTCCTTGAAGTAATTACTTCAAGAATCATTTTCCCTTACTCAAGATGGCCACAGACAGAAATGCTAAAGGATTTCTCAACAAAATAAAGCATATAGACATGGATGGATCGGGGAGTTTGCAAAGGTGCACACAGTCTATTACATTAGGGTGTGCACCCCAAATGTATTAAACATGGACAGTGTTAGTAGGGCAGTGAATGGTGTCAGTAGAGCAGTGGACTTGTCAGTAGGGAGGAGGTTGGTGTCAGTAGGGCAGGGGACAGTGTCAGTTTTTTATTTTTATCATTTTATTTTTTTTATTATTTTTTACAATTTTTTTTTTAGGAGTCCCGTTGGAGGGGGGGGGCTTTCATGAAATATCAGTAGGGGGAATCTGTGCTGCACAGAGTGGTTAGGGTAGGCCCAGGCACACCCCCTGCGCGCACCTATGGAAGTTTGTGATAAATATTAAAAATGAAATAAATAGTGTTTTTGGTTTGTGGTGCTCAGATGCAGTGAAGATTCGCTTTAACCTCTTGCTGACCTGCCGCCGCAGTTATACTGACGCAGGTTGGCTCGGCTGCGCAAAACGCTGTAGGGTGTACGACGGGCTCGTACACGACGATTTGTCTCCGCACCCATTGGCCAGCTGGGGGAGCCAATGAGCGAGTCCGGCAGACTCGATGTCCGCTGGCCACCCGCGATCATTCCTTGCAATGACAGGATGGGGATCTGCCTGGGTAAACAAGGCAAATCTTTGTTCTGACAGGGGAGATCACACAGATCATGTCTTCCTGCTATGCAGGAAGACTGATCTGTGTGTTGTCCCACTGAGCCCTTCCCCAATACAGTTAGAACACACAGTGAGGGAACACATTTAACCCCTTGATTGCCCCTGATGTTAACCCCTTCCCTGCCAGTGTCATTAGTACAATAACAGTGCATATTTTTTAGCACTGATTACTGTAGTGATGTCACTGGCTCCCAAAAAAAAGTGTCAAAAATGACTGTTATGTGTCCGATCCATCCGCCGCAATGTCACAGTCCCGCTAAAAATCACTGATCGCCGCCATTGCTAAATAAAAAAAGAAAGAAATAATAAAAATGCCATAAATCTATCAACCATTTTGTAGACGTGGTAACTTTTGCGCAAACCAATCAATATATGCCTATTGGGATTTATTTTTTTTTACTAAAAATATGTAGCAGAATACAAAATGGCCTAAATTAATGAGTACATTTTTTTTTGTTTTTGTTTTTTGGATAAGTATTATAGCAGAAAGTAAAAAAATTTTTTTTTTTCCAAATCTGACTTTTTTTGGTTTATAGCGTAAAAAATAAAAACCGCAGAGGTGATCAATTACCACCAAAAGAAAGCTCTATTTGTGGGAAAAGGACATCAATTTTGTTTGGGTACAACGTCGCATGACTTCGCAATTGTCAGTTAAAGCGATGCAGTGCCGTATCGCAAAAAATGGCCTGGTCATTAAGGGGGTAAATCCTTCCAGGGCAGAAGTGCTTAAAGTGGTTCTAAACCCAGTTTGAAAAAAAAAAAAAAAAACTAACACCTGCAAGACAAAGGCATAATGAGCCAGTATGCATAGCATACTGGCTCATTATCTAATACTCACCTGAGATCGAAACCCTCGCTGCGGTGCCTGTACACAGCACCGGCCAGCGTCATCACTCTCAGGGGTTACTTCCGGGTATCGCGGCTCCGGCGCTGTGATTGGCCGGAGCAACGATGATGTCACTTCCGCTCATGCGTGCAGGAGCCGCCAGTAATGGCACAGTCACTCAAGCAATCGGCACGTATGTGCCATTGCTTTAGTGCGTATGTGCCGATGACGTCGGCACATGCAGATACAGGGGATATCTCCATGCAGGTTTAGGAGATATCCTGGGTAGCTCCAGGTAAGCCTTATTATAGGCTTACCTGTAGCAAAAAGTGGTCTGTAAGGGTTTACAACCACTTTAGGCTTCATCCTACAGCCCCCCCACTGGGCTATCATTTCTTCTCGGACAGGGAAAGAATACAGGTAAGTACTAGCACATATAACCCGCCTTCTGAGCCAAATCTGCACAGTTATACCAGCTTTAGAGTGTAGATTCAGTTTCATAGAACTTCCCATTATTGACTGGTTCTCTTTCATGCAATGACTAATAAAGGGGCTAATGCAACATAACATTTAAAAAAAAAGGTTTTCTAAAGACCAACCGCTGAACTCCCACCAGCATGCAACCAAGTATGATTGAACGTTGCCATATCGCCCTTTGCTGCGAATTGTTCCCAGAACAACATTTTAAATGATAAGAACACAACAAGCTTTTGTTCTGCTTTATATCCGTTATTAGTATTTCCTCCTTCGCTTTGCCTCTGACAACGCCAGCACCGCATTTCCTCCCCTGGGACTTTCATACTTTTTCATATGTTGCAAAATAAATCATTTTTGGTGTGGATTTTTCATAGCATGGAATGAGCTTCTCGAGTTTCAGATGGTGTAGGTTTAACTAAACAGAGACACGTTAAATTGCTTCATAAAATTACAACATGTTCTCTCTAAGGTTCGATTCTAATATTTATTAGCCAGACCTTGATTTAGCAACCACTGAGGCCAAATCCATACTCACATTTTCTATGGGCTAAGGTTTCCATCTAGTGGTCGCTTGTAATTAACATTTCACAAAAATGTTATTCCACAAATGTTTGCTTTTGATTCAGGTTTCCTTCCTAGCTTGCTTAGTTTTACAATTATGTTAGGTTTAAAAATAAAAAACCTGCCTTAATAAAATTACAGATAACCCACATGGAGGAAATTCCCAGAGTAAAGAGAGCAGACAAGAGATGAAGGCTAATGCCGTGTACACACGAGCGGAATGTCCGTCAGAAAAAGTCCAGTGGGAGCTTTTCATCATGTATTCCAACCATGTGTATGCCCCATCGGACTTTTTCCGTCGAAAATTCAGACGGACTTAGATAGAGAACATGTTTTAAATTTTTCCGATGGAACTAATTACTAATCGGCAAACCCGCTCGTCTGTATGCTGTTCCGACGTACCAAAAATGACGCATGCTCTGAAGCAAGTACGAGACGGAAGCTATTGGCTACTGGCTATTGAATTTCCATTTTCTAGTCCCGTCATACGTGTTGTACGTCACCGCATTCTAGATGGTCGGAATTTGGTGTGACCGTGTGTATGCAAGACAGCTTGAGCAGAATTCCGTTGGAACTCCTTCGGAAAAACCTTCAGAGTTTATTCAGATGGGAAAACCGGTCGTGTGTACAGGGCATAAGAGTTAATGTTCCTGTTGGAGAGCTTCTTTGAAATGAATATAGAAGTTATATGAAACCTATCAAATGAAAGCAATACCTAAAGACTTAATAATTTGCATAAATATAAATTTTGCATAAATGTGATGATAAATGAAACCTAAACTCAAGAATATCCCCCAAATTTCCCACTGGGGAGACACGGGAATATGGGGGATTGTTAACATGCCATACACGATAGAAAGCAAAATAGTAATACGCTTAAAAACAACATTATTTGTTAATCTTTAGGTAAAAATTGAAAATACAATTTAAAAACATGTAAACAATGCTGCCAAGTTTGTTATACACCCAACAGAGCCAAAAGGTGGGGGTGGGATCACACGTTTCACCCAGATTGGGCTTCTTCTGGATCCACTTGAAGTTCACACAATATCTTAACCCAAAATAGCGGACATAGCGAAAGGTTGATAAGGAGGCCGATTCACAATAATTATACCCCAAAGATGGCATCAGGAAAATAATTTTTAGATGATAATTTAACCAGAAAAGGAGCCCGAATTAAAGGCCACTAGACCAGGGCAGAGTGATGAGAGGGGATCATGGTCATAACCTTGTATGGAAATATCACCAGCCATCCACATGGGTCATAAACAGTGCCAGCCCTATATATAGCCAAGGAGGCAAAAAGAAGTGCTGCAAAGTCGGCCCGAACCATTTTTTATTGGTACCAGTTCCAACTTTTTTAATACCCACCTAGGTGAGGATGACATTGCTTGTTCTGCACTCCACAGTTTCCTGGGACACATCACAGGTCCCAGAAGGTTGCAGGACCAGTCTCCCTGAGCCATACAATCTCAAGCATGCTTAGTGAGGAGTTGGCAGATGAATTACAGCCAGCTGCTCAGTGGGCATGCTAGATATAGCATGGTACAGGTCCTGAAGCCCCCTGTGACATGTCCAACTGCATGATGACAGTGCCAAGTGCCTGCAGCAGAAAGAAGAATCAGCTGCAGGAAAACTCCATGCTGGACTCTATGCACTGGTAAGTACCCGACTTTTAAAAGTCAGAAGATACAATATTTGTAGCTGCTGACTTAAAGTGGTATTAAACACAAAACAATAATCTATTGCAGCTTACCAATCAGATTTGGTGGCTTCTATGTTTTGGCTTTTCCCCCCCTCACGTGGTGATTTGGCCAATAACACACATCAAGTATTAGCATGCCCCCACTCTTGATGAAGGAGCACAGGGGCAGACAACAGCATTGTCATTCTGGGGAGGGGAGTGTTAGATGTACTAGCAGATCTAGATACACTAACAAAATTGAAGCTGAATTCCAGCTAATGCTTAGCTGTTACAGCAACAGTTTTTTTTTCCTTTTGCAATAAAAGTTTTTCATGAAAAAGTTAAATCTGTAAAGTTCAAATCAAAAAAACTTGGTATTTTGGCTGTGTTGCTATTGGCGATTGTTTGCCACGTACTGGAGTAATTGTTATTCTGCTGCTGAGGTGTTGAGTACTGGATGTTATCAATTAGCATATGTAAGAGAGGTGAGCAAAGTAAACAATTTAGGAAAAGCAATTTGAAATACTTAAATGGAATTAGAAGTAATTGAGTCTTGGTTCACACTGCAGGAACCAGAGCAATTCTTGAGTGGATTCCCGCATCGCATCTGACTCGCAGGCAGTTCACACTGACATCTGCGAACTGCTGCACGTGTCAAAGCGGTTGTATACTCCGCTTTCACATTTTTACCTACAGAAAAACCTGTAATAAGGCTTACCTGTAGGTAAAATGAATATGTCCTAAACCTGTACGGTTTAGGAAATATTCACCTTGCATGCAGCCGCAGATTTTTGAGTAAAAAACTCAGAGTTGCTACCAGGGGCGGCCCGTGCGTTAACCCCCTAACCCCCATCCCCTCTAACCTTCGCCACCCCCCTATATGGTTAATGGATAGATTCATGCATTGCATGAATCTATCCATGGCCGCTGCCACCCCCTATTCAGGTAGCCCCTTTTCGGACGCCAGGCGTCTGAATTATAGTGGCGGTGGTGGGTTTTTTTAAGCACCTGATTAGAGCCATAGTCCATCTCGGAGTCCACCCAGATGTGTTAGAAAAGCAAATGAATATTTGCTTTCCTAACACTGATTCGCCTCTCCGCCAATCAGGAAGCGCAGGTCTGTTACCGTTTCCTGATTGGCTGAAAGGTTAGGCGATCCTACTGGATGCAAAGGAGGGAAGGAGATGCACGGTGGAAGCAGACAAGGAAGAAGCTGCAAGATGCCTGCCGCAGCCTGTCTCGATGATCCCCGATGTGCCCGCCAATCGGGTAAGTGACGGGGGTGAGGCTCTGCGGGGGGTGGTGGTTGTTTGCCGCCCCAACCAAACAAAAAACCACCAACCGCCACTGGTTGCTACCCTTCTTAAATACAACACCAATTAGGTATCCATTTGGACAACAGCTCACCTCTCTGCTGAATTTTTTTTTTTGGGGGGGGGGGGGGAATCGGAGCTCCTCTTTAGGTGTATCTATAGTCAAAATATAGAATCAGATATTCATCTACACTTTGTATTTTATTTATTTCTACCCCACCTTCTATTAATCTCAATGATCTTGAAGTTTCTTTGTGAAGATCACCGCATTTACTTCTGTGAATTCTGTGACACATATTCACCATGTCCTGCGAATAGAGACTGCTGTGTCACACATTTCACAGAGCCTGCCTTCTGAACTACATGGGTGCTGGGTAGGAGTCTGCAAGCGAGGTACCATGGGATATGTAGGCCTTAGAAATTGAACATAACCCCTTCATGCTGACCGTATGCAAATATGTGGCTTCGGCTTGAAGGGGTTATACCGGGGTGATGCCTGCAGCTGCACGCATCACCCCAGTACGGTTTTTTAGAGCTGGTGGTTGGCTTTCTTGGAACAACAACTGGCTGTTATCCCAAGCAGCTTGAGGGAACGTCCCCCCCCCCTCCAGCTGCCTTCTGCGGCTCTCCTGTCCTACCGGGAGGCCTGAGCGACCAGCTGACATGTCTGCCGGCTGGCTGGAGACCTGAGTGAAGCCGGAATCAGTTTGATCGGGTCTTGGATCTAGTAACCCGGAAGCGATGTCATGACATCACTTCCGGTCTACAGAAGACTTAAAGGCGCCAAATTTTAAAAAATTATAGTATTCAAAACCACCAAACTTGTGGTTTTGAATACTTTGAAGTGCAAAGGAGTAATTTGGGGTCAAATAGACCCCAGATCTCTCCATAAAGAGTACCTGTTGCTGCCCATTACTGTCACAAGGGATGTTTACATTTCTTATGACAGCAATAAAAGTTATCATAACATTTTTTTTCAAAGGGATAGTAGTGTATAAAATTTTTTTTTAAAAATGTAAAGCTCCCCATCCCTCCGTGCTCACGCACAGAAGCGAACGCATACGCAAGTCGCCACCGCAAATGTAATCAGTGTTCAAACCACACATGTGAGGTATCACCCGATCGTTCGAGCGAGAGCAATAATTCTAGCACAAGATCTCCCCTGTAACTCTTATGCCCCGTGCACACGGTCGGATTTTCCTAGGACCTAGTTGTCGGAAATTCCGACCGTGTGTAGGCTCCATCACACATTTTCCATCGGATTTTCCGACACACAAAGTTTGAGAGCAGGATATAAAATTTTCCGACAACAAAATCCGTTGTCGGAAATTCCGATCGTGTGTACACAAATCCGACGGACAGTGCCACGCATGCTCAGAATAAATAAAGAGATGAAAGCTATTGGCCACTGCCCCGTACTTGTTTTACGTCACCGCGTTTAGAAAGATCGGATTTTCCGACAACTTTGTGTGACCGTGTGTATGCAAGACAAGTTTGAGCCAACATCCGTCGGAAAAAATCCTAGGATTTTGTTGTCGGAATGTCCGAACAAAGTCCGACCGTGTGTACGGGGCCTAACTGGTAACCTGTAGAAATTTTTAAAGAGTCGCCTATGGAGATCTTTAAGTACCATAGTTTGTCGCCATTCCACGAGTGTGGGCAATTTTAAAGCATGACATGTTAGGTATCCATTTACTTGGCATAACATCATCTTTCACATTGTACCAAAAAATTGTGCTAACTTTACGGTTTTACTTTTTTTTTAATTCATGAAAGAGCATTTTTTTCCCAAAAAATTGCATTTGAAAGACCGCTGCGCAAATACCGTGCGACATAAAATATTGCAACGACCACCATTTTATTCTCTAGGGTCTCTGCCAATATATAGATTAATTATGTAGATTAATGAGAATGGGTGGACCCACTCAAATCTTAGTTGGCCCACCCAAAATTTATATTTGAGCTTTTGCTAGATGGCAAAGAGTTAGACCAACTTATATGTGGAAAGAGATTTTTCAAGTAAACTTATGTATTGATTTATTTCCATTAAAAGGACCTATAAATCAATACTTTTTATGACAAATTAAAGTCAGTTCCTTACAGTCACCAGATTTAAAAACTTGTGATGAAGAAACTCAAATACAAAAAGTTCTTAAAAGAGATCAACAAATATATGTGAGGCTGCAGAAACACTTGGATGTTCTACCTCATGTTATCCTTCTATGTACTTGCTGTATACTTATGCACCTTTGTGAGTATGAATTTTATTGGTTGCTTTTTATATCAATAAATTCAGTTTTTACTCTGAAAATGCACTAGGGGTTTGCGCTTTCCCCTTCTTTGTTTTTGAGATTCTTAAAGTGGTTGTAAACCCTGTACTACCACTTTTACCTACTGGCAAGCCTATAGTAAGGATTACCTGTAGGTACAGTGAATATCTTCTAAACTTGCTCAGTTTAAGAGATATTCCCTGTATCTGCATGTGCCAACGTCATTGACACATGCGAACTGAAGAAACGGCTCGCTCGTGCCGTTTTTTCTTCAGTAGCTGTGCTGTGACCAGCGGCTCCCGAACGCATGCTCAGGAGTGACACCATCACAGAGCCGGAGCCCGCAAAACCGGAAATAACTCCGGGAGACATGTCGCCGGTCACATCGGTGTACGGGGAATGCTGCAGCAGCTTCTAAAAGGTAGAATAAATATATTACTCCCTGTCAAATTAAACACTTATGCCGCGTACACACGAGCGGACTTTCTATCCTACTTGGTCCGGCACACTTTCCGACGGACTTTGTCCGCCAGGTGCGCCGGACTTTAAAACGAACGGACTTGCCCACACACGCCGGGATTTTCCGGCGGGCTAAGTCCGCCCGTCTTTCCGACGGACTTTCGCCGGAGTTCCGGCGGACTTTCAGAATGAACGGACTTGCCCACACACGGACAAGTCCGTTCATTTTGAACGTGACTCAGGTGCGACGGGACTAGAGAAGGATGTCAATCTTGCCGCTTTTATCGGCGAGATTGACACCTTGCTAGCCCCGTCGCGGGGCATACCAGGCCCTTAGGTCTGGTATGGATTATAAAGGGGAACCCCGCTACGCCGAAAAAACGGCGTGGGGTCCCCCTAAAATCCATACCAGACCCCGATCCGAGCACGCAGCCTGGCCGGTCAGGAAAGGGGGTGGGGACGAGCGAGCGGCCCCCCCCCTCCTGAACCGTACCAGGCCGCATGCCCTCAACATGGGGGGTGGGTGCTTTCGGGGAGGGGGCGCCCTGCGCCCCCCCCCCCCCAAAGCACCTTGTCCCCATGTTGATGAGGACAAGGGCCTCTTCCCGACAACCCTGGCCGTTGGTTGTCGGGGTCTGCGGGCGGGGGCTTATCGGAATCTGGGAGCCCCCTTTAATAAGGGGGCCCCCAGATCCCGGCCCCCCACCCTATGTAAATGAGTATGGGGTACATGGTACCCCTACCCATTTACCTAGGAAAAAAGTGTAATTAATAAAACACACTACACAGGTTTTTAAAATATTTTATTAAACAGCTCCGGGGGGGATCTTCCTCCGGCTTCGGGGGTCTTCTTCCGGCTTCGGGGGTCCCTCCGCTTCATCTTCTCCCGGCGTCCGGTTGGTTCTTCTCCGCTCTCCGGCCTCTTCTCCCGGTGTCGCAGGTCTTCGGCCGGCCCCTCCGCTCTCTTCATGTAGCTCTATTGCGAGCGGAGGTCCGGACTTCTTGGCTTCTTGGCTTCTTGGCTTCTTGGCTTCTTGGCTTCTCTTCTCTTCTCTTCCCCCAGATGTTGACACGACGCTCTCTCCGGCTGGACTGGTCTCTGAGGGCTGCGTTGTGACTTATATAGGCGGAGACCCCGCCCCCATATGATGTCACAGTCCCTGGGCATGCTGGGACTGTGACGTTTTAGGGGGCGTGGTCGACCACGCCCCCTAAAACGTCACAGTCCCAGCATGCCCAAGGACTCTGACATCATATGGGGGCGGGGTCTCCGCCTATATAAGTCACAACGCAGCCCTCAGAGACCAGTCCAGCCGGAGAGAGCGTCGTGTCAACATCTGGGGGAAGAGAAGAGAAGAGAAGCCAAGAAGCCAAGAAGCCAAGAAGCCAAGAAGCCAAGAAGTCCGGACCTCCGCTCGCAATAGAGCTACATGAAGAGAGCGGAGGGGCCGGCCGAAGACCTGCGACACCGGGAGAAGAGGCCGGAGAGCGGAGAAGAACCAACCGGACGCCGGGAGAAGATGAAGCGGAGGGACCCCCGAAGCCGGAAGAAGACCCCCGAAGCCGGAGGAAGATCCCCCCCGGAGCTGTTTAATAAAATATTTTAAAAACCTGTGTAGTGTGTTTTATTAATTACACTTTTTTCCTAGGTAAATGGGTAGGGGTACCATGTACCCCATACTCATTTACATAGGGTGGGGGGCCGGGATCTGGGGGCCCCCTTATTAAAGGGGGCTCCCAGATTCCGATAAGCCCCCGCCCGCAGACCCCGACAACCAACGGCCAGGGTTGTCGGGAAGAGGCCCTTGTCCTCATCAACATGGGGACAAGGTGCTTTGGGGGGGGGGGGCGCAGGGCGCCCCCTCCCCCAAAGCACCCACCCCCCATGTTGAGGGCATGCGGCCTGGTACGGTTCAGGAGGGGGGGGGCCGCTCGCTCGTCCCCACCCCCTTTCCTGACCGGCCAGGCTGCGTGCTCGGATCGGGGTCTGGTATGGATTTTAGGGGGACCCCACGCCGTTTTTTCGGCGTAGCGGGGTTCCCCTTTATAATCCATACCAGACCTAAGGGCCTGGTATGCCCCGCGCTCGCCGCAATAGGAAGATTTGTTTTTCCTATTGCAGCGAGCGCGAGATGCAATACCATCCCCTCGTGTCGTATTTGGTCCGTCGGACCAGCCTACACACGAGCGGGCTTTCCGTCGGACCAGCACACACACGAGCGGACTTTCCGCCCGAAACTGAGTCCGACGGAAAGATTTCAAACATGTTTAAAATCTAGGTCCGGCGGGCTTTTGGGAAGAAGTCCGCCGGAAAAGTCCGCCGCCGCCCACACACGGGCGGATTGTCCGGCACACTCTGGTCCGCCGGACCAAGTATGCCGGAAAGTCCGACCGTGTGTACGCGGCATAAGGGTACACTGCAGCAGACACATGGTTAGCTGATCCTTAACAGATAGAGAGGTAAATGAATAAAATAGTGATGTTGCGCTGTGAACTTTCTAGAATTACTATAATAAAGTGCTGGTGCAATAATCAAAACAAAAAAGCATATAACTATACAATTGTAAACTTACTGAGTGCTAAAGTGCAAGGGGAAACGAATTTTCCACAAACAGTACTCATCAATACCTGATGGTAGCAACTTGGAACCAATCACATAATGATAAAACAGTGAAATATTACTAATGTTCAGTCTTGAAATGGTTAGTAGCATATAGCAATAATGAACATAAATATAAATGGAAAAGTCCAATGCACACTCTAGATTAGAGTATCTTAAACATGTAAACACAGTCCCAAAAATACAGTGACATTCATATAATGTTGAGATGAGTGGTATATCCCTCCACCATGAATAGAAAAAAAATGACCGATGCCAGGCCAATCCACTGTAGTGACACCTGAATGTGTACAAGCCTCTCACCTTACTGCTGTAAGGCTACAGCATAAATGGATTAAATGCAGCAGTCCTCAGAGGGACCCTTTTTGGTGTTTACAGAGATGGATCGTAGTGTAACCTTCTCCTCCTGTAAGCTCAGTTAGGGGAGGTAGGAAAATGGAGGAAAGATTCCAATAGCGTAATCCAGTTTTAAAATATGCCAAGTTATTAAAACGTAAACATAGACAGTCACTTTTAGTTTAAAAGCACAGGTAACACTCCATGAGCGCCGAGCTCATATACTTCTGTCACTTCCGATTAAGCCTATTGCTCCAATCCTGATGCGTATTGTCAAATCACATGATCCCCTGATGAAGTCCCATTATGTGACTATATGCGCCAAGATTGGAGCAATAGACGGAACTTATATTTTTTTTTTGTTTGAGAGATTACAATCACTTTAAAGAGAACCTGTCACCACCTTCTGCCATCACAATTAAACGAATGCTGGCAGTCTGTTATAATGCGTTTTAATGTGCAGCACTGCCAGACGTATAAGGGTGAGCTTTGTGGGTGGCCCAGAAGTCTCACAATACGACACTGCTGAAGTGCCATTTTCTGGTTAAATTGCAGGACCGATAGCTTAGTTTAGAACTCTCAAACTGCAGAGAGGACATCTTTAAAGTGGACCTCCGCTTACAATTTCACAATAGCACTGTCCAAATCTGTTGTGTTACACATGTGGATTTTTTTTGGGGGGGGGGGGGGGGGGCAGCAAGTACCTTCTTCAGCAGGTATGTGCTCAGTCCTGATCCCCTCACCCTTCACAGTGCAGAGGAGACCATCAGAGGCACAGAATACACATCAGGAAGGTCCACACAAATCCCTATTGGTAGACCCGAAACTGCGCTGTGTGGCAGAGACAAATGTGATGGCAGCTGGGAGTGGATTCCAAGCTGCAGACAATGATTGGGCGCAAATTGTAGGGGAGTTCACAGTTTAGCATCTTCAACCTGTGCACTGGATGACCTTGTCCAGGAACTGCTAACCCCTCACTGCTCTATCCAAAGCTAATAATAATAATAATAATAATAATAATAATAATAATAATAATAATAATTTAAAAAGTTGGTCTTTAGAGGCACTTTAAATGAATGTCGGAAGACATTTGCCGGTACAAAAAATACTAGACGACATTCTGCCCATGTGTATGCCAGTCTGTCCCACAGAAGCTGACCATTCGGAAAATGGCTTGTGTAATGTTTATTCAATATTACTAGCAAACACTGAATAAGAAAAGTTAAACATCCTGTTGGTATTCAGTGATATCAGAGCTCCCTCTTGTGGTAAATAGCTGGACCTTCAGCTACAAACTATTTTGTTAGACAATAAGTTAGTTTCTACTTTTTTTCGTCTATCAACTTCTGAAATGGCACAAAGGGGAGCATTTACCAAAACTGGAGCGCACAGAATCTGGTGCAGCTGTGCATTATAACCAGTTTCTAACTTAGCCCTGGTTCACACTGATGCAATTTCGGATGCGTTCCAGAAGGCATGGAATTTCATGAGAAGTGAAATATATTTATATAGATAGAGACACACCAGGCCATAAAACACACATCCAGTGCCTGAAATCACACTACAAAACTCATTAAAATTGCACCTCATGGGTGTGAAGCTACCCTTAAAGTGGATGTAAACCTCAGACATATAATATAAACAAAGAATATCCCTCTATAGTGTGTACTTGTCTCAATTAAGAGAACCAACTGTCATTTCTGTCTGCTGCTTCGGTCCTTTGCTATCAGCACAAATTACTTCTGACAGTTTTCCTGACACCAAGAGAAAAATGGTGACAGGGGATGGAGCTCCAGCTGATTGACAGCTTCAGCTCTATTCCTGTGAGCTGTGTCTCTTCCCTCCAATCAGCTCTCAGAACTCTCTTCACTGAGCTCTGCAGAATGTAAGCTCTCTGCCCCTTGTTTTCAGAACTCTCAAATAAATTGTAAATTCAGCACTTTAAACGAATGTAGAGAAGAGAAGAGAAAAACGTGTACAACTTATGTAGGAGGATTTGTTTCATAACTGCGTATCACCTGAGGCCATTCACTTCACTGGGTATATGTAAGGGTTTACAAGCACCAAGTTTGTTCAATTAAAGTGATTGTAAAGTCTCAATAAAAAAATAAAAACAAACACGTTATACTTTACCTCCTCTGTGCAGTGGTTTTGCACAGGGCAGCCTGGATCCTCCTCTTCTCGTGTCCTTCTTCGGTGCTCCTGGCCCCTCCCTCCTGTCGAGTGCCCCCACAGCAAGCAGCTTACAATAGGGACACCCGAGCCGAGTCAAGCTCCTTGTGAACATTCAGGCACAGAGCCCTGGCCCCGTCCCCTCTTTCTTTTGATTGGGTAACTGACTTTGACAGCTGTGGGAGCCAATGGCGCTGCTGCTGTGTCCCAGCCAATCAGAAGGAGAGTCCTGAACGGCTAAGACACTTGTGGACATTGCTGGAGAGAGATGGGGCTCAGGTAAGTAACTAGGGGGGTGCTGGGGTGGCTGCTACACAGAGAAGGTTTTTTATCTTAATGCATAGACTGCATTAAGATAAAAAACCTTCTGCCTTTACAACTCCTTTAGGCCCCTTTCACACGAAGCAATGCCTGTGTAATCTTGAGGTCTATGGACCTCAAGTTGCATCAAAGTTGAACCAAAGTAGTGCAGGGACTACTTTGAAGGCTACAGATATGAATGGTGCTCATTGGAAATCATGGGGTACGACTTGTCATGCGACTTTGCAGTCCCAAGTTGCAGGACAAGTCACACAAGTGTGAAAGGGGCCTTAAGCTTTGACAATAAAACCTAGAAGCCGATTGCTTATTACATATAGCTGCACCAGATTCTGTGTGCTCCAGTTTTAGTAAATCCCCCCCAAATCTTTATTATGTACACTCTAAAAAAGTTTTGTTACAGAAATGTACAGGAGTCATGAAGTCACAAAGTGTCCAGCAAAGCCATCAATAACATGTTCATAGCCAGGAAAAGAATATATACTTACCTCTGAAAATTCTTTACAATTTGTTTCTCTGGCACACAGCAGTGTATCGGACTGTGCTGTATATTTCCAAGTATGTAATGATTTACCATTAAAAAAAACACTTGCCGTCCATTCTGGCATTTCTCATTTACAGTGGGTATAGAAAAGAATCTCCCCCTTTAAAATAATCACGTTTTGTTGCTTTGCAGCTTAAAAATAAGACAGACACAAGTTGTGTTTTTCCAGCTGTATTTACTTATAAAATCCAAGTGAAAGATAGAACACAACATGTCAGAAAAAAAAAAAAAGCTCAAAAACAGAATCACTGGAGTTGGAAAAAGGATCAACCCCCTTGTGTCAGTATTTTGTTGAACCTCATTTTGCTTTAATTACAGACTTCAGTCTGTTGGGATTTGTCTCTACTAACTGTGCACATCTAGACTTTGCAAAATGTGCCCACTCTTGTTTGTAGGACTGTTCAAGTTCAGTTATTTTTGATGGTGACCGTTTGTGGACTGCAGTCTTCAAGTCATTCCACAGATTTTCAAGGAGGTTTATGTCTGGGCTCTGACTAGGCCATGCAAGGACATTAACCCTTTTCTCCTTCAACCACCGTGTGGTCATTTTTGCTGTGTGCTTTGGGTCATTGTCATGTTGAAAGGTAAACCTTCTTCCCATTGACAACTTTCTGGCAGAGGGCAACAGATTTTCCTCAAGAATTAAATGGTATTTTGCCCCATACATTTCCTTCTATCCTGACACCTCCATGCTTTACTGTAGGAATAGTGTTATTTGCATGGTGAGTTGTATTGGATTTCTGCCAGGCATATCATTTGGTGTTGATGCCAAATAATACAATTTTAGTCTCATCTGACTGTAGCACCCTCTAGTTAGGTAGGTGCTAGAGGTTAGTGTTTTCTATAGGAGTAGGAAAATTTAGGTAAGCCTGACTGATGGCTGTTTGTTTTCATCCTGGGCTGGGTGCGGCTCGGGTTGAGGCTGGGTGACTCACGGGTAGCTGCGCTGGGACCTCCCTCTTTCCAGAAGATTTTGGAGGGAAAGGGGGACAGGAGAGGTGGGGCTGCCTGGGGTGTTCTGAGGAGCTTTGACCAGTCCCCGGCTTGGATTGGCGGGGGCAGGCCTTCTTGGATGCCCGGGGTCGGCCCAGCTGGGGAGGAGTTGTCGGGTGGAAGAGCTGGAGTGAGAGAGTGTGGAGGCTGTTGGGGCCTACAGAGAGCTCCCCAGTCTGTGGGGGGGGGGGGGGGTGACTTTGGGCCTGGGGCTCGGGTGCAGCCAGAAGGAGAAGAGATCCTTGAGGAGAGGCACATGAGAGAGCAAGGAGAGGACAGCGGGGGAGAGCACTACTAAGAGACTCCAGGGGAGGACTACTGGTCGTAGCCAGGAGGGCTGGTGAGTGAAGCACAGTCGGGAGGACTGGGGAGGCACGCCTGAGAAAACTGGTAGTTTGCAGTTTGAGATGACCAGAAGAATGGACTGTGGGAAGGACAGAGGAAAGGGGTTGCTGCAGCCAGGCTGGCTGACAGGGCCTGAAGAGAGCCATCTGGGATCAGTAGCTGGGTAGAGGACAGTTAGCACCGGAACTATTTCTATGTCTTAGGGGCCCGGGGCCCCTGCCCGCAAAAGGCAATTCACTGAGGTCTGGCTAAGTTAATGTTGGGCCGAGGTCTGGCTAAGTTAATGTTGGGCCGAACCATGTGGTGCTAGCTGGTACAGGAATCTGCAGCAAGTGAAGTGCTGGAGGAGTAACGGTCTCCGGCAAGTGAAGTGCTGGAGGAGTAAGGAAAAAAGGTCTTAAGCAAGAGTTGTGCGAGAGAAGACTGGAGTGTATATACAAGCGTGTATATACCGTATATACTCGAGTATAGGTCCATCTGAATATAAGCCGAGGCCCCTAATTTACCACAAAAAACTGGGAAAACTTATTAACCCGAGTATAAGCCGAGGGTGAGAAATGCAGAAGCTACTGTAAGTGAAAAAGAGGGTCAACAATGCCCATCTGCAGCTGCCTCCCTGTGTCCTGTGCACAGGGCTTTTTTTCTCAAACAATAGGTGCTGGAACTTAAACACGGCCCCACAAAACCCCTCCCCCTACACACACCCTCCAAATCATATCAAATAGTGGGTGTATTCAGTCAAATTTCACGAAAACAGTAGGAGGGTCTTAAAGGGGCATTAAATACCAGGATTGCATTACATACAGAGTGCAGAGCTGTCACTTGTAAACACAGAAACCAGACTTCTGTGTTTACAAGTGATTGTGGTGAGCAGGCATCAAAGGGTCTGAGCCAGAGGTGGTGGAACTGAGTTCCACCAAGTTCCCCCTGAAAAAAAGCCCTGCCTGTGCAAACCTAACTGTCTCCTGTGCATGCCTCCCTGTGCCAATCTGCAGCCTCCATTGCCCGGTCAGCGCGTTATAAAAACATTCGGCGGCCATTCCAGTGTTCAAAAGGCCGCGCCTCCTCCTCGTCTGTGATAGGTAGAACACTCAATTTCCCAGCAGTCAGTGTTCAGCTCATCACGGACATCCGCTCATCCTCATACCACGGACGAGGATGAGAGGATGTCCGTGATAGGCTGAACACTGACTGCTGGGAAATTGAGTGTTCTGCCTCTCACAGATGATGAGGAGGCATGGCTTTTTGAACACTGGAATGGCCGCCAAATGTTTTTATGATACGCTGGCCGACATCTGGCTACATGACACGCTGATCAGGTAGGCAGACGGCGGTGACTCGAGTATAAGCCAAGGGGGGCACTTTCAGCCTAAAAAAAAAAGGGCTGATTCTGCTGATTGATAAATCTCTGCTTATACTCGAGTATATACGGTAATAGTCCCACACAAGTTATGCTGAATTTTCCTGTGCATCCCACAATTTCCCATTCCCATCCAAGTTATATCCCTCAATAAAACAAAAAAAAACAAAGCTTATGGACTGTTCTATGTCTCTGAGTGAGTAAGAGATGGATGTCTGGCTGGGCAGGGTGACAGGTGAACCACAACATTCAGCAACTCCTACGGGGGTATGGCTACATGACAATAACACCTTTTTCCATGTGGCCTCAGAATATTCAAGGTACGTTTTGGCAAAGCTCAGCCGTGACTGCATGTGGTCTTTCTTGAGGAGTGGCTTTTTTTTTTTTTGCAACCCTCCCATATAAGCCACATTTGTGGAGAATTTGTGATATTGTTGTCACATACACACAATGACCACGTTTTGTTATAAATTCCGGCAACTGCTTCAGAGTTGCTGTAGGCCTCTTGGTAGCCTCTCTGACCAGCTTCCTCCTGGCTCTTTCATCTAGTTTGGAGTGATGTCCTGATCCAGGGAGGGTCTGTGTTGTACAAAATACCTTTCACTTCTTAAAGTGGAGTTCCACCCACTTTTACAACTCTTCAGCATCCCTCACTAAACTGTGCACTGTAAACGAATTGGATATTTTTACATTTTTTTCTCAGCACCTACATTTCCTGTTTGTAATGCCTTCTGGGAAGGGACGGCAACTTCCTCTGACACTGCCGTTGCTATGGAAACCTGACCTGAAACCTATTACACTGCTTGTGCTGCACTGAGCATGTGCGAGATCTGCAAAGGATGAGATCCAGGAAGAAATACAGTCTGGCTTCAGATGCCCACACTTAAGATGGCCACGGGCTGCTGAAAGTTTATAAAATAACAAACTACTGCTATAAACTAACAAAACAGACCTTAGTTTACACACTAACTTTACTAGAATACATTAAGCTTGTGTATTATAGAGGTATTTTTATTTAAAGTATAATTTCGGCTGGAACACCACTTTAATAATATACTTCACTGTGCTTTTAGGTATTGATAAAGCCTTTGAATTTTTTTTTCCTGATATGTGCCTGTCCACAACTTTACGCTGGGAATCTTTTGATAGATCATAGATGATGGTTTGCTTCAGTTACACTATCAGGGACTGAAATGCTCCAGGAAAGCTCTTTTTATGCTGAGCTAATCAAATTAACCACAGCTGAAATTCAAATGGCTTTGTGTGCCATTGAGAAGTTGATTAGCTACACATGATTGAGTTTACAAGTCATTTTTAGGTGTGGGTGTGTGTGTGTGTGTGTGTGTGTGTGTGTGTGTGTGTGTGTGTGTGCGGGGGGGGCGGGGGGGGGGTGATCCTTTTCCCGACTCAGCGATTTGATTTTTTTTTTTCTGACATGTTGGTGTTATATGTTTCACTTGGATGTTATAAGTTGCATTGAGTAAATACAGCTGGATAAAACAAAAACGGTTTCTGTCTTCATTTTAGGTTGCAAAGCAACAAAATGTGATTATTTTAAAGGGGAGTGATTATTTTGTATACCCACGGTACATGCAAAAATCTGCAAAATTTTTTTTGCTAAAGAATTACTTGGAACCCCAAAATAAAAATATTCTGCAAACAAAGGCCCTGGAAAATAAAATGATGGCTGTTGCAATTTTTAGATAGATAGCCAACATGTCATGTTTTAAAACTGCATACACCCGTGGAATGGCGACAAACTATGGTACATTAAATTATCCACAGGTGATGCTTTAAAAGCCTTTACAGATCACCAATTTAAATTTTAATAGTTTTTAATTATTTTTTTTCAAGTAGACAAAATTAACAACGTAAGGACAATAAAAGTCTCTCAGATATGAAAGATAATGAGATATACGAGTCATCCACAGCGAGTATAGTGGAGATCGAACATCAAATAAAACAAGTAAAGAACATATATACCAGAGGATTTGACAAATAAAACAGTTTGAGCATTGATCACTGAACATCAATCATATTTATCGTAGTAGTGATAGAGAGAATCAAGGGCAGAACAAGCCATTACATCCATACTAGTGGCCATAACGGAAGTGTTGCATCGTAATGGGATCTCAGGCACAAATAGTCATAACTGGGGGGGGGGGGGGGAGGGTAAAGCCTAACAGGCCCATTCTAAATACCTGAGAGTAGAACTTCATTAACGAATGAAAGACAAAAAAATTGCCATCTGCAGTAAGAGCGTAGAGTAGAGGAAAGTAATAGAAAGGAATAGTAAATTATAGTAAAGGGGGACGTCCCAGGAGCCGCTAGTCCATGGACAGGCACTTAATCCACGTGTAGCACTACCCCTGTGGGAGTCGCTAGTGTCCCGGGTCCCCACAGCCAGTCACTTAGCATTTCCTTCATTCATGCAGACACAGAAATCAGTCCTTGGCTTGTTTTTGTTGTTTTATTAGGGGATGATAACTTGGATGGGGTAAGGAACTATGGGATGCCCAACTTGAAAAATGTCCAGAACTATGAACAAAAAGGGACACTTCCTCCCTATTTACAAAAGTCCTCTTCTTCCTTCCTCCTGCACAAAAACTTAGATTACTACAGCACCTGCTAATCACTCCTATGGGGACAAGCAGGATCTTGCTAGCTCAGCAAAGGCCCATTACAGGCAGGAACTCTCAGCCCCTTGACAAAGAAGTCCAATGTGATTGAACGGCATGCATTCCTCCTTCTGCTTCCATGTGGCCACTGATCCCAGCTCCATTTGCTTTAAAAAAATGCTAGCCTAACTGGCTAGCACCAGCCACGCCTGGCTGACCTACCTCCTAACTTTCTGCCCCAGTCCTGCCCAACTGGCACACTTCCATGGAGATTCCCCAGGGCAAGGATGAATACTAAGCCCACTGCTGTCTTCATAGAGCACGGATACGGCTGACAGTCTCTCCCCTTGTGTTGTCCCTGCTCAGTGTTGATCTCTACTCACTGTCTATCTTTGCTCTGTCCCGTTGCCTCTCCTGAAGGTTCTCCGCCAACTTCCTCCTGTGGTAGGATCATTCTAGGCCAGCTATCCCAAGCCTCCATGTATTACCCCTCCCCAGCAGGGGGTTTCCGCAAGGGCTACCGCCAGCCTCTCCTCAGCACTCCATCCCTATCTTCCACCCGACTCCCTTTGCTGGAATGGCCCATGTCTATTTATGGGGTTGTCTCTGCCCCATGCCAGCCCACATCTGGGGATTGGCTCAGGCCCCATAAATATTCATGGCAGCTCCTCCTAACCCCCGCCCTCTAGTTCTAGAAGGTTCTCCAACCTGTCAGACACCAGGGGGAAGGTTGGAATTAGAATTTTCCTACACTGCCACTACTAGTTGCACATACTAGAGGGTGCTACACATGGATCCCATGTCTTTTCAAATTTTGAGATGTTGTTTTGGAGGGTACAGGTGAGCCTATCATTAACCATGATCCAATTCAGTTTGTGTTTGACATAAATCAAGTGGTATCACAGGCTGCTTCCAATGTTTCACAATGGTGAACCTGGCTGCTAAGCTAAGGATTAACTTCGTAGATTTTTTTGGGACTTTTGGATGTAATTTCTGGCTAACTCAGGGGACCTATGAACATTCATTTCCGTCACTGAACTGAAAAGGTTAAACATTCTAAATCAAAAATACCCATTCGGCCACAGTGCCCAAAACAGGCCGGTGATGCGTTTTGGCAATCCTTGTGGAGACCAGGTGCCATCCGAGTAGCAATTTATAACTGGATTCTGTTAATATGGTATTTATAGATATTTTAGATAAAGCATGGGCAGTGTCCTGCCATACAGGTTACTAATATAGAGTTAAATGTGATCTCTGGCGCTAGAATTATTGCTCTAACATGATCACAGAGATACCTCATGTGTGGTGCAATCATTGTTTATACATGTGTAAAAAACCTACATGCATGTTTGCATTGGTGCATGAGCATGGGGGGATGGGGGGGGCACTTTAAATATTTTTTATTTTATTATTCATTTTATTTATTTTTTAATTTACAAAGTCTTTATTTTAATTTTTTTGGATCAACTTTATTGCTATCACAAGGGATGAACTACATGCCTTGTGATAGCTGGGCAGTGACAGGTCCTCTTTACTGAGTAATTTAGTGTCTATTAGACCCCATATCTCTCCTCTGCCCTCAAAAGCATCTGGTCAAACCAAGATCAGTTTGATCAGATGCTTTAGAAACTAGTAACAAACCGAGACTGGAAGTGACTAAATCCTCATTGCTTCCAGCTTCATTTGTCACAAAAAGTACCTGCCAGTCCTCTATACTCAGTCCCGGGATCTCTGCCTAAGCCCAGCAAATAGTGATGGTGGGAGGGCCCCCTTCCATGCCCTGCAAAAATTATTGGGTGGCACAGTCACTCGGACCACGTTTACAAGAAAGCCTATTGCCGGCTGCACATTTTGATACCGGTATCATGGCTGCAGTTGCAGTCATGATCCTATTATAACCACTTTTACCCACCCTAAGGGGATGAAGTAGTTAAAGCTCCAAACCACCTTTCATGGTACTATTCATCTGGAATATGCAGTTCAGTTTTGGGCACCAGTTCACACAAAGGATATTGGCGAACTGGAGAAAGTGCAGAGCAAAGCAAGCAAACTGATAAGAGGCATGGAGGAAAGATTAGCTGAAGCATGTTTTTTCTATAGGGGGCAAATAAGGGGGACTGTGATCAACTTGTAAAAATACATAAATGTTTCATGTCCACTTAAAAGAGAAGTATTAATTTGGAGGTCCCCCCATCATACTTACCTAGGTGGATGCAGCATCGGTTGATGGACACAGTGGCAGCATTAGACGGGCACGGTGGCGATGGATGGGCACAGTGGCAGCCATGGATGGGCACAGTAAGGCTGCAATTGATGGGGGTTTTCTTTCAGAATTTTTCAGTTTGTCTGCTCCCCCACAAAAATTTTGAGCACCAGCCGCCACTGGTTCAGACTTGTGTCAGAACATGCCGAGTTCATCTCTAGGTCAGGAATTGGTGGTGGCTAATGGATAAAGGTCTATCCTCCTGCCACTGAGTAGAGGACCCCTCAAGTGGAACACACCTCAGGTGACCTGAGCCCCCTTGTCACACAGGTCTCAGGTGCGTGGTAAGATCATTGGGGCCATAGCCTGCAACCACAGGAAGAATAAAAGGCCTTGTGAAGGAGTAAATCCCAATTATATGATGGGGTAGGTGGTGGAGTGGACCAGGGGATAGCACTTAGGGGTATTGAACCCACCATCCATACATACGGTGATACAGGTCTGTGTAGGCTTTGGGGCCACCATAGTATGAAGAAGATCTCCCCTGGATAACCGTATTTCTGTAGATTCCTAGCATCGCAATGACTACGTGAAACGGCAATGGTGGCCTACAAGCATTTATGGCAACATACAGCCATTCAGCTGTACTCCCCAGCTTCCCTTGGTGTGGAAAAAAAGCTATTTCACACTAGGCTTATTTTTAAGTTTCTAAACATCTGTGTTCATAATGCATTAACCAGCATAGCAGTTAATTCTCATATTCTATGCAGCTAGTAACAGAATTATATACATCTTAATGCTTTTGGTGGCTCTTTCACATAAAGTAACTTTGTTCTTGGTAAAGCAGTATTAAAACAAAAAGCAAACAGTTAACCAATGCTTAGAGGTGATGGCTGCATTAGTTTTCTTTTTTAGGCTTTCTTCTATTTTCATATGATGATCTAGCCAGTAAGTTTGTTTTTAGAAGAACAAGTTATTTCCCAGATGTATCAGTTTACAGTGGCAGGGGTGCTTACAAAGATCAACTTTTATTTATTAATGTAAAACCTTTATCCTAGAAGAAAAAAATAAAAACCCTGTTGCTGGAAATGATTATAAAATGTGAGCTGGAGCTTGGCTTCAATTTGTTAGTGTATTTAAATTTGCTAGTACATTTAACACTACCCTACCCCCAAGACACAATGCTGCCGTCTGCTGTGCTCTTTCATCCAGACTAATACAGGAGGTGTGTTACTAAAAAACTAAAAAAAGAAAAAAAAAAAAAAAATGCAGCCACTACATCTAATGAATGTATTATATTACATTTTGAGTTAAATACCGCTTTAATTGGGGCTTTAATGTATTTTTGAACACACTAAAAATGTGTGGTTTATAATTTTCCTTTAATGGAATAAGCGCATTTCCAGCTGAGAATAATGAAAGGCTTGAAATATTATCTTCCACAAATATAAACTATCCTTGTTTAGAAAAACTGTGCTGCAGGGATTTGTAAGATGATCAGCCAAGAATCACAATGGAAACAAATATGTTGTTTCTCAGACAGAAACACAAGCCGTGAATGCGGTCCTGTATTTATACTGCACAGGCCCAGTTTCTGCTCCGGTGTAAGCAGTGCTGGAAGATGCATTTGTAGTCAAAGCTAACTTAACCTAAACAGGATTTTTTTTTTTTTTAATATATAGTAGAGCTTAGCGGAGGATAAATCAAAGTGAAACAGCACAGTGACCCAGTTCCTAAATAAACAGATCAGTTGTCTCCGCTATTCCACTTTCATTCTGGATAAAAGTCCAGAAGAGCACACAGAGTGCCTGGGGACATCCCTACGGAGATAACAAAATTATTCCACTGCATTAGTTAACTAAAAGATGTCTAGCTTTATTCTAAAAACGGTGCAAAGTGGTGAAATCGATAGCCAGCAAAAAGGAGCCACTTTACTCTTTTCCGTCCAGGACTTGACAAATTGTGATTGGTTATGGGCAGTACTGCTTTGTTGTATATTTTGACTTTACATACATAAGGGCTCGTTCATACTAGCAGTGACACACATGCATTTACAGCAGTGTTTAACCTTTATGCAGTTGCATCACCCAGTTTTAAAGAATGCAAAATATCACCCCCCCCCCCCCTTAAGTTGGCCATATATTATACAATTTTCTTGTACAATTTTCCTTTTGGTTTACCAAAACCATAGGAGGTCAAGCCTAAAACCTTTCAGTTTGTATGCAATCAGGCAGGCCCTTGCGCTACTTAGTTGAAAGTAAATCTAAAGAAAATTGTATGGTGTATGGCCAGCTTTGTCTGAAAATGGAAAAAAAAAAAAAAAAAAAAAAAAAGGTCAAATTAATGGCAAACTTGAGTCGGGGCAATGCACACAACCACCCTGATGAAATTAGGTTGACATCAGAGAATACCTCCCAACTTTTTGAGATGGGAGCGAGGGACACCTGTTAGCAAAAGTATGTAAGTATAGGACAAATCCCCTGCCACGCTTTCGTAAAGGAGAATTATACAAAGGAAAATAATTAGTTAAACCCACAAGTTCTTTTTTTACCACTACTATTCCTTTATATTGGCTTTTGACATTTACAAATGCAGCACATTAGAAACTGGATGAAAGGTTTAGCACTGGGAAACACTTTTTGAAAAAGATAAAAAGTGCATTTTTTATACAACTACGGTATATAGATCAGACCAAAATGAGGGTCAAATGAAGATGAAAGCGGGACAGAGGGACTTTGTTCAAAATCAGGGACAGTCACTCAAAATCAGGGACAGTTAGGAGATATGTCAGAGGTCCCCCACCACATCAAAGACCTCCTTTCACATCGGAGGCCCCCAACACATCAGAGTCCCCTCATTCTATCAGCGCCCCCCTATTACATTAGAGGTCCTGTCACCACTTAATTTCAGTGGCCCCCCATCACATTAGAGTTCCTGTTATATATCAGAGGCCCCCTATACATGAGAGCCCACCAACACATCAAAGACCTCCTATACATGAGTCCACCTATCAGAGTGATTACACCTCTTTTGGTGCATTAGGGAGCCAATTTAAATGAATGGGCCAAATTAGGAACGCATGTTAATAATCACTATAAGACTGAGTTCACACCATTGAGAACTGGATGCGCATCCAATTCGCAATAGCAGGAGATTTTGACCAGCTCACATATCTCCACAGCAGGTCCGTTGCGTTTTGCACAAAAACGCTGTGCGTCTTTTGGTCCGTTTCAGGTCCGAATTCAGCCCAAAATCGGACCTGAAACAGTGAACCAGGACGCACCGGAACCCTGCTGTGAGCCGCATGCAGTGTGACTCCAGATTCAAAGGGGTTAATGTACTGAAGGAATAGAGAGTTTGCTTAGCCCACCTGTATTCACTTTATATACCCAGACTTGTGCAAGACTTGAGAGCCAACCTTGAGCTTTCCAAAGTGTAACTCCAGTTTTGGAGATAGAAAAGGATCAGTCCTCTCTGCATAACCGTTATACAGGATTACATGGATTTTAGCAAACTTTGAAGATTCCTACCTTTCTCTTTGAAGACTTTACTGTTTGTCTCACCTTTCTTCTCACAGGGATTTCTCAAAGGGAAGGTCTCTACTCATCATAGGCACCTGGTGTTGACTTCTCTGTTCTATGTAGTAGAGCTGCAATGTCTGCATCCCTTTAGTCGAGAATGGTCTAAAGGGTAACTCAAAAGATAAAGCTCCTATTACAGGGGATGCCTGAAATGTCTCAGTGAAAAGGTCTGGGAAGGACAGCGGGCCTATCACACAGGCAGACAATTCGATTTCTGGGGGTTTGGAGGACAACTGGTCTCTAGGATGCCATGCTACATGGAAGTTACCATTGGATCTTACAGTTTTAGAAAATAACCGCAGCGGCAAAGTGGAATGGAATGGAGAGGTAATTTTAATGTTACCTTTCATATTAACTGTGTTGTAAATGGAGTTTTATATGATAAGTCATACCTATCTTCACTGGAGAAGACTGTAGCAATTTCAGTAAAATTTGTTGCACTGAAGCCAACATTTTATCAAACTTTAAATTTGCTTGGGTGAGATGTCCTACTTCCTTACTTTTTTAATTGTAGGGCGTTTTTGTGATGTATTTATTGGGATGTATGTATTTATTTTATCTAGTTTCACACATGAGTTGAGGTAACAGGGGTGACTGCAGTGCACATACCTTGTCGTGGTGCCATTCATTTTAAACAGCACCCCAATGTTTGAAAGCAATGCACCTGAGTCACAGAGCAGCATAATGAATGGTAACACTGTTCACTGTTTTGCAAAAAATGATGCAAATGTGATTTGAGGACTGCTGTGGTGTGTTGGCCACACATTAAATGAATGAACTTCCTTAGACCCCATTAACATCTGAGTGATTTTTTTGCTTGAAGCTCTGTTATTCTTAAAGTGTAACTTCACTTTTGATGAGAAAAAAACATTCCCCTCTGGGTGATCTATGCACATTGCCAGGATAATAACAACTTTTGTTGCAGATTCCTACCTTTTTGTTATTCTGAAGAAATCCATGTGTACTTCTCTGTGCTGAGTGGGTCTAATGGGAGTGGTTTCATAATTATTAGTCAGCTGTGGCAGCTGCAGAGCACTAATGAGGAAAGCTGCTAGGCCTGCACTCCTTTAGATGTGTTCCTATTGGAAATATTTCATCAAAAATGAATTTTTTGTTGCAGGGGATGCCTGAAATCTGACTTATATCTTAGTGCAGACTTCTGGGAAAATTGGTGAGCCAATCAAATAAGCAGGAAATTATGTTTCTGGGGAGTGGTCAGTATACATTCTGTGTACAGAACAACTCCATATAACCATATTGCATTGCATTGCATTTATAGAAAATGACAGCTGCAGATTGAAAAGGAAAGGTCATTTTTAATAACATTCAATTAATAAAGGACTTGTATTGCAATTTTACACACTATATATTGAAGACGTCGCATGACGAAACGTATGTAGGGCGGGGACACTGATGCCATTGTGTGTGCCTGTTCATACTCATGGTTCATACTTCGGATATGTGAGTGGAAATAGTATTGTTTTAACCAACAGCCTGTGAGACGGTTTTTACGCTATGGAAACCTCCTTCCTTCTGTTTTGTCTTCCATATTGATCACTGCACTCTATGAGATGGGATACTGACCACATACTCATAAGGAGAGAGAGTTGAAGAGGGTGTTTTTTGAGGAGATAATTCTGACTTATCAACTGGTTTATAATCTTACCAGCATAGTGATCTGGTGAGTTCACTTTAGTAGGATTGGTGAAGGATTCATATCACGGTGGAGCATATTTGGACTATATTTTTGGGAATACACTTTATTTTTAAATCAAATTAATATTTTGTTTTCCGTTTTCATTTAAAAGTATTTAATTATTATATAAGCACTTCATTATTTTGCACTGATGAGTTGCACTGATTTTGCACTTGCACTTTATTCATATTGCACAAATTGTCTTGCGTTTCATAAATTGTATTATTTGCACAGATTGTTTATTAGCATATTATGATTTTTAGCATATTGTGGTGCGTTGGGCTGCCCTAATGCAGTATGCAAATGTTTAGCGCACCTCACTGGACTGGCCTGGTGTGACTGGGCCCTAAAATTAGTAAAATGTTGCAGAGACTTTCACAATTTTTGCTGATGAGAAAACTCTCAATTTCACTCATCCCTAACCTTCAAGAAATTATATAAGCATTATCCTTCTATGGTACATACACCTCAATGACTCTAGAAGGCTCAGTCTATGAAATTGCAACCTGTGGGAAATAATGATAGTGGTGGTCAACTTTGATATGGGTGGCCTCAAGTGAGGTTCTTGATATCACCAAAGAACTGCACATAAAATTCAGTGAATATTCAGTGTCAAAGGCAACAGATCCACAATAGGGTATAGTCAAAGACTAATGGTGTGATACATGAGATGGTCAGAGATTGCAGTCATAATACAGGAGATGGTCAGAGAATGCAGACATAACACTAGAGATGATCAAAAATCTAGAACATAATACAGGAGATGGTCGGAGGCTGCGGGCATAATACAAAAGATGGTCGGAGGCTGCGAACCTGATACAGGAGATGATTGGAGGCTGCGGACCTGACATGAGATGGCGGGAGGCTGCGGACCTGACACAAGAGATGGCGGGAGGCTGCGGACCTGACACAAGAGCTGGTCGGAGGCAGCAAGCCTGACACAAGAGATGGTGGGAGGCTGCGGACCTGATACAGGAGATGGCGGGAGGCTGCAGACCTGATACAGGAGATGGCGGGAGGCTGCAGACCTGACACAAGAGATGGCGGGAGGCTGCAGACCTGACACAAGAGATGGCGGGAGGCTGCAGACCTGACACAAGAGATGGCGGGAGGCTGCAGACCTGACACAAGAGATGGTGGGAGGCTTCAGACCTGACACAAGAGATGGCGGGAGGCTGAAGACCTGACACAAGAGATGGCGGGAGGCTGCAGACCTGACACAAGAGATGGCGGGAGGCTGCAGACCTGACACAAGAGATGGCGGGAGGCTGCAGACCTGACACAAGAGATGGCGGGAGGCTGCAGACCTGACACAAGAGATGGCGGGAGGCTGCAGACCTGACACAAGAGATGGCGGGAGGCTGCAGACCTGACACAAGAGGTTGCTAGAAATCTGTACTATAACAAGGCAATAATGAAACACAGCTTGGTGTCGGCTGGGGCTCCTGAGGGCTGCACAAAAAGTACCAAAGGGGTGCAGGTTGGGCACCATGGCTCTAAGATTAGATTAAGCATTTTTAAACAAGTATAGCCCATATCCTGCCCATAATATCCTGTGGTATTTGATTTTTTTTTTTATATTCTTCACCAATTCTGCTTTCTAATATCATGTTTGTAGTGTTAGTGTATGAAACCTTTTTTTACGTTTTTAGACTGGAATTAGAAGCTCTGTTAGATTTTTGTAGTTGTCCCTGTTATTGTCACCCCCCCCAATGGTGTTGTGCCCATTGTCTCGAACACAAAAAGTAACCAGAAATCCCACATTTTTGAGCTGTCAAAGGGGAATTTGTTCTAATGGGTAAACCTGTTCTGGTGATAACTGCCCAACCCCTTGTATTAGAGAGATCTCCTCCTCCTTCCTGCTGTGTCTCTGGGACAGGAAGTGAAGGGTAATCTTCCGGACAGCACATAGTCGGAAAATAAAACACTGTCATGGGCCCTCCTGCTCTATCCAACACTAAAAAAGATAAAACTTTGGCTTTACATATGCTTCAACTCTCCAAATGTTTAGAAATCTTCAGAAATCCTTCTTGTAATTGTACATATGCCTAAGAACAAAATGCCAAGTGATAAATAACTGAGTCATCGGAAAGCCTCAACCTACGGAGTCTATGAAGATCTGGAACGAAATTCCAGAAATAACAACTTCTGTGTGTTAATTATCTCTGAAACATTTTACGTACACATATTGCTATAAATATTATATATAATGTAAAATAAGGCATTCCTGCCAGTCGCTGGGAGAAAAGACAGGTGTGATAATCGCATAAAAAAGAAATACACAAACCATAACCTAAATATACATAGATTCACATGTATACATGGGTCTAATCTCTGTGTTTTGCTGCTGACCATAACTCATCCCTTCTAACATACAATGAGCTTCTGTAATGTCTGCTGTATACAGTCATGTACAGCCATGTTCCTGATTGTGTACAACAAAGTGGGACTTTAGCCAAAACATATCTTATTTTTTTTTTTGTTTTAGAGCGAGAAGTGTTAGAACCTCTGTCAGGTTTTTATTGTTGCCTGTGTCCCCCCATCACAGTTATTTACCCATATGTCCTATCACCAGAGACATGACAGGATGTAAGTGTAAAACTCCCCTAAGCCTAGGTTTAGATTTGTACAAGGTAGGAAAAGGGTGCATCCCTTTTGCAGGTGCATAGCAGTGCTGTTTTATAGGTTGTAAACCTTTGAATTTTTAAAATTAATGTATTTATTTATAAAAATAACAAACATGCCTATACTTGCCTGCTCTGTGCAACTGTTTTGCACAGAGCACCCCTGATCCTCTTCCTCTGGGGTCCCCCGCCGGCGCTCCAGGCCCCTCTTCTTCATCGGGTGCCCCTCCATGGAAAGACCCTTTCTCTGGGGGCACCCATGCGTGCTCGTTCCCGAGTCCCGCTGCTGTGTCCATTGACAAAGACAATAGGACTTGGCCCTACCCTCCCATTCCCGTGTTGCAGGATTTGAATTTCAGCAGCAGGAGCCAATGGCTCCTGCTACTATCAATCTGTCCAATGAGGAGAGAGACATCCGCTGGAGACGCTGCTCTCATGCACATCGCTGGATCAGATCTGCTTTAGATAAGGTGCACTTTGACGAAACGCATCGAGCTTGAAGTCCCGATACGTCATATCCGGCACGGACGTTGAAACGCACTCTGGTCTGCAGACAGCATTATTCAATAGACACCGATAGATGCACGGGGACGTTTCTTACCAGAGATTTTTATCTTAATACTTTTAAAGGAGTTTTTATCATAAGATGCCTCAGCTGAATAAAGATTTTTAAGGATTTTGCGCTATGAGGAGACCTCTGTTTATATATTCTGTGCCTGCATACCCTGGATTCTGAGCGCCACTCTAGGAAGCCAGCCCATACAGTGGAAGCGCCCAGTGATAATCGCAGAGGGTTAGGTCACCCCCTTAAGAGACCTAAAGCACAGTTGACTCTTCTTGCCATACGGCAGAGGAGTCCAACCCATCTGGTGAGTGTGGAACCACACAGTGGTGGAATTACGGTAGTCCCCTTTGGAGCACGGAGCACCAAGCACTTTGTTTTGCTGAATTTGCACATATCATCACAAGTCACTTTATTATCTAAAACTATTATTAGCCATTTATGTAACAATACGAGTTATTAAGTTATAGTTTGTCACTTGGTCAACAAATTAACAAACATAGCTATACTTACCTGCTCTGTGCAATAGTTTTGCACAGAGCACCCCCGATCCTCTTCTCTGCTCCAGGCCCCTCTTCTTCATCGGGTGCCCCCCCTGGAAAGCCGCTTTCCCTTGGGGCACCCATGCGTGCTCTTTCCCAAGTCCCGCTGCTGTGCCCCGCCCCCCCCCCACTCCCATGTCGCAGGTTTGATGGACAGCAGCGAGAGCCAAAGGCTCCTGCTACTATCAATCTGTCCAATGAGGAGAGAGACAGCGGCTGGAGACGGTGCGCTCATGCACATTGCCTGATCAGATCTGGTTCAGGTGAGAAAAAGGTGGGGTCTGGGGGGCAGCTGCAGCACAGAAGGTTTTTCACCTTAATGCATAGAATACATGAAGGTGAAAAACCATAAGACTTTTCAACTACTTTTAATTCTTAATGGCATCCCTGCTAATGCTAATGTGTGCTTCAAAACGCTTGGGGTTAAGGTACCTTGTGTTTTGGTGCGACGCGATTTTAAAAAATAGTAATGCACTTAAAATGAATGGGCTTTTGATGATTTGCAAAGGAAAAAATGTGTTTTTACCCCAAGGTATGGCAGGATTTTAATGGCACAAGACTAAATATTGTTAAAATATAAAGTTTTTTACAAAAATTGATTCTTCTAAAACACAGAAAACACTTTTTCCATTAATTATGTTCACCAGTACATGAATCTTTTTCACCATCAACCTAAGTACAGTATACAAACTTATATCCAGTTATATGTCTGAGCAGTATGCATTTTGTTTTGTTTCTCCACAATACTCAACGTGTTTCTTGGACTTTGGTCCGCTTTATCAGGAGCTTACTAGCGGAACATATGTATACTTCACTAGATAGGACTGGGTACAGGGAGAGCCAGACTAATACCCTGTAATGCCCTGTACACACGGTCGGATTTTCCGATGGAAAATGTGTGATAGGACCTTGTTGTCAGAAATTCCGACCGTGTGTAGGCTCCATCACACATTTTCCATCGGATTTTCCGACACACAAAGTTTGATAGCTTGCTATAAAATTTTCCGACAACAAAATCCGTTGTCGGAAATTCCGATTGTGTGTACACAAATCCGACGCACAAAGTGCCACGCATGCTCAGAATAAATTAAGAGATGAAAGCTATTGGCTACTGCCCCGTTTATAGTCCCGACGTACGTGTTTTACGTCACCGCGTTCAGAACGATCGGATTTTCCGACAACTTTGTGTGACCGTGTGTATGCAAGACAAGTTTGAGCCATTATCCGTCGGAAAAAATCCATGGATTTTGTTGTCCGAATGTCCGACCGTGTGTACAGGGCATAAGGGGACAAACAATCAAACCCCAGAACTGGAGGAGTACAGAGAGGGGATCCACACAAGTTATGGCGTGTGATATATCATGGCATATGCCAAAAGGAATTGGATTGATTCACTTAGCGTGTCATTAGGAAGCCTTTAATCGTCTATAATTTATACACCATAATTTGTGTGGATCCCCTCGCTGTACTCCTCCAGTTCTGGGGTTTGCTTGCTTGTCCAATTAGGGGGTATTAGTCTGGCTCTCCCTGCACCCAGTCCCATCCATTGAAGTATTGATGTTCCACTAGTAAGCTCCTGATGAAGTCGATCAAAGTCCAAGAAACTTGTTGAGTATTGCAGAGAAACAAAACAAAATGCATACTGTTTAGACATTTAAGTGAATATAAATTTTTATACTGTAACTAGGTTGATGGTGCAAAAAAATTCATGTACTGTTGCATGATTTTTAATGGCAATAGTGTTTGCTGTGTTTTAGAAGAATCTAGTTTTGCAATAAACTTTATGTTTTAACTATACAGTAAAACCTTGGATTGCGAGCATAATTTGTTCTGGAAACATGCTTGTAATCCAAAGCACTTGTATATCAAAGCAAATTCCCCCATAAAAAAATAATAGAAACTCAGATGATTCATTCCACAACCATTTATTCATAAATCCTTCAGTTTTCAGTCCATATAAAAACATAGCAATTATGAAATGTCCATCCACAAATTGCAGCCTCCACAAGGGGATTAGAAGCAAAATCCAGCAGTAGCTAGAGAGTATAAAAGAGAAGAGAGGTGCCTCTAATGCTATGTACACACGATCGGATTTTTCGACAACAAATGTTCGATGTGAGCTTGTTGTCGGAAATTCTGACCGTGTGTAGGCTCCATCGGACATTTGTTGTTGGAATTTACGACAACAAAAATTTGAGAGCTGGTTCTCAAATTTTCCAACAACAGAATCCGTTGTCGGAAATTCCGATCGAGTGTACACAATTCCGACGCACAAAATTTCACGCATGCTCGGAATCAAGCAGAAGAGCCGCACTGGCTATTGAACTTCATTTTTCTCAGCTCATCGTACGTCTTGTACGTCACCGCGTTCTTGATGGAATTTGGTTGTTGGAATTTCCAACAACATTTGTGAGACCGTGTGTATGCAAGACAAGTTTCAGCCAACATCCATCGGAAATAAATCCACAGTTTTGTTGTCGGAAAATACTGTATATATATTTTTATATTATGCTATCTCCACGTAGAGCTATATGATTTTGGCTAAAATGAGAATCACCTTTTTTTTGCTTAGAATAAAGATCACGATTCTCGCTGTGTAACATCTTCATTCACATTATACAAAAAAAATTGGGCTAACTTTACTGTTTAGTTTTTTTTCGATTCATTAAAGTGTATCTTTTAAAAAAAAATTGCATTTGAAAGACCGCTGAGCAAATACGGTGTGACATAAAATATTACAACAACCACCATTTTATTCTGTAGGGTCTCTGCTAAAAAAAAAAAAATATATCATGTTTGGGTATTCCAAGTAATTTTCTAGCAGAAAAATAATGATTTTTACTTGTAAGCAACAAATGTCAGAAAAGGTTTGGTCTTTTCATTTACACACCAGTTCTTCCTTTGATGTAAGAATGAAAAGATACTTTGTTTCTACTTATTCTCAGTGTTGTGATTAAACTTGCCAGGCTGCCTCAAATTTTTTTTTTTTTTTTTCCAGCTGTGAGAACTCTCTGCACATGCTGTTTTTGAATATCGGAAAGGGAAAAAGATTGCAATTTTGATTCTTAACGATTAATCGTGCAGCTCTATATCCACGTTTGATGATGTCATCAGAACATTGTTTTCCAATTTGAAGGTTTATTACCGGTTGCTGTTCCAGTGACAACTGTAAAATTTTGTGGCTTGGCACTAAGTGCCGGTTCACACTAGGGGCGGCACGACTTGCAGGTCGCCTCACCGAGGCGACCTGCACACGACTGCCATGGCGACTTGCAAAACGACTTCTGTATAGAAGTCTATGCAAATCGCCTCAAGTCGCCCCCGAAGTAGTACAGGAACCTTTTTCTAAGTCGGAGCGACTTGCGTCGCTCCTATTAGAACGGTTCCATTGTACAGAACGGGAGGCGACTTGTCAGGCGACTAGGTCGCCTGACAAGTCGCCCCCGTGTGAACCGGCTCTTAGTGGTCGGCACTCTTCTGCCTTCAACTCTAGGGTCCCTGTTTTACATTTTGGTCAGAACATTATCTGCATGGAGTTTGCATGTTCTCCCTGTGCTTGGGATTCCCCTGGGAACTCTGGTTTCAAAAACATTCTGGTGGGGTAATTGTCTCCTGTCCAAATTGGCACTAGTATGTGTACAGTGTCTTGAAAAGGTATTCATACCTCTTGAAATTTTCCACATTTTGTCATGTTACAACCAAAAATTAGCATTTTATATGATAGACCAACACAAAGTGGCACATAATTGTGAATTGGAAGGAAGATGATAAATGGTTTTCTAAATTTTTTACAAATATCTGAAAAGTGTGGCGTGCATTTGTATTCAGCCCCCTTTACTCTGATACCCCTAACAAAAATCTAGTGGAACCAATTGGCTTCAGAAGTCACCTAATTAGTAAACAGAGTCCCCCTGTGTGTAATGTAATTGCAGTATAAATACAACTATTCTGTGAAGTCCTCAGAGGTTTGTTAGAGAACCTTAGTGAACAAACAGCATCATGAAGGTCAAAGAACACATCAGACAGGTCAGGGATAAAGTTGTTAAGAAGTTTAAAGAAGGGTTAGGTAATATAAAAATATCCCGAGCTTTGAACATCTCATGGAGCACTGTTCAATCTATCATTCAAAAATGAAAAAAATGCAAACCTGCAAACCTACCAAGACATGACTGTCCACCTAAACTGACAGGCTGGGCAAGGAGAGCATTAATCAGAGAAGCATCTAAGAGGCCCATGGAAAGGCTCGATTGACACTAATGCATTTTGTATTTTGCAGAAATGCAGGGAAATTTTTTTACCATGGGTTCCTATGGAACATGTTCACATCGATGCATTTCTGTGCCTCTGCGTTTTTGGAAAAGGCTGGGACTTTTTTTCCCACAAAATGCAGCGTTTTGCATGTAAGAGACTTTAATGGATCTGCATCCAAAATGCAAGTACTGCAATTTTGCCACGATTTGCGTTTGCGATTTTGTATTTTTTTTTTTTTTTTTTTTTAGCTGTACATTCACTGTATATAACTGGTTGCTAAGGAGGGGGCCGCGGTGTCCTTAACCACTTCGCTACCCGGCCATTGTCAAATGACGTCCACAGATGGGATCTCCCATCCTTCCCCAGCGTTGCTCGGGACTCGGTGCGTGTGCCCAGCGGCCGCGATGTCCGCCGGGCACCCACGATTGCCCGTTAACCTGGCCGGACCGTGGATCTGTGTGTAAACACACAGATCCACGTCCTGTTAGTTGAGAGGAGACCGATCTGTGTTCCCAGTACAGCGGAACACTGATCGGTCTCGTCCCCTTGTATGTCCCCGCCCCCTACAATTAGAATCATTCCCTAGGAAACATAATTAACCCCTTGTGTCCCCCTAGTGGTTAACCCCTTCACTGCCTGTCACATTTATACAGTAATCAATGCAATTTTATAGCATTGATCGCTGTATAAATGTGAATGGTCCCAAAAATGTGTCAAAAGTGTCCGATGTGTCCGCCATAATGTCGCAGTCACGAAAAAAAATCGTGATCGCCGCTATTACTAGTAAAAAAAAAAATAAATATTTTTTTTTTTAAAAAATGCCATAAATCTATCCCGTATTTTGTAGAAGCTATAACTTTTGCGCAAACCAATCAATATACGCTTATTGCGATTTTTTTTTTTTTTTTTTTAACCAAAAATATGTAGAAGAATACATATCGGCCGAAACTGAGGAAAAAATTTGTTTTAAAAATAAAAAATTGGGATATTTATTATAGCAAAAAAGTAAAAAATATTGTTTTTTTCAAAATTGTCGCTCTTCTTTTGTTTATAGCGCAAAAAATAAAAACCGCAGAGGTGATCAAATACCACCAAAAGAAAGCTCTATTTGTGGGGAAAAAAAGGACGTCAATTTTTTTTGGGTAAAACGTCGCACGACCGCGCAATTGTTGTTTAAAGTGCGACAGCGCTGAAAACTAAAAATTGGCCTGGGAAGGAAGGGGGTGAAAATGTCCTGTATTGAACCGGTTAACAACTGATGAATCATCAGGTGTCAGCGGGCATTCCCTGCTGAATGTAAAAAAATAAAGAATTGCCGGCTAAAAAAAAAAATAGTGAAAAAAAACAGAGTGCGGTCCCCCCCAGGTCCTTGGGTCTAGTATGGATTCAGAGAGAACCCCCCCCCACGCCAAAATGTAAAAAAAAAAATGGCGTCAGGTCCCCCCAAAATCAATACCAGACCCTTATCCGAGCATGCAACCCGGCAGGTCAGGAAAAGGAGGGGACGAGCAAGCGCCTTCCCCCCCTCCTGAACCATACCAGGCCGCATACCCTCAACATGGGGGGGTGGGTGCTTTGGGGCAGGGGGGGCTCTGCGTAGTGTAGTGTAAAAAAATACAGTAGACAGTTTTTGACAAGTCTTTTATTAAAAATATCTTCTTCTCCACTTCTTCCTCCAGTCTTGCTCCATCTGCTCCCGCATCTTCCTCCTCCGGGCTTCTCCTGCTTCTTCTTCCGTGCTTCTTCTTTCTCCTGTCTTCTTTGTCCAGTGTTCCTTCTCTGCCGCTGATGACTCTCCTCCGATGCTGTGTCCCACTGATCTGTCTGCGCCGATGTTACGCATTTCTTAGATAACGATGGGGCGTGGCCATCGGCTTACGTTATCCAGAGGCCCCATCCCCTTGTGTCGTCACTGATCCATCATGCCTCAGATGGTTGCGTCACAAGGGGGCGGGGCCTCCAGGTTGCTGTAATCCGATGGCCACGCCCCATCGTTATCTAAGAAATGCTTGACACCAGCAAGGACAGATCAGCGGGATGTAGCATCGTAGGAGGGTCGTCGGTGGCAGAGGAAGAAGAACACCGGAGAAAGAAAAGTGGAAGAAGAAGCGGGAGGAGAAGCCCGGAGGAGGAAGATGCGGGAGGATGAAGCGGAGAAGAAGAAGATATTTTTAATAAAAGACTTGTCAAAAACTGTCTACTGTATTTTTTCACACTACACTACTTTTTTTTTGGTGAATGGATAGGGGTAGAATGTACCCCATACTCATTCACATGGGTGGGAGGCCAGGATCCGGGGGCCCCCTTGTTAAAGGGGGCTTCCACATTCAGATAAGCCCCCCCCGCCCGCAGACCACCGGGCAAGAGTTGTCGGAAAGAGGTTCTTGTCCCCATCAACATGGGGGCAAGGTGCTTTGGCGTGGGGGGTGCATGATGGGGCATGCTGCCTGGTATGGTTCAGGAGGGGAGGGCGCTCGCTCATCCCCTCCCTTTCCTGACCTGCAGCGCTGCATGCTTGGATAAGACTCTGGTATGGATGCCATTTATTTATTTATTTTATTTTTTTTACATTTTGGTGTGGGGGGGGGGTCCCCTCCGAAATCCATACTAGACCCAAGGGCCTGATATGGACCTGGGGGGACCCTGCGTTTTTTTTTTTTTTTTTTTTCACTTTTTTTTTTTTTACATTCAGCGGGGAAGCCCGCTGACAGCTGATGACTCATCGGTTGTCAAGGACGCGGCGGCCGGCTTCCCGACCCCCTCCTTAGCAACCAGCTATATACAGTGTAAAAAAAAAAATGCAAATTGCGGTAAAAATGTGTGTCCAAAAACATGGCAAGCACAGCAAAAAGCACTGCAGAAAGGCTCGAAAGCAACATGCGTAGAAGTGAATCAAGCCTATCTCTGGAGGAGCTGGAGGGATACACAGCTCAGGTGGGAGAATCTGACAACTATTATGCCCCGTACACACGGTTGGACATTGATCGGACATTCCGACAACAAAATCCTAGGATTTTTTCCGACGGATGTTGGCTCAAACTTGTCTTGCATACACACGGTCACACAAAGTTGTCGGAAAATCCGATCATTCTGAACGCGGTGACGTAAAACACGTACGCCGGGACTATAAACGGGGCAGTGGCCAATAGCTTTCATCTCTTTTATTTATTCTGAGCATGCATGGCACTTTGTGCGTCGGATTTGTGTACACACGATCGGAAATTCCGACAACGGATTTTGTTGTCGGAAAATTTTATAGCCTGCTCTCAAACTTTGTGTCGGAAAATACGATGGAAAATGTGTGATGGAGCCCACACACTGTCGGAATTTCCGACAACAAGGTCCTATCGCACATTTTCCGTCGGAAAATCCGACCGTGTGTACGGGGCATTAGTCGTGCACTCCACAAATCTGGCCTTTATGGAAGAGTGGCAAGAAGAAAGCCATTGTTAAAAGAAAACCGTAAGGAGTCCCATTTGCATTCTGCGAGAAGCCATGTGGGGGACACAGCAAACATGTGGAAAAAGGTGCTTTGGTCAGATGAGACTAAAATTTAATTTTTTGGCCTAAAAGCAAAACGCTTTGTGTGGCAGAAAACTAACACTGCACATTACCCTGAACACAACATCCCCACTGTTAAACATGGTGGTGGCAGCATCATGTTGTGGGGATGCTTTTCTACAGAAGGGACAGGGAAGCTGGTCAGAGATGATGGGAAGATGGATGAAGCCAAATACAGGGCAATCTTATGCCGCGTACACACGACCGGACTTTCCGGCAGAAAAGGTCCTACGGAATCATTGCATCGGACATTCCGATCGTGTGTGGGCTTTATCTGACTTCTTCTTTCGAAAATTCTGACGGACCTAGAAATAGAACATGTTTTAAATCATTCCAATGGAATCAATTCCTATTCCGACGGACCAAAAACGACGCAAGGGCAGCTATTGGCTACTGGCTATTGAACTTCCTTTTTCTAGTCCCGTCGTACGTAATCGCGTTCTAAACGATCGGAATTTGGTGTGATCGTGTGTAGGCAAGTCCATTTCAGCGGAACTCAGTTGAAAAAAAGCGTCAGAGTTCATTCCGACGGAAAAACCGGTCATGTGTACGCGGCATTAGAAGAAAACCTGTTAAGCCCCATACACGCTATCAGATTTTCTGCTGATTTTTGTCTTCAGATTTACCAAAACATGTAGTGCAAGGGAGATATTACCATAATGAGTGCCAAATGGAATAATATCATAATGAAGAAAATGTGATCATTTGCCCTGAGGAAGGTGACGAAACGCGTAAGATAGACGTAACTGACACTACTGGAAGTTGTTACTACGAACCAGTTGTTGTTACTGCGGACCAGAAGTGACGTAATAGGTGGCTTAGAACGCCGTTTGAACATTTGGCATCCTTTTGTTTGGCTCCAATTGCTTAGATATAAGCAGTTTTTTTAATATGTCAACATTTTTTAATAAACCTTTTTTAATAAACTTGGTTTATTTGCGGCAATGCACTATTGGAAGCCCATTTATTTATTTTTCCATGTGGATTCATGCATTGGGGTGAGGCTGATCTTGCTCATCCTTTCAAGTGGTCATCTTCCTTCCGAACGGATCCGGAGCTGTGGAACTGGGGCAACCATCCATTTGGATTAAGACATTTTGATTATACCTTTTTAAGGTAAGGGCTCTGTGAGCACATTGAATGGATGTCAGTTCACTACAGTCAACATGATACGTTCTGCTTTTTTCTATTGTGAAGATCTTTGAACTGTTTTCATCATCATCCCTATCTGCTATTCTGGGACTTTTTTTCAGTTATTTTTTTATTTTTCATTTTTTCATTTTTTCCATATGATTTATTATTATTGCTGGGATTGGTTTATATATATACTTTTTCACTATGATCACATTTTCTTCATTATGATATTATTCCATTTGGCACTAATTATGGTAATATCTGCATTGTAGAGTGTAATACCTACATACCCACCTATTTTTTCACACATTTTGTTCAGTTTTTAGACTATTTAGCAGGTGCACGGGTCTTATCACACATTATTGTTTTTCATTGTATTAGGCACAGTTTCACATTATTCATTAAGGTTTTGCGCAGGATCACTATATTCATATATATTCACCGTTTTGTTTGTTGGTTGATTTGTGATCACCAAGAGATTTTGCAGCAAATCCATCTCACATTTATTTAATTTATTTAATAAGCGCAGAAGTCCTTATATTTAACATGTAGTGCAAGGGCCTGCCTAATTGCATACAAATTGAAACTCCTAAGGTTTGACCTCATATTATATGGTTTTGGTAAATCTGAAGGAAAAAATCAGCAGAAAATCTGATAGTGTGTATGGGGCTTTAGAGTCTGCAGAAGACTTGAGACTGGGGAGGAGGTTCACCTTCCAGCAGGACAACAACCCTAAACATACAGCCAGAGCTACAATGGAATCGTTTAGATCAAAGCATATTCGTGTGCAGTGCCATCTTAAGAACATTATAGGCCCCCGGGCAATACAGTGCACTGGGGCCCTGTCTACACAATCACGCACGAGAATAAAAATGCAAATTACCAATAAAGCTATATTTATTGGTACTTCCAACAAAATCAATGTTTAAACAAGGAGCTGGCAAAGGTAATAAAAAAAAACAGTACCCTAGGACCTGTGAAAAATATAAAAAAAAAAAGAAAAAAAAACAGTGCCCCAGGATCAGAATAACCATACAAATTATAATCTGATCTGATACTTTAGACCTACTAACAACTATAGATCTACAGTGGGGACGGAAAGTATTCAGACCCCCTTAAATTTTTCACTCTTTGTTATATTGCAGCCATTTGCTAAAATCATTTTTTTCCTCATTAATGTACACACAGCACCCCATATTGACAGAAAAACACAGAATTGTTGACATTTTTGCAGATTTATTAAAAAAGAAAAACTGAAATATCACATGGTCCTAAGTATTCAGACCCTTTGCTGTGACACTCATATATTTAACTCAGGTGCTGTCCATTTCTTCTGATCATCCTTGAGATGGTTCTACACCTTCATTTGAGTCCAGCTGTGTTTGATTATACTGATTGGACTTGATTAGGAAAGCCACACACCTGTCTATACAAGACCTTACAGCTCACAGTGCATGTCAGAGCAAATGAGAATCATGAGGTCAAGGGAACTGCCTGAAGAGCTCAGAGACAGAATTGTGGCAAGTCACAGATCTGGCCAAGGTTACAAAGAAAATTTCTGCTGCACTTAAGGTTCCTAAGAGCACAGTGGCCTTAATAATCCTTAAATGGAAGACATTTGGGACGACCAGAACCCTTCCTAAAGCTGGCCACCCGGCCAAACTGAGCTATGAGGAGAGAAGAGCCTTGGTGAGAGAGGTAAAGAAGAACCCAAAGATCATTGTGGCTGAGCTCCAGAGATGCAGTCAGGAGATGGGAGAAAGTTGTAGAAAGTCAACCATCACTGCAGCCCTCCACCAGTTGGGGCTTTATGGCAGAGTGGCCTGATGGAAGCCTCTCCTCAGTGCAAGACACATGAAAGCCCACATGGAGTTTGCTAAAAAAACACCTGAAGGACTCCAAGATGGTGAGAAATAAGATTCTCTGGTCTGATGAGACCAAGATAGAACTTTTTGGCCTTAATTCTAAGCGGTATGTGTGGAGAAAACCAGGCACTGCTCATCACCTGTCCAATACAGTCCCAACAGTGAAGCATGGTGGTGGCAGCATCATGTTGTGGGGGGGGTTTTCAGCTGAAGGGACGGGACGACTGGTTGCAATCGAGGGAAAGATGAATGCGGCCAAGTACAGGGATATCCTGGACGAAAACCTTCTCCAGAGTGCTCAGGACCTCAAACTGGGCCGAAGGTTTACCTTCCAACAAGACAATGACCCTAAGCACACAGCTAAAATAACGAAGGAGTGGCTTCACAACAACTCTGTGACTGTTCTTGAATGGCCCAGCCAGAGCCCTGACTTAAACTCAATTCAGCATCTCTGGAGAGACCTAAAAATGGCTGTCCACCAACGTTTACTATCCAACATGACAGAACTGGAGAGGATCTGCAAGAAGGAATGGCAGAGGATCCCCAAATCCAGGTGTGAAAAACTTGTTGCATCTTTCCCAAAAAGACTCATGGCTGTATTAGATCAAAAGGAGCTTCTACTAAATACTGAGCAAAGGGTCTGAATACTTAGGACCATGTGATATTTCAGTTTTTTTTCTTTTTTAATAAATCTGCAAAATTAACAATTCTGTGTTTTTCTGTCAATATGGGGTGCTGTGTGTACATTAACCACTTCAATACCCGCGTATAGTCAAATAACGGCCGCAGATGGGATCTCCCATCCTGGGCGGCCGTCATATGACGTCCTGGGCTTCCTGGCCGTCTAGGGGGCGCGCGCCCGCCACATTGCTTGGAACTCGGTGCGTGTGCCTGGCTGCCGTGACGTCCGCCGGGCACCCGCGATTGCCCGTTAACCGAGCCCGTCACCGTCTTTGACAACGTCCTCTGATGAAACGCGTAAGGCGGAGTCACGCTCACACATCACACCCTGAAGCTCTGGCCGGAACGCATGGTGGGACGCACGCACTAGGACTGGCTTCCTGGTCTCATCCTTGCTTACGGCCGTGCTGTACTGGGTCTGCTTTTTATCGTTTTATGGAATACAACTTTTTAAATAAACTGAGCTTACTTCACTACGGAAGTCCCCTGTTTCTTTCTTGCATGGAGGAGAGGACTGTTTGGTGGTGCTAAGACACGAAGGGGTCCAGGTCTGGAGCGGACGCTGGGAGGTCTGAATCGGATCGCTGGTGTAAGTCTGTGGAGGAGCGGAGCATAAGGCGGAACATCCAAGGGGACACCCATCTTAAGTTACCCACTCTATGCCTATTACCCCTGTAGGGGTTACTACTTCTGGTGAGTGGGGAAACATTGGGGGAGCAACTGGAGTCACCAGTTTTCTATGAGCACAGATGTCACCGTTTTTTTATTATTCATTTTTTTCTGGATTGCACACGTTGGGAGGACACCCTTGGTATCCCGGCTTGGACTGTTTAATATACTTTCTATGGATTAATCAGTGCTTTAATTATATAATTGTATACTCACACGCAATTTTTGGCACAAGTATAGTACTTAATTTATAATTAATCTCACCAGGAGCAAAGTTGGACTTAGTACAGAGTTGGACTTAGTACATACACTGATCACACACTCAAATATTTTCCAATACTGTTGCAAATAATTTCATTTCTGTGGTGATTTATTGTTTATTGTTTCGCTGTGATAGAGCGTTTTCTATCTTGGGAGCTAGCGTTTTTTATTTTTCACGCACTTATATACCTTTTACTCCTTAATTGCACCGTAGAGTGTGTATATTTATATAAGGTGTGCATTATTTGTTTACTCACCAATTTTATTATAATTTACACTAATTATAATTTGCGTCACTACAGGGTAGCGCTATATCCCCATTTTTCCTCTTTTTATGTTCCCTGCACTCTGATCAACCAGGTGGTGGCGGCTCTCCTCTCCCTTCCCCAATGATCGCTCCGACAAACCCAGGCTGCCGGCGGTGCTCGCACCCCAGCCCCCAGGCAGCCCACACTCTTTTGATGCTTGTCCATGTGAAAAGACAGCCCTGTTCATGTGTTAGAATGGCCCAGTCAAAGCCCAGACCTAAATCCAATTGAGGGCACCTGATGTAAGGACGGATTCCGCTGGGGGCAACTGATGTAGGGACGGATTCCGCTGGGGGCAACTGATGTAGGGACGGACTCCGCTGGGGGCAACTGATGTAGGCACGGACTCCGCTGGGGGCAACTGATGTAGGCACGGACTCCGCTGGGGGCACCTGATGTAAGGACGCACTCCGCTGGGGGCACCTGATGTAAGGACGCACTCCGCTGGGGGCACCTGATGTAAGGACGCACTCCGCTGGGGGCACCTGATGTAAGGACGCACTCCGCTGGGGGCACCTGATGTAAGGACGCACTCCGCTGGGGGCACCTGATGTAAGGACGCACTCCGCTGGGGGCACCTGATGTAAGGACGCACTCCGCTGGGGGCACCTGATGTAAGGACGCACTCCGCTGGGGGCACCTGATGGCATCTGGTGGCAGGTGACACACTCAGGGCTCCCACTGATTCTGCATTATGGTGAGTTGAATGATTTTGTTTTATGTTACAATGTAATAATAGAAATAATGCGCTTCAATCATCCTGACATCATAACAACCATGGTGCCGGGATGATTGAAGTGCTAACACCAGGTGTTTGGAGAATCTTTATCTGCTGATTGTTAAACTTTCTAGAATACACATATTTCTATTGTTGTGTAGGATCTGGGCCTGCTGTTTCTCCCTCTCCCTCCCTCCATCCCTCGTTCATCTCAGACGCTAACCACACCCCCTTAGAGCCACACCATTTAAGCCACGTCCACTATTTTGTTGAAACCGTGCCCATTTTAACAAAGTGGGAGGGGTCAAAAAGGAAGGGCGGGGTCTGGTCCCCCCCATCCTAAAACTTCACCAGTCGCCACTGGTCCCATGGCTGCACAGCAGCAGCTATCAAGAATTACTAGATTTTCACTAAGCGTTGCCTGCACACTCAGTTTGTGGCTAGCAGCAGCTGTCAGGTCCGTACACCATGTAAAAATCAGCTTGGTCATGAGATTTACAACCACTTTAAGTCAGGCTGCACTGCTCTCCCCATTCCCATTCTTGACTCCCCTTTATGTCCTTTGCCTGACCTTCTGCAGGTGTGTTCCGCAGGGTTACAGTTCAGCCAATGCAGTGGCCAATCAAAGTCCTCCTTTGACAGTGCTTTGTCTCCCTGTTGCACCGTTCAATCCAATAGCAAGAGACAGAAGGGTACCCTGATGTGCAGACAAGAGTGCCCAGGGCTGTGCAGCTCCTGCACCTTAAAGGGGTCACCAGCCAAGACTACACTAAGTTCAGCTGCAGTGATGTCACCATTTTCTACTTGCTCCAATTGGACTACAAGTACATGGTGCTGGTGCCTTCTGTTGTGTTGCTGCTTAAAATGATGTTTGGCGGCTGCTTGGGAATGCACATGTATGTAGGAAGTTCCTACGTGGAGGCTACATAATGTGCCACTTTTGCGGCAAAACTGAGATAATACCCATTTTATAAATTGTTACATGTTCCTATTCACATATATTATATATTTTTTTTTTTTTTTAAATTGCTGCTTTAAAGTGTTACTAAACCCACAACAGTAAAATCAGTGTCTATATGTAGTAAAGCATGCTTGTTATATTCACTGTGGAACCTAAGGGGTTAATCTTCTGCATTGTGTAAACAGGCTTTTTGTCCCATCTCCCCTTCTTCCACTGTCACCAATCCATCTCCTGATAGTACAGAGGCTAGGGAACAAGCTGCACATGCTCAGTTTGGTGTGTATTGCTAGAGAGTGGTTTTTTTTTTTTTTTTTTTTTTATTCTTGGGAGGGTACATGTGATCAGCACAGGGCCAATCAGCACTGTCCAGACAGAGGGTCAGGGGTCCTGCAGCCTCATAGGACAGTCAGAGGAAAATGAAATCTCCTCCTACAAGCTTTAACCAGACACTGATAGAAGTCACAAGACTGCTATATACTGCTGATGAGAAAGGGTACTTACCTGTTTATATTTACTAAAACTATTGCATTTCCATGTTCTGTGTACTGTGGGAGACCAGATATAGTGAATGCAGGGTCCTGGGTTTAGTAACACTTTAAGTTTACCATAACTACCCCTGTCTGAACTGTGCTGACAGATCTCATAATCAATTGTAAACTAGATTTGAACACTGTCTGCACTAACAAGGGGGAAAGATGTTAATAGCTGGGTGGTGCATTGTTTGTTAAGGCACTTAAAACTGTTAGTTTTGTCCCTTATTTTGACATTGCTATCTATTCCAAGCAGTAGAAGCAGCCCAGAGATTCCTATATATTAATCTTGCTCCAAGTAAACAACTAGAAAAGTAAAAAAAAAAAAAAAAAAAAAAAAAAGACTTTTGGGTATGCTGTATGAATAGGAATACATATACATATAGTGGGGATTTCTCAAGTTTGACTACAAAGGTGAAAATACACTTATTTCTTTAATGAAAATGTAGTTTTAGGGCCCATTTGCATGTGGTGTATTGCAGTAACATGCACTGTAATGCACTATAATGTACATTAAATGCATTTGCATATTGCATTGCCATTTATCTTGAATGGTGCCCCATTGCACAAAGGTAATGCACCTTCAGTGCAGTGCAGTGCAGCACATGGTAACGCACTACCTAAAGCTTTTCTGGTGTGTTGGTATCCCAATTAAAATGAATGGGCTTCCTTAAAGTAGCGTATCTCTTAATTTCACAATGCACACGTGTGAATGGTCCCTCAAATTAAGCAGTCTATTTTCTTTAAACGTTTCACACTAACAAGAATACAGAATATGGGGCACATTTATAAAGCTGTCATTTTAAATATACATAAAGATTTACCTGCAATGAATGTTTGGTGAATGTCAGATTCTCTGCTTTATAAATGGACATTTGATTTTTTTTTAAAAGTGTATCTATAGGCAAAACTTCTTCTTTCAGGTTTGGACATTCCTTAACTTGTCTGGTAGAAAGAAGTGAGGGGGGATCTCAAACACTCTAACAGAAACACAAATGGACACAAAATGCTTTTTTCCTAATCACTTGCCGACTGCTCACAGTACTTGTAAGTCGTCCAGCCTGTTCTAGGTTAGGAACGCACAGCGTGCCACTCCTGCGGCCGCTGTGTACAATGTTACTATGGTGACACTGAACTACTCTAAAGAAAGTATGTAAAAAAAAAAAAGTATAAAATTGAGAAAACCTTTAAAAAAAAAAAAAAAAAAATGTTTACAACCATTGAATAAGAAATTGTAACGTGCTGTTGCCAGTCAGTGTCCTGGATCAATGCCACCTATGATGACGCTGTACTGCAGTGGTCACAGTATGTAAAAAAAATGTGAAAAAAAAAACACATTTGATAAAATTTTCTTCATTTTGTGTGTGTATGTGTGTGTTATATATATATATATATATATATATATATATATATATATATATATATATATATATATATATATATATATATATATATATACACACACATACACACACACACACACACACACACACACACACACACACACACACATTAAATGTGTATGTATGTGGCCCCATAAAAATGAGGAAGGACATCTGGTTACAAAGGATGGGGAGATGGCAAAGGTATTGAATTTATTCTTCTCCTCAGTCTTCACGAGGGAATCGGGAGGGCTTCAGTAACCAACACTGCAGTGTTTATCGTTGGGACACATCACAGGAAGTACCTTCATGGCTAACAGGACAGAATTAGAATTAGACTTGGGAAACGTAACATTAATAAATCACCAGGACCGGATGGCTTACGCCCGAGGGTACTTAGGGAACTCAGTTGAGTAATTGCCAGATTGTTTCTAATTTTTACTGACAGTCTACTGACTGGAATGGTACCAGCAGATTGGAGAAAAGCCAATATTGCACAAATATTTAAAAAGGGCCCAAAATTCATCCCTGGGAATTACAGACCAGTTAGCCTAACATCAATAGTATGCAAGCTCTTGGAGGGGATGATAAGGGACTATATACAAGATTTTAGTAATGAAAATGGTATCATTAGCAGTAATCAGCATGGATTCATGAAGAATCTTTCTTGCCAAACCAATCTATTAACCTTCTTTGAGGAGGTGAGTTGACATCTAGATAAAGGAAGGTCCAGTTCTGAGCACCAGTCCTCAGGAAGGATGTACTGGAAATGGAGCGAGTACAAAGAAGGGCGACAAAGCTAATAAAGGGTCTGGAGGATATTAGTTATGAGGAAAGGTTGCGAGCATGGAACTTATTCTCTCTGGAGAAGAAACACTTGAGAGGGGACATGATTTCAATTTACAAATACTGTACTGGTGACACCACAATAGGGATAAAACCTTTTCGCAGAAGGGAGTTTAACAAGACACGTGGCCACTCATTAAAATTAGAAGAAAAGAGGTTTAACCATAAAGCGGAGTTCCACCCAAAATTGAAACTTCCACTTTAACCATGCCGACCAGCGCACGCCGATGTACGTCGGCAGAATGGCGCTAGTAGGCAAAAGGGCGTACAGGTACATCCCGTTTAAGAAGCGGTGTCGCGGGCATGCGCAGGCCCTGCAGACTCGATGCCCACCAGGTGCCCACGATCGTGTCACGGAAAGGAAGAATGGGGAGATGTTTTTGTAAACAAAGCATTTCCCCGTTCTACCTAGTTATATACATAGTTACATAGTAGGTGAGGTTGAAAAAAGACACAAGTCCATCAAGTCCAACTTATGTGTAAAGACAGTGCTCTCATCAAGAGCTGTGATCACTGTCCTGTGTGTTGAAGTCCAGCCCCCAACAGTTAGAATCACTCCCTAGGACACACTTAACCCCTTCACTGCCCCCTAGTGGTTAAACCCTTCACTGCCAGTGTCATTTACACAGTAATCAATGCAATTTTATAGCATTGATCACTGTATAAATGACAATGGTCCCAAAATATTGTCAAAAATGTTCGATGTGTCCGCCATAATATTGCAGTCCCGAAATAAATCGCAGATCGCTGTAATTACTAATAAAAAAAAAATAAAAATAAAAATGCCATAAACTATCCCCCAGGCTCGGATTAACCATAGGGCAAACCGGGCATTTAGCCGGGGCCGCCAGTCCTTGCGGGGCCCAAGGCAGCTGGGCTGCTTTGAGCCTGCGCCGCTCCCCCAGCTTCTCCGCGGCTGCCAGTTAAGATCAGCCATCAGTGCCAGGGGGACGGAAACATGAAGGGGGAGGAGCTTGATGAGACACCTACGGCCTCGCTCGTATAGGTCAGCTGTCGGTGCCGGGGGGCGTGACTGCGAAGGGGGAGGAGCTAGAGCAGACACCGTGGAGCCGACCTGTAAGAGAAAACGTGAGTGCAGCCCCCCCTTTAACCTGGATAGGAGGAGCGATGGGGGCGGTTGCATATAGAACAATCATTCTTTTCATCTTCCTCCTGCAGTCTCTGAATACCTGCGAGAGGTATAGGAGAAGCAGGTATTCCGAGACTTCCGAGACTGCAGGAGGAAGATGGAGAGAATGATTCTTCTATATGCAGTCACCCCCACCGCTCCTCCTATCCTACTTCTCTCTGCTGCACTCCCGGCTCTCCACCTCCCCGCATGCTCTCTGCCACACCCCCTCCACTCCCCCCCCATGCTCTCCTCCTTCCCCTCCCTGTGCTCTCCACCTCCCCCCCCATGCTCTCCACCTCCCCCCCCATGCTCTCCACCTCCCCCCCCCCGTGCTCTCCACCTCCCCCTGTGCTCTCTGCCAGCCCCCCTGTGCTCTCCACACCCCCCTGTGCTCTTCACATCCCCCCATATACTACATACATATATATATATATATATATATATATATATATATATATATATATATATATATATATATATATATATATATATATATATATATATATATACATACAGTATCTCACAAAAGTGAGTACACCCCTCAGATTTTTGTAAATTTTTTATTCTAGCTTTTAATGTGACAACACTGAAGAAATGACACTTTGCTACAATGTAAAGTAGTGAGTGTACAGCTTGTATAACAGTGTAAATTTGCTGTCCCTCAAAATAACTCAACACACAGCCATTATTGTTTAAACCGCTGGCAACAAAAGTGAGTACACCCCTAAGTAAAAATGTCCGAATTGGGCCCAATTAGCCATTTTTCCTCCCCGGTGTCATGTGACTCGTTAGTGTTACAAGGTCTCAGGTATGAATGGGGAGCAGGTGTGTTAAATTTGGTGTTATCCCTCTCACTCTCTCATACTGGTCACTGGAAGTTCAACATGGCACCTCATGGCAAATAACTCGCTGAGGATCTGAAAAAAAGAATTGTTGCTCTACATAAAGATGGCCTAGGATATAAGAAGATTGCCAAGACCCTGAAACTGAGCTGCAGCACAGTGGCCAAGACCATACAGCAGTTTACAAGGAGAGGTTCCACTCAGAACAGGCCTCGCCATGGTCAACCAAAGAAGTTGAGTGCACATGCTCAGCGTCATATCCAGAGGTTGTCTTTGGGAAATAGACATATGAGTGCTGCCAGCATTGCTGCAGAGGTTGAAGGGGTGGGGGGTCAGCCTGTCAGTGCTCAGACCATACGCCGCACACTGCATCAAATTGGTCTGTATGGCTGTCGTCCCAAAAGGAAGCCTCTTCTAAAGATGATGCACAAGAAAGCCTGCAAATAGTTTGTTGAAGACAAGCAGACTAAGGTCATGGATTACTGGAACCATATCCTGTGATCTGATGAGACCAAGATAAACTTATTTGGTTCAGATGGTGTCAAGCGTGTGGGTGAGGTGAGGAGTACAAAGACAAGTGTCTTGCCTATAGTCAAGCATGATGGTGGGAGTGTCATGGTCTGAGGCTGCAGGAGTGCTGCTTCGGAGACTGGGCCGCAGGGCAGTATTCCAACATGATAATGGCCCCCAGACACACCTCCAAGACGACCACTGCCTTGCTAAACAAGCTGAGGGCAAAGGTGATGGACTGGCCAAGCATGTCTTCAGACCTAAACCCTATTGAGCATCTGTGGGGCATCCTCAAATGGAAGGTGGAGGAGCACAAGGTCTCTAACATCCACCAGCTCCGTGATGTCGTCATGAAGGAGTGGAAGAGGACTCCAGGCTCTGGTGAACTCCATGCCCAAGAGGGTTAAGACAGTGCTGTAAAATAATGGTGGCCACACAAAATATTGACACTTTGGGCCCAATTTGGACATTTTCACTTAGGGGTTGTGACAGACCTAGCCGAGGACAGAGGCTGTTGGAGAGGACTGAATGCAAGCCTCTTGCCTTTTGATTATGGGCCCTGGATTTTCAATGGAACAATACTCTTTGTGAGGTGAATTAGAAATCCAGTCTGAACTGTACTAATCGGACTCAGTCGTATATATTGTATGTTGTTTGATTCTGTTGGGGACTCCTTGCTGTGGTCATTTGGGATTCCTCCAGCAGCCCCCTGCTGATAAGACTGATTCATGCTGTTGGGACACATACAGTGAGGAGATGCTGGTGTCATCACCTCCACTCACCTGTCTGATGTCAGCTATTATGTGTTTAATGTAAATGAGTTTAGTCTGGCTTACCACAGGTTCTAAGGATATTCAACTCATTGTTGTTTGTTCTAATTAACCCTGTGTTGATGTTCATGGTAATGTGTGTTGAATAGTCAACGAGCTGATCACATTGTCCTCTATACAATGTAGGAGACTGGCCGACACCTATTGGAGCTTCTGCTATTGTGAGAAAATGTGCCGTGGTTGTACTTATGATAATTAACTCTGTTACTGTGTGAAGCTCGGTGCCCACAAGTCTGTGTCCTACAGGTCATGTCTCTGGGTCGTCTGGTCTGGGTAGGTGATTTGGTAAACTAGCTCATGTTAATTAGGTTATGTTTATATTGTTAGAGTAATATGAGCAGGAGGGGGGAACCTCATCTTCTCCTGTATATAAGACTGTATTCTGGTTCTAAATAAAGTTAGTTCATGTTAGCATCTAATCAAGTGTCACCTTGTTTTGTGCTTGGAAGCATTTGGAATACCTGATATCTGTATACAGACTGGGAGGAAGTGGTATATGACGGAAGCACTTAAGCGGAGTGTGGGACGTTCCGTGACAGGGGTGTACTCACTTTTGTTGCCAGCAGTTTACACTCACTACTATACATTGTAGCAAACTGTCATTTCTTCAGTGTTGTCACATGAAAAGATAGAATAAAATATTTACAAAAATGTGAGGGGTGTACTCACTTTTGTGAGATACTGTATACATACATACACATACATACACACACACACACACACACACACACACACACACACACACACACACACACACAGATATTAAATGTGTGTGTGTGTTTGTAGATGCTATGACTTTCAACCTGTCAAAATTTGAATTGCTGTCTGCTGTGTAAAACAGAGATTCTGTTTTTAGGTAGGTATAGAGCAGGGACGTGCAGTCAGGGGAGGCAGGTAAGGCAGAGCCTCACCTGCCATGAACATTAAAAACAAAAAAAAACAATTGAGGGTCATAGCTCGGCGGTCACAGAGACCCCAAATTTGGGGGGTATGGGTAGGTAGCCGAAGTCCTACCCCATCATTGGTCAGCTTGAGGCTCCTATCATCTATGGTTCCGGAGATACGGGGCTCCTTGCGAGGCCTGTCAGAAGCTACATACAGAGCGGCCAGTTTAAATACAGGCTGGCGCATTCTGTTTGCAGCAGACTGAGAGGATGAGCTCACAGTGGCTCTCCTCATTTCTTGTCAGAGGCACTGAGCTCAATGGACAGCTTGGAGCCTTGGATCAATGGTAAAGTACTATTGGTCTAAGCTGTCCAATAAAAATGTCGCAGTGGAGGCTCACTTCTCACTGCAGTGTCATAGAAGGGGGAATGTGTCTAAAAGACAAATGCTCCCTTCCAGCCCAGCCCTCTTAACTAGAAGGAAAAAACATGGGTATATGGGTATAAGATTTACCCATAAGCCTGTGTTTTTTTTCTCACGCAGTTAAGAGGAAGAATGAGAATCTGCAGCTGCTGAAAAGGTACTGTTTTAATCAAGCTAAATCATATATTATGCTATATGTTATAACATAATAATTTATTATTTATCTATTTACTGTGAAATTACTGGTTTGAAGTTATAACCTCAAACTTCAGTAATTTGTCCGTTAAGCCACCTGCTTGAGTACAGTTTTTGAAAATATAGTAAATTACCTTTTAAAACAATATATAATAATTATTTGTATATGTAGCGCTGGTAGATTTTTTTAATCTACCGCTGATAGGTAAATCTAGTGGGTTACTTTTTAGAGGAAGCTAGATTTCCCTCTGTTCCAGCTTGGCTGAGTTGCATTGTCGTTCCACACTGTGCCGGTGGGTGTCGTTGTCACCATCGGCTGGTGTTGGAAAAGCAACGTGTTGAAGCGTATGAGTGATCCTCTGTCCCGGAGACAATTCGGTGGAGGTGGTCCTCCAAGTTGCATTCTGGGAGAGGGTATTTATGGGCCAGACGCCGTGTTCGGGGGTTCGTTTTCAGCCACCTGCTGGCCCTCTTGGCCGACAGATATGCATTAGGAGTACCACCTCGTGGGCCTCCGTTCCGGAGGCCCACGTCGCTGCGGCGTGTGGGTGGGCCCAGAAGCTTGTCTGGGGCCTACCACAGCAGCAGAGGAATGGTCCTGAGCTGTCTATCCTGAGTGAAGAAGCTGGACAACTGAGAAGATCCCAGGGGAGGACCCGTCATGGAAGGATCATGCAGAGTGCTGGTCTGGAGAGAGGCCTGGTGACTCGGTTGGAGAACGTATTCTGAAGTAATCCTCCTGCATAGTACTGCCGGGTTGGCTTAAAGGTTCAAGTACTGTGTCTGACATTCATCGCAAACCAATACATCCTGTGGCAGAGGATCGTACGGGTTTTATTCCAAACAAGTCTGTGGCAGAGACTTTGGTTCGTGCTGCGTACTGGCTAGTGAGAGAGGCCTATCCAGACGGGCAAAGATTGAGTCCCACAAGGGGAGTGCATTCAACAATTCAAGCACAAGTGTTTCATTCCAGAGAATGTTCCAAAGAATACTAAGGAAAGGTATTTGAGCTTCCCTGCAGCTTTTCTCCTGCCTTTTTCCTGCTACTTCCTTGATTATTTGTTCATTAAAGCATTGGAAAATGTACTCAAGTGTTGGTGTCTACATCGTCCAGAGGTAAACTCAACGGAACCCTAGACCCGGTGTCGGTGAAACAGAGGTATCAAGAGTGAAGGTAACAGCCCGCTTTAAACCAGCAGCTCCACCGAGAGTTATTGCTACATATATTACTTACTTATGGCAATTAACCCCTTGTCACCCAGGCCAATTCTGACACTTCTCTTCTACATGTAAAAATCATAATTTTTTTGCTAGAAAATTACTCAGAACCCCTAAATATTGCAAAGAAACTAACGAAAACTCCTCCAAGCTCTACCGCTGTATAATGTAGTTAGTGTGCAGAGTGGTCGGTGCTCTGGCTAATTGAGTTCACAGAGAATCCATAGCAAATACAAGCTGGCAACTCAACAGCTTCTCCATAGAAAATATTATTGTAGCATTAAAGCAGTAATATCATCCAAAATGCTGATGCGTTTCAGCCTAAGCCTTCATCGAAATTGCAAACAAACTGTTTCATGAATTAAAAAAAAAAAAAAAAAACTCTAAAGTTAGCCCGATTTTTTTTTTTTTTTTTTTTTTTTTTTTTTCATAATGTGAAAGATGATGTTATGCCAAGTAAATAGATACCTAACGCGTTGCGCTTTAAAATTGCATACACTTGCGGGACGGCGCCAAACTTCATTACTTAAAAATCTCCATAGGCAACGCTGTAAAAAAATTTATAGGTTACATGTTTAGTGATACAGAGGAGGTTTAGTGCTAGAAATATTGCTCTCGCTCTAACGATGGCGGCGTATGTAACCTTTGTGTATCTGGCTTTGATACTAACCAGTGCCTCACCAGCCACTGACCTCACCGCACATCCCTGGTATGGAGCTTCCATTACAAGCTACTTACTGAATATTGCTGAGCTATTGACTTCAGTTCTTTACAGTAACATACACAGATCAAGTATGCTATAAATGAGTGTCTTTACTTTTTCTGGCCCGGGGACTTAAAAAGCACTGAAATAGAACATTACAATGTCCACATTTTTAGAAGGAAGGGTTGGCATTGACAGCCCCTATTAATCTCTCTTGACTGATTCCCTTTAAATTGTGCTTTTTGCTGTTCTTTTTTTTTTTGCCTTTTGCTGTTCTAAAGTACCAATTGTCATAGCGGAATGTGGCTTAAATTATAGGTTGGGGACCTTTGCATTAGAGCATTTTATGTTTGTATACCTTCATAATTTTGTTTATATGCTAACATTCTTGACATTGTTTCAAGCAGACCTTGCACTATAGGCAGTGTCCACGTTTTGCCTTTACTGCCTCCCCCCATTACTTGAACGCTGTAAAGTTATAAAAATACCTGGGGGGGGGGGGGGTGGATATTGTACTTGCCTTTCGTCAGGCCTCTGTAAAATGCACTTTTTAACGTTCAAAAGTGTTTTCTAATGCTAAGCCTTTCATCCAATTTCTAAACTGTACCAACCCCCCCCCCCCCACCACCACCACCACCACCACCACCTTTCCTGGAGTCTACTGTCCGATCGCAGAGCCCAGGAGCGCTGTGGCCTGCTGTGATGGTTGCAGGGAGAGAGGTACTGACATTGTTTGTTTGTCTCTCTCTTTCTCTCTTTTTCTCTCTCTCTTTCTCTCTCTCTCTCTCTCTCTCTCTCTCTCTCTCTCTCTCTCTCTCTCTTTCTCTGTCTCTCGCTTTCTCTCCCTCCCCAAAAAAACGCGAGTGATGAGTATGTCATCACTTCCGGTTCCGCCTGTTTACTTGGCTGTTAACAGCCTGGAGGGCTGCCGATCAGATGGATCTGTGTCTGATCAGCTGCATTAGGGGCCAGATGAGAGCCCCAAAATCTCCATAAAGAGGACCTTTCATGTCCCATGCTGTCACAAGGGATGTTGTTCATTTCTTGTGATAGAAGTAAAGTTAATCCCCCTAAAAAGATTAAAAATAAAGTGTAAAAGATGAAATAAACTTTTTAATAAAATATAATA